>NC_057733.1:47992613-48044591 GCF_004010195.1 Chiloscyllium plagiosum | reverse complement strand
GGAAGTCGTACGAGGGTAGGTTGAGAGTTCTCGGCCTTTTCTCGTTGGAACGGCGAAGGATGATGGGTGACTTGATAGAGGTTTATAAGATGATCAGAGGTATAGATAGAGTAGACAGTCAGAAACTTTTTCCCCGGGTACAACAGAGTGTTACAAGGGGACATAAATTTAAGGTGAAGGGTGGAAGGTATAGGGGAGATGTCAGGGATGGGTTCTTTACCCAGAGAGTGGTGGGGGCATGGAATGCGCTGCCTGTGGGAGTGGTAGAGTCAGAATCTTTCGTGACCTTTAAGCGGCAATTGGATAGGTACATGGATGGGGGTGCTTAAGCTAGGACAAATGTTCGGCACAACATCGTGGGCCGAAGGGCCTGTTCTGTGCTGTATTGTTCTATGTTCTATATTTTCCTTATGGAAAAGGCTAAAGAGGGGGATCTAATTGAGGAACATAGGTAGAATAGGAAGAAACTTGCCCCCTTAGTAGTGAGGTCAATAACCATGGGGTATACATTTAAGGTAAAAGGCAGAAGACTTTGGAGGGATTTCAGGACTTTCTTTCCATCCAGAGGGTGGTGAGTATCTGGAGCTCACATCCTGAAAGGGAAGTTGACGTGGGAACCATCACAGCATTTAAGAGGTTGTTAGATGAATGGCTGAAACACCATTGCATACAAGGCTTCAAGCAGAGTACTAGAAAATGGGATTAGAGTAGATAGATGTTTGATAACTGGCAGTGACACAGTGCTGCAGGGTCTCTTTTTCTTGCTGTAAAACTTTATGACTAAGTAGTTGAGGTAAGCGATCACTGGTGGGATAGAAGTTAGATGGAAAGGGGAAATATTGTGGTTCTGGGGTGGAATGGAAAGAATAATATCTGAATTAAGGGAATGAAATGGAAATGATCATGGGTGTGTGGTTAATCATAGTAAAGAATAATCCACAATTATAGGATAAAGGAAAACACTCAACAGCATCATCTGAACAGATATAATGGAGGCAGGAGGAAATGGAAGAGCATTTGTTTTGGAAGTGGAGCGGAAGGAATTGTAATCCAGTCAGTTCTTAGGAGTAGCCTTTTGGTGACTGTTAGTCGATAGTCTATCCCCAGAAGTACAGTCAGACAAGTCAAAGACATCAAGAGTGAGAGATGGTCCATTTGAAGGGGGGAGAAAAATAGAAGTTTGAAGCGAAGTAGTTAAAAGTTTCTAGCTCTGGTTTAAAACTGGAAGCAGCATCAATGCAGTCATGAACGTGGCAGAAAAAAAAAGTGAGGGAGGGGAACTGTAAAGAATTGGAACAAAGCACGATCCATGTAACCTATAAAAAGGCATGGATATCTAGAAACATGCAAGTTCCCCAAGTGACAACCTGAAAGAACTAAGTGGTGTCAAAGGACTTGAAGCTTCATCCAGGAACCGGTTCAGCCAGGAGACTTATGTGGTGGATGGTAAAAGAAGCAAGCAGTCTTCAGGTCTTCCTCATGGTGGATGGAGGTAATGGTGTTCCTGGTGAAAAAGGAAATGCTGAGGGAATGAAATAGGAAAGCTGTTGTGGAGGAAGACATCATGGACATACATAGAATGATGGGGTGCCGGATGGAGAAAAAGAATCAAGATTAGAATAAAATCAGTTTGGTGGGTAAACACATGCTGAAATGTAAATTTAGCAGGACAAGCTGCTTGTGGATCCTGGGAAGGAAACTGAAGTGTGGCTATGCAATATTCCGTCCGTGATGTTGGAGATTGTGGAGAGGAGATTATGTCGGTCTGAAGAACGAGATTGTGGTACATGGGATAAAGGATAGGATTCCAGAAAGTTGACTCCTAAAGAACAAAGGACTTCTTGGCAAAACAAAACAGAGCATTGCCTCTGTCAGCAGTTTAATGAAATTACTAGAGTTAGACCCGAGAGAAACAGACTGCTGCAAGATCAAAAATAGGTAGTTTAGAATACACAAAGAGGTGAAAAACTGGAACACTAGTATGGGAAAACAATTGGAAAAATTGCCCATAGTGTGAGGTGAATTAGTCAGGGGTAAATTTAGGGAAATGGGTCTGGGTGGGTCACTCTTCGGAGGGTCGGTGTGGACTTGTTAGACCAAACGGCCTGTTTCCACACTGTAAGGAATCTAATCTAATCCAATCTAAACATAATTTAAGACGTTCAAGTTCATGGAAAAGAAATCTGATGAAATCTGATCCTCCGCTACATCAATGACTGTATCGGCACTGCCTCGTGCTTCCACGAGGTCGTTGAACAGTTCATCAACTTTACCAACACCTTCCATCCCGATGTCAAATTCACCTTGTACATCTCAGAAACCTCCCTTCCTGTCCTGGACCTCTCCATCACTGTCTCTGGCAACCAACTAACCACAGACATACACTACAAGCCCACCGATTCCCACAGCTACCTGGACTACACCTCCTCCCATCCTACCTCCTGTAAAAATGCCATCCCTTATTCCTAATTCCTCCGCATCTGTTCCCAGGATGACCAATTCCACCTCAGAAAGTCCCAGATGGTCTCATTCTTCCATGATCGCAACTTCCCTTCCCACGAGGTTGATGATGCCCTCCAGCTCACCTCCTCCATTTCACACACCTCCACCCTGGAACCCTGCCCATCCCAATGCAACAAGGACAGAACACCCCTGGTCCTCACCTTCCACCTCATCACCCTCCACAAACAATGCATCATCCTCTGCCACGTCCGCCACCTCCAAATGGACCCCACCACCAAAGATAACTTTCCCTCACCCCATCAGTGTTCTGGAGAGGCCTTTCCTCTGCAACTCCCTCGTCAGGTCCATACCCCCCACCAACCCACACCCCACTCCTGGCACCTTTCCCTGCCACCACAGGAAGTGTAAAACCTGTGCCCACATCACTCCCCTCACCTCTGCCCAAGGCCCCAAGGGATCCTTCTGCCTCCATCAGAAATTTACCTGCACCTCTACCAATGTCATCTACTGCATCCCTTGCACCTGTTGTGGTCTCCTCTACATCGGGGAGACAGGACGCCTTCTTGCAGGTCGTTTCAGAGAACATCTCTGGGACACCTGCACCCACCAACCCCACCACCCCGTGGCTGAACACTTCAACTCCCCCTCCCACTCAGTCAAGGACACGTAGGTCCTGGGCCTCCTCTACCGCCAAACCATTACCACCTGACACCTGGAGGAAGAATGCCTCATATTCCGCCTCGGGACCCTGCAGCTACACAGGATAAATATGGATTTCAACAGCTTCCTCATTTCCCCTCCCCCACACTTTATCCCAGTCCCAAGCCTCCAACTCAGCACCGATCTCCAGACCAGTCCATCACTCCCCCTCCCCGACCTATCACCATCTCCCTCACCTTCATCCACCTATCGCTTTCCCCATCCCCCCTCCCATTCACCTCTCAGCCCAGACCCACAAGCCTCATTCCTGATGAAGGGCTCATGTCCGAGATATCGATTCTCCTGCATCTCGGTTGCTGCCTGACCTGGTGTTTTTCAAGCACCACACTCGACTCAAGGAGCTATAAGGCCTTTTTAAATAGTTCGGGCATTTATAATTAATTAACACCCACTTCAATTTAGATTTTATCTGACGTATGTATTTAAATTGCAGAAAATTTCTTTCAATTCTTTTGTCGTTGATGAAAACCACAAAAATGATAAAGGTACCGGTAACTAACTATATGGTGAAACACTTAATTGATGGTTAAACAAATAATAATTCTCCAACATTTTAAAAATGTCAAGACTGTGTAAAATGGATAATTGTGAGATGGCAACTCAATTCGTAACTTTCACCATTTTATTTTCATTGACTTTCTGTGAAAGTAAACATCTACCCCAATATTTTAAACTCAGCATTATACCTAACAGACGAAAGCAAGAGTCTCAGAACACTGGAATCCTTCATGACCCAGTTTCTCTAATAAAGCAATTGATTTTACACATCTGTAACCGATTCAAACATAGATAAAAATTGCTGAAGTTAAACATGCTACCACGTTGTTTTGGCAGTGACCAAAGGTGAGATAAGAACATTAAAGATTTAGTTTTTAAAATTTCTTACCATTTTCTGACTCTGTTTTACTGGCTTCAACTGAAATAATAAAAACATAAAAGTTTAGATATTCTATTTGCATTTATCTTTAACATTTTAAAAACTAAAATGCTTGTTTTATTTTAAAAAATGATTTTCCTGTATGAACGGCTAATTGTTCAAAGAGCTTTTAGGGTTATATTCTCTGTTGCAAACACTGAAGAATGTTCTAAATTGCACACGATTTACCTGTAAATTTCACACTAATCTCAAAACAAATGTAGGAAATCTGCATAACTATTTGGCGCTTTGTTATGCCTAACGCCCTTGAGGGAAAATTTTCATGCGCCCCTAAATATTAAGACATTTTAAATGCATCTTAATAAAATGGTTCAGTACATAGAAGAACTTTTCTGTCCACGTTCACTTTGTAAAATTCTGGGAATAAAAAAACCTTTATCTTTTACTTACGTAGTAAAAATGACAGAATTGGAAAGATGACTTTCAACATCTTTATAGCTATTATCAAAGAATTGTTTTCCTGTCAGAACACAACCAAGTCACTAACCAAACATCTGAACCTGCTTTGAAACTTTGTTGAAAATCGCAAATAACATTGCTCTAAAAGGGGAACAAGAATACCGTATTTCTCAGACTAAACGCAGACCCTAAATTAGAAGGCAGAAACTCAGTTTGATGAACCCAAGTCATTCAGTTTAAATAGGGATTACATTAGCGCGGTTTTTTGTACTGCACTTGCAATCAACCAGTTGTGAGAGATGAAGATATTTATGGGTTTATTTTATAATATGCTTTACTTTTCCTGGGATTCTGTTTTACTGCTTTGACTGAAATAATTAAAATGCAATTAAGTTTAGACGTTTGGATTTACAGGGGCTAGTATTAAAACAGCATTGCTGTCCTGCGTCCTGGAGGTTAAGACATAAAATGGCAAAGCTGACAGCAAATTGATTATAAAACAGCTCAAATCAATTTAAAACAATTATGAAGCAAACATTGCAGAGAAACAATCTGACTGTGCAAAGCAGTAATAGTGTTTTGCCCCAAGAGATAGGAAAGTAAGCCACCCCAGCTTCAATACTTATACTGAAGCATTGTCTCCAAAGATTAAGTTCTGCGTAATAATGAAGTTCACAGATTTAAAAATTATTAGAAATCAGAGATCTATAGATCTCTAATAGTTTTGTAGTTTGAGATGACTGCCCTAATTTTTTAAAGTTAAAAAATCACACAACACCAGGTTATAGTCCAACAGGTTTATTTGGAAGCACTGGCTTTCAGAGCGCTGCTTCTTCATCAGGTGATTCACCACCTGGTGGAGGAGCAGCGCTCTGAAAGCTAGTGGTTCCAATTAAACCTGTTGGACTATAACCTGGTGTTGTGTGATTTTTTTACTTTGTACCCCCAGTCTAACACCGGCGTCTCCAAACCATGACTAATTTTCAACTCCTACTTGCATTTTTGTTTTGATTTAAAATGCAGAGAGTAAAATGTCCACACCTATACAGAGTATTGGACTAACCCTTGCTTAAAAAGCAGCAGTGTGTCACATGTTGTGAGTCCACAAGTCGCCCAGGGTGTCAGGGGACTGGGCGTACACCGTGTGTTTTATGAATTAAGAGGAAACAGCCAAAGAGCTAGTCACCAAGAGCCACTGATCTGTATCTCTTGCTCATGAGGTTTCAAAGTAACACTTTTATCTACCACACGACTGGTTGAAAATTGGGGAACTCCAGTATTGAATGGCCTACTCCTGCTTCTGTATTCTCTGCTTCTAACTGGAAGGGGAGATACAATATTGGAAAAGGTTGTCAATGGCAGGTGTTTAGAGGAGGGACAATGAGTGAAGACGATTGTTGCAGGTGTCCATGCAGTTTGAAGATGAAAGCATGCAAAAGGATGTTGCTCACATTGAACCAAAGATTGTCATAAAGTTGTAATACATGAACTATCAATTTTTATATTGGCTGTTTTCATACGGAGACTGGTTCAAAAGAAAATCCTTTCAATGAGATTTTACTGGGTTTTACATTGGGTTTTAAAGTAGTCACAGCAGCCACCCAATCTGGAAGCTGGTCAGGGAAGGGAATTTAAAAATTATCACCTGAACAACTACAATCTATCCCCCACCACAATTTCAATAAGATCGAAATAGTTTTGACAATGGCAGATCAAAGCTCCTTCATTACAATGCCTCCATCCTGTGCCAATAGCCAGCTGTTTCATGTTCAAACCTGATCGATTAATTCCTGATGATTTTCCTGCTCCTCGGATGCTGCCTGACCTGCTGTGCTTTTCCAGCACCACACTCTTGATTCTGATCTCCAGCATCTGCAGTTCCCACTTTCTCCATGTTCAAACCTTGTCTGGGAAGAACTAACATAATTATAATATAACTAACATAATTGTCTGTTTGTTACAGGCTCACAGGAACATTAAAAAGCCATGAAGCATGGGATAATAGCTCAGTAGCTTGCTCTCAATAGTTTTGTCATCATCGAGCATTGAATTTTAAAAAAAAGGAACCTCAAGTTCCACAACACCCATCCTGGGAAAAGGACCAGTTGCAGTTTAAAAGACAGTTGTACTTCTGCTAACAAGCCTTTGTGGTGCAATGATATTGTCCCTATCTCTGAGCCAGGAGACCTGGATTCAAATCCCATCTGCTTTGGGTGTGTCAGAACATCACTGAACAGGTTGGTTAGAAATTAATCCACAATAGTCTCACCACCACCAAGCTTCCAGAAAACTAAAGGAACTTTGGAGTGTAATCTCTTTTTATTACTTTTAACAATCCCATTTCCCTCACACTATAGCATGTTTGTGTCTGCATATTGCAGGCTTTGGGACAGGTTATACCTCTTAATTTTGTTTACACTTTCATTTGCGTAAGCTTCTTTTAAATAATAAAACAGTCTCTTTGTTTCCTAACTTAATAGATCTGGCTTGGTTGTTTCTTCACAGCTTTATACATGGTAAAGCGTATAATAAGTTGAAGAAATGCACATTTAAAAAAAAATCTAATTCTGTTATAGTTAACCACAGCAGTGAAATTGAGAAATTTATTCATATCTCCAGACTTGGCTGTAACTATGTTCTCTGTGTTCCCTCTTGTGGCCAAACTTATTCATTTAAAAAAAATTGGCAAACAATTTTTATAATTCTCATGGGAAGAAAAAGCTTTTGATTACTGATCAATAAGTAATCTACTTGTTTAAACTATGCTGTAAAACATAGGTACTAGGATAAGAGGATAACTTGCTGCGAAAAGATGGCTTTTGATTGAGGATTTCTAAAGATTTTGGTTTTGTTTCTCTGCTTTGAGCTTGCATTATCAGAATGTTGTAATTCATTCCTCCTGTGAGCATTTGAGACATTCAATTCCTAGTTCAGAATGAAAGAAATAACTTCTGGCTTGAAGAAGCCAGATAAATGTTTTATCCCAGTGTTGCACATGAGAAGATGCATCTGGAATGTCACAGAAACGTTCACCTTTCTCCATTTTTAAAGTAAATATGTCAATCTTGATGTAGACCTTTCAATATTTGTTAATGCAGGGAAATTGTTGCAACATTCCTTGAAATGACAAGACTAAGGGATATTCAAGGGCTACCAAAATACTATCATCACATCACGGTCAATCCGGTACCAAATAAAACACATGCAACATGCCTCAATGACACACCTCCAGGCAGCTCTGACATCCATAAATAAGAAGTACTTTGAGAAGTTAGTCATGGCTCATGTCAACTCAAGCTGCTTTGACCCTTGATTCACAGAATGTCTGGAAAAGCACAGCAGGTCAGGCAGCATCCGAGGAGCAGGAAAATCATCAGGAATTAATCGATCAGGTTTGAACCATGAAACAGCTGGCTATTGGCACATGATGGAGGCAACCCATTAATAAGGATACCTACATCAGGCTTTAACACTGTAATCCTAACCAAATTCCAAGATGGGTTAGCCATTGTAAATTAGGGTTTACAGGAATAGGATAGAGGAATGGGTCTGAGTGGGCTGCTCTTCAGAGAGTTGGTGTGGACTTGATGGGCTGAATGCCTCTTTCCACACTGTAGGGATGCTATAATTACAGACATTGACACTCAATGGGGATTAAAATCAACTTTCTTCCTGTCTTCTCAATGTAAATGAATGTATTCCTATGGCGAGTCATGATTGAACAATCGAAACCAAATCATTCAAAGGCTAATTGCTTTTGCTAATTGGACTTTGTTTGGAATAGTTCCCAGATCTGATTTAATTACATAATAATTGGAATAAACAATAACTTGAATTACTGGCCATTGGTGAAAGAAGTCACATGACAAACCAAGTTCTTTATGCGTGTTCAAGCATGTAGTTTTAAGTCTGAACAGAACTTACAAATGAAACAAAGCCCCTAAGACATAGGAGCCGAAGTCAACTATTTGGCCCATCGAGAAACTGGAGTGGAAGCTCTTCCTAAACTCTTTTCCTCCAACACAAACTTAGATCCTGTGTTTCCATTCTACAGTAGACAGAACGTCTTTCATAGGAATACTTCATTTCCAAGTTAGTAAGTTTGCAGATGACACAATAATTGGAGTTGTAGTGGACAGCGAAGAGGGTTATCCCAAGTTACAATGGGATCTTGATCAGATGGGCTGAGAAGTGGCAGATGGAGTTTAATTCAGATAAATGCGAGATGCTGCATTTTGGGAAAGCAAATCAGAGCAGGACTTATACACTTAATGGTAAGGTCCAAGGGAGTGTTGCTGAACAAAGAGACCTTGGAGTGCAGGTTCATAGCTCCTTGAAAGTGGAGCCGCAGGTAGATAGGATAGTGAAGAAGGCGTTTGGTATGCTTTCCTTTATTGGTCAGAGTATTGAGTACAGGAGTTGGGAGGTCATGTTGCGGCTACACAGGACATTGGTTAGGCCACTTTTGGAATATTGCGTGCAATTCTGGTTTCCTTCCTATCGGAAGGATGTTGTGAAACTTGAAAGGGTTCAGAAAAGATTTACAAGGATGTTGCCAGGGTTGGAGGATCTGAGCTACAGAGAGAGGCTGAACAGGCTGGGGTTGTTTTCCCTGGAGTGTCGGAGGCTGAGGGGTGACCTTATAGAGGTTTATAAAATTATGAGGGGCATGGATAGGATAAATAGGCAAAGTCTTTTTCCTGTTGTAGTGGAGTCCAGAACTAGAGGGCAAAGGTTTAGGGTGAGAGGGGAAAGATATAAAAGAGACTTGAGAGGCAACTTTTTCACACAGAGGATGGTATACGCATGTGTGGAATGGGTTGCCAGAGAAAGTGGTGGAGACTAGTACAATTGCAACATTTAAACAGCATCTAAAAACTGGATGGGTATATGAATAGGAAGAGTTTGGAGGGATATGGGCCAAGTGCTGGTAGGTGGGACTGAAGATCTAAGACCCCTCATCAAGAGGGACCTCTTGATTCGAGATCGGTCAAAAGAATCGACAAATGCAGTCTGTTCAAAAAGCGAGAGTCATTAATTTATTGAATTAATGTACCTTGACTCAATTCTATGCAGCAACACAGATGTTAAGGCTTCTGTGTTCCGTGGTGAAGTTGCGCAATTACATTTGAAAATTACATTATTTATATGTTTTTTAAGAATAGTACAGCCTTAATTACAAGAAAGACCAATCACATATAATAAGGTGTCATGATTTACAGCAAGTCAATCCAATGATATTTCCTGGGAAAGGATTCTTAATTACAAACTAAATCCAATTAACTGTAATATGGTGACATGATTGACAACAGGCTAATCCAATGGTATTCCTTGGAAAATAAATCTTATTTACATAAATTGTCATGCCGTGTATCAGTTCAAAATTAGTTTGAATGGTCAATTAATGTGTCAGTATTCATTTTATGAAAACTCTATTGTCCTCTTATCTTTGAATTTCAGTTTAATTCTGCAAATCAGCAGTACAGGGTCACAGGCCATTTTATAGTATTCTTTTAAATTGAGAAACCATTTTGTGGTGAATAAAAATCCACTTATACTTGTTGCCTAAATTCAAATTTTAGATCCTCATTCCCCCCTTTGGTCATTCTATGACCACACCATAAAGGCATGGATCAAATTAATCCAATTCAATGGCAGCAAAAGACTTAACTATAGCAATACCAACAAAAAGACCAATAAAAACAATGGCACCATACATAGCCATATTAATTAGCCAGTTGTACCATGAGCCAAAACCCCAATCTCCCCATCCCACACTTTCGTTCATTTGGTTGACAAAAGTGCAAATATTATCAATATGTCTAGTAATGTTTTTGATAAGATCAGTGACCCTCATTATCAATCAGTGACTAGACTGGATTGGGATATCTGTTCGGCATTGACGGGTTGGACCGAAGGGTCTGTTTCCGTGCTGTACATCTCTATGACTCTATGACCTAGGTTTCTGCTCTGCCCTCTGCAGCTGCATCTTTAACTTCTTGGCCTACAGATCACAATAACTGAAGATAAGCAGCAGTACCTCCTCCATGACAATCCTCAAAACCCATGCCCTGTGAGGCTGTGTACTCAACTCCTTGCAGTATTCCCTGGACACTCTTGGACTATGTGGCTAAATTTCACCCTAACACCATCTGTAAGTTCACTGACGACACCACTGTTGTAGGCCGGATATCAAACAATGGCGAGATAAAATACAGAAAAGAGATAGAGTGCTTTGTGGTGTGGTGTTAAGATAACAATCTCTCCCTCAGCAACAGCAAAACTAAAGAGCTGATCGTCAACTTAAGGAGGGTGGAGCTGAGGTGGAAATGGCCTAGAGCATCAAATTGCCAGGAGTGACAATCACCAGGACAATCTGTCCTGGACCCCCCCATGTTGCTGGGACGGTCAAGAAAGCACAACAATATCGCTTCTTCCTCAGGAGGCTATGGAAATTCAGCATGTCTGAACTCTCACCAACGTTTATATCTGCACCATAGAAGCATTCTATCTGGATGCATCACGGCTTGATACAGCAACTGCTCTTCCAAGGATTAGAAGAAACTACAGAGGGTTGTGAACACAGCCCAATCCATCATGCAAGCCATCCATTGACTCCATCTACATTCTTGCTTCCTCGGAAAGGTAGCCAATATCATCAAAGACCCCTCCCACCCTGGTTAGATTGTCTTCTAACCTCTTCCATCAGGCAAAAGATACACAAGCTTAAACACATGCACCAATAGGTTCAAGAACAGTTTCTTCCCCGCTGTTATTACACTTTTAATGCACCTCTTAAATTTCAAATCTAATTTTGATCTGAGGTTTTGTGCATTCCGCGCTCTGATCTTTGTATGGCACAATCTGTCTGTACTGCACACAAAACAAAAACTTTTCACTGTACCTAGGTACATGTGACAATAATAAATCAAATCATACATATCATCATGTATTAGTCATCTCCCCCTCCAAGAGGAAAGTTAATTTTTAAACATTTTTTTTAATTTCTTTTTTTTATTAACCCCCACACTACCACCTAGGTGCGGTAGTGCTTATTTAGGAAAGTTAATATGTGTTTGTTAAAACTTGACCAGCCTCACTTTGGATATATTTTTCTGCAGCACTCAGATAGTCCTAATTAAATTAATGAATTGAATGCTGATTGGATGTGATTTTATGATTGTTCCCTTGAACTCTCTCCAGTTTTGTTATAGGTGGAGCTTAAATCATTTTATACCTGTCCGCCTTTGTCCTACTACATTGACCTGTCCTGTCTTTGGATCACTCTTTCTTATTTGGTTATAACTATAGCATCTCCAATATTTAAGAAAATTGCAGGTGGATTTCCTACAATTTTCATGTGTGTAGTATCTTCTAATAAAGTTCTTCACCACAAGTGGGTTCTTGTAAAATTTCACAATATTTAATTGGCAAGGCTATATGCAAAAATGAGGAGTATAACAACAGATGTTTGGACTTCCTTCTGTGCTGTTACTGTTCTGATCTGTGATTGTGATCTCACATGGGTGAAAGTGAGGTCTGTAGATGCTGGAGATTAGAGTTCAAGGTTAGAGTGGTGCTGGAAAAGCACAGCAGGTCAGGCAGCATCCGAGGAGCAGGAAAATCGACATTTCGGGCAGGAGCCCTTCATCAGGAATGAGGGCTCATTCCTGATGAAGGGCTCCTGCCCGAAATGTTGATTTTCCTGCTCCTCGGATGCTGCTTGACCTGCTGTGCTCTCACATGGGTGGACTAGTTTACCTGAAATAGAATTAGGTCATAAAGACGAAAACATAGTGTTGCAGAATCATTCGCAGGCACATACAGAAAACCTCTTGATTTTCAATTTAATCAGTCTGTCCCCGGTTCGTAATCAAAATTAGCATTGTTAACTTTTGCACCCAACTTGATGTGAATTATTTCACTAAGAGTCTGATTGGACCTCATAAAAGGAAATAATTCTAATCAGCTGTAGGCAGTGTCTGTCCAGAATGTGTTGGCTTCACTAGAGCTCTTGTGGTATAGTGACAGTACCTCTACCTCTGAGCTAGGAAGCCTGAGTTTGAGTCCCACCTGCTTTAGGGTGTGCCATAACATCTCTGGACAGGTTGATTTTTTTTCAAATATTGACTGCATCCAGTGATCCAAGTTAATTTTGTGGCCAGGTAACCTTTGATTCAGCATTTTCTGTTTGATATCTAGACTGAAAATGATGCTTGGGCTTTGTGGATTTACACGTTTGAATTCTGAACCAGACTTTATATCAAAAATACTATTTGCCTGGAAATTCTGCTGGAAGTATTCCAAATTCCCACTTTATTGATGACAACAGAATTGCTTTTAAATAGGGGAGATTTTACCCCTTTAAAGTTGCAATCACAAGCTCTTCTAGGCCAGAAGCCTCTTGGTTTGAAACGTGACAAAGTGCCTTTACTTGTCAATGTAGAAAATTCAGATTCCTTTCTTCTAACTGTTCAGTTTGGCATGTCTCCCTCATCCCCAGTGGAAGACTCTCTTGGATAAACCCATTGAACTAATACAGTGGATAGTTCAAACAAAAATTAATTCAAAAGCATTTGGTTCAAACTAAATGACCAACTAACTGCTGATGGGGGAAAGAGATAAAAATAAACCACTAAAAATAAATGGAGCTTTCACACGCTTTGTTCAAGCACTCCTGAATGTAATGTATGCCTTCTTAAATGGATTGGTACTGAAATCTTTTGCACAACATAACAGTGACAATTTGGTCTTATTAACTGATGTACACTAATAATGCCTTGAAAATCTGTATTTCAAACTGAGTCATGGAGAAAATTGGATCAATGGACCATTATCACTGATCTCACAACCTTTACAAACCAACTATTTCCATTTTTGGCTTATTAATGAAACATAACTAATTGAACGTTTGCCTCAGGCAGGTGAAAACGTCATGCCTGAATCAGAGCCAGATTAAGATTTCTTGGGTAAGACCTTCATAGCACCATTGCCTCACTCCAACTTTTCAAAAGCTGTGTAGTAAATTATGTGAGACAATGAACCGTGAACATACCATAATGGTTCAGCAGAGAAGGAGACAGTCTTACTGATCGGAAATGCACCAACTCTTTCAAAGAGCAATACAATTTGTCTGCTGTTTACCCATATGCCTGCATTTTTTCTCCTTTAAGAACTTAACTCAATACTCAACATTGGAGCCCTCCAGGGGTGCGTACTACTGTACTTACTGTATACCCATGGCTGTGTCGCCAAATACCAGACTAATGCCATTTACAAGTTCGCTGATGACACCACCATAGTCGGTCGAATCTCAGAGGTCGATTAAACAGACTAACGATGGGAGGTGGAAGACCTGGAAAAATGGTGCACTGAGAACAACCTAGCTCTCAATGCTGGCAAAACCAAGGAATTCATTATTGACTTTCAGTGGGATGTTACTCATGCCCCCCTACACATTAACAGCAGAAAGGTGGAACTAGTGGAGAGTGTCAAGCCCCTGGGAGTGGTCATCCGCAACAAGCTTTCTCGGACTCTTCATGTGGACGCACTGGTCACAAAGGCCCAACAATGTCTCTTCTTCCTCAGGCAGCTGAGGAAATTTGGCATGACGGCAAATACCCTTGCCAATTTTTATAGGTGCACCATCGAGAGCATTCTGTCTGGATGTATCACTACCTGGTATGGCAACTGTACCATTCAAGATCGGAAATGGTTACAGGGAGTGGTGAACTTGGCCCAGACAATCACAAAGGCCAACCTCCCAGCTATAGAATCCATCTACCAGGCCCGCTGTCAAGGAAAGGCCACCAGCATTCTCAAAGATCCATCCCACCCTGGCAATGTTTTTCTACAACCTCTACCATCGGGGAGAAGGTACAGAAGCCTGAACACACGCACCAGCCGGTTTCACAACAGTTTCTACCCTACTGCTGTTAGAATACTGAATGGACTCACAAACTCTTAACATTCGCCTGCACCCATGTTTTCGTTTTTGTCACTGTTTACCTATTATTTACTATCTATGCTACTTAAGTCTGTGATCTGTCTGTATTGCTCTCAAGACAAAGCTTTTCACTGTGCCTCGGTACACGTGACAATAAATTCAATTCAATTCACTTACCTGATTCTCTGTTGATGGCGACTATTGAATTTGTAGCCGTCACTCTAATTGAACAGTGTGTTCCAAACCTTAACCATACTCTCAGATCTTCATATGGCCTCTGATTCCTTTCTCAATTATCTTCAATTGTTATCCACTTGTTAACAATCAAGTGTTGGAAAAATTATTATTTACTCTATTTAAACTTTTCATGATTTTAAGCAACTCTATAAAATTTCCTCTTAGCCATCTCTGCACTGGGGTGAAAAATCCATATTTTTCTAGTTTGCCCATGTTGCTGTAATCTCTAACTTCTAGAAGCAATCTAATAAATCTCTTCCACATCCTTTCCAAAATCGTAACAGCTTTCTGAAAGTGTGATGCCCATAAATTGATACAAAAACCAGATGAGGCTGAACTAGTGTTTTATATATTTATCTAACATACCTTACTGTCTTTTATACTCCTGCCTCCAGTTCAGATGCCCAAGATCCTGTTTCTTTATTAACTGCTTAACCTTTAAAGTTGGTAATTAAGTGTCTCCAGGTTACTCTTCTCACATTCCTTTAAAATTATACCCTTTAACTTTTAGTGTCCCAACAAAATGAATCACCTCACAGTTTACTACATTGAATCTCATCCATGTTAATCCACCCCCACCAAGAGGGTTCTCATGATCCCCTGCTAAAAGTCCAGCACAAGTGGAGACCGTCAAGCTCCTGGGAGTGGTCATCCACAACAAGCTTTCTTGAACGGTTCATGTGGACGCACTGGTTACAAAGGTCCAACAAAGTCTCGGCCTGGACAATCACAAAGGCCAACCTCCCATCTATCTCGGCCTGGACAATCACAAAGGCCAACCTCCCATCTATAGAATCCATCTACCAGACCCTGGGTAGAATTTAATGCTGTCACTGGTGGTCCCATGCACCTGTTGGAGAGTTGATACCAACCCTGGCCATTTCATAGCCATTCTGGATCCCTATACCACCATGTCTTAATACCAATTAGGCACTCACCTGAAGTCCCTGTTATGTTCAGAGAAATTTCCCACCTCCAAGACCTGGTTCGAGTCAAGGATCAGCATCACTTGGAGCAGAGGCCTCTGTGACTACAACAAGAGTGCAGGCTGTGGGGTCATCACTGGAAACTTGGCAGGAAGCGACTTCACCAGGGTCAGTCAAGATGGCCCTGGGGACGGGGTGTTAGTTTTCAGGCTGATGTGAGCATACTTGTGACTTTTGCTGTTGGCCAGTCTCTCTGTTGAGCATAGGTTGCGAAGGAACTGCAAACCAGGCCAAAGCTTACCAAACAGCATTAACCTATCAGGCTGCCCATATGGGCATATTCCCTGCCTGTCACTAGGCAACCACTAACAATAGCTGAATAAGGAGGCCGTGGTGGTCTTTAAACTGCTACTTAATTTGCCTCTGGTTGGGAAGGCTGTCTTCAACCCTTCCTGTTCAGGATTTCATTGGAATGGGTAGGGAATCTGACTTGACCTCTATTGGTCCACCCCATATTTTCCTGCCTGATTATACAAGTCTGCTTCACCTTCCAACTTACCTCTAGGGAGGGTGCATTAAATTCAGCCCTCCTTTTCGAAAGCATGAATATATATGTACCATAAGGTGGTGCTGGAGTATCATGTAACTTGTTAAAGTAGTTGTCCAAATCATTTCTTGGTATCACGATCCTGTAAATAAATGTATCATGTCAATAGGTAGTTTAACTTAGATTGAAGGAAGTTGGAAAAATAAAGAATTATGTAAATTAAAGTAACTAAGTAAATCTTGGTGAATCGTATCTTTCATTTAATATGGGCTTTAAATAATAGTAGAATCATAGAGATGTATAGCATGGTCCCTTCAGTCCAACTTGTCCATGCTAACCAGATATCCTATATTAATCTAGTTCCATTTGCCAGTGTTTAGCCCATATTCCTCTCAACCCTACCTATTCATATCTCCATCCTGATGCCTTTGAAATGCTGTAATTGTACCAGCCTCCACCACTTCCTCTGGCAACTCATTCCATACATACAACACCTTCTACATGAAAAAGGTACCCCTTGGGTCCCATTTATATCTTTCCCCTCTCACCATAAAGCTACGCCCTCTAGTTTTGGACTCCCCCACTCTGGGAAAAACACTTTGGATATTCACCTTATCCATGCCTCTGCTGATTTTATAAACCCCTATAAGGTCACCCCTCAGCCTTCGACGCTCCAGGGAACGAAAAACAGTCCAGAGACGAAATGAAGTTGAAACCTAGAACTTATGATCAACACTTGTGTTAGGGTATCCAGCTCTCTGTCACCTTGTTGTAATGGCCTGAATAGAGAATGTATAGAGACCGATACTATGGGAGAATCTCAGCAACAGCTTTATCAGATTCAATGCTCATCTGACATTTACAGTGAAGCATCTTCAAGTGAGGCCCTAAAAATTGGTCAGAAGGTTTTTAAAATATTTTAATGGAATATTGGCATTGCTGACAAGGCCAGAACCTATTGCCTATCCATCATTAATTGCCCTTTAGAAGGTGATGGCAAGCTGCCATTTTGAATTGCTGCAGTTATTTACTCTGCTAATAGAAGCTGAAAGCTTAGCTGCGATACAAAATAGACTGGAGATCTTTACATTTAGACTTCTAGCTGTAGCCCACACTTTTTTAGGAGCAGTTCCCAAAATCAATCTGCTTGCAGCTTGTTTGACCTTCATCCGGCCCCAATATTTCTTCTCATAAGGGCTTCTCGGTATCATGTCCTATGGGCACAAATTCTTGCAGTTTTTCTAGGTGCCACGTATCGGCCAGACTTACAGGAGGGAACCCAGCAACTAAATAAGAGACTTGACAAAGTGAAACTGAGGTTGTTCTTGTCTTGGCTCAACTTCCCCTTGAGAGGTTAGTTTTAGTACCACTAAGACAGCTGGTGGAAATGCTGCCACAGCCATGGCCAGCGTGCAAGATGCTGAATTTCAGTCTTCGTATCGTATCTGGGAATATTTGGGAATCTCTCTGGAAGGTTACTTCAAAAACTATTGTTCACCAAAGGGGATTTCTACAGTTTTGGAATCCTGGGATTGAGGGAATTAGTAGTGTCAATGCCATCGTCCTCCAGGCACCCACCTACTGTGTCGCATCTACACTCACAAGTCTGTTCTCTGCATCTTGAGCACCTTGTAGGATACCTTAGAAGTCAAAATGACTGGTATTTGAATGACAATACTCTGTGGCTTGGTGATATTACCACCAAAAAGTGACATCAAGCTAAAGTGTAAAATGACTAGCTAATCTGTTACCCTGTCCTACTCTCTTCCTTTCTCTATCAGGGGAGAAAAGGTCACAGATGTTCATGAAGATGCAAACATCTTCAGCTCCAGGCTGGAAGGTGCTAGAAACATAATATTCATTCATAATGATTGAAATAACTCCACAGAGGGCAGTATTCCATCACCAAGTCACTCTTTATTTACACATGCATGGTACTTGTCACTGATCCAGCCCTCACAGTGACACTCCTGTTCTTATCAGTCAGCCAGGGCTCTCTGATTGGACTAGATTAACAGCCCCAATCAGGGAGCTCATATTCTATAAAGTCCACTTGGCTGACCTATTTACATCCCACCCCCTCTGAGTCCTGGAGTATAGGCCCATTCATTTTCTTGTAGCCTCTCCTGGGCCATTTTTGCGTTGGTTCCATTTCTTCCAACTTGGCCTCAGATACAAGCGCTGGGTACCAGACAGTAGCTCGCCTCTTGCACCCAGAACGTCTCGGAAGAAATTCATCATCTTCTTCAGGCGGTAAAGGCTGCAACATCCACCATGTCGATCTCAGACTCCGAGGTTTCTTCAATACAAAATGCAGGAGAAGAACCCATGGGTTCCCACAGCCTTCTGGCTGTTCGGAGAGGCCAAGTATGTTTTGCTCCTGTCCTGATTACGAGGTTGCAGCTTTCAGGTGGTCCACATGTTTGTTCAGGATCCTCTCACTTACCCAAACTTTGTATGTTGCAGGACCTGACCACACGTCACCCATGCCTCTTACTGTGCAGGAGCATTTTGGCACTAAACGTCATCTCCTGAAGTAAACCTAGTAGAATCGTGTGGGTGGCACGGTGGCACAGTGGGTAGCACGGTGGCACAGTGGTTAGCACTACTGCCTCGCAGCGCCAGAGACCCGGGTTCACTTCCCGACTCAGGCGACTGACAGTGTGGAGTTTGCACGTTCTCCCCGTGTCTGCGTGGGTTTCCTCCGGGGGCTCCGGTTTCCTCCCACAGTCCAAAGATCTGCAAGTCAGGTGAATTGGTCATGCTAAATTGCCCGTAGTGTTAGGTAAAGGGGTAAATGTAGGGGTATGGGTGGGTTACGCTTCGGCGGGTCGGTGTGGACTTGTTGGGCCGAAGGGCCTGTTTCCACACTGTAAGTAATCTAATCTAATCTAATCTAATCTAATCTTGTGTCTGGCATTGATGTTCCTGATGCCATTTTAACTTCCCCTCACACGTCCAGGAAGATCAGATTTAACCTGTGCAGAGTCTTCTCCCTATTAGCAACTCTGCTGGAGGTGTCCTGCATTGCATGAGGAGTGATCCGATCATCAAACAAGAGCCCGGAGAGTTTAGTATCTCATGAAGCTGTAAGCTGTTTCTTTAACATTGAAACATGCGGGACTGGAAAAACACAGCCGATCAGGCAGCATTCGAGAAGCAGGAGAAACAATGTTTTGGGCATAAGGCCTTCATCAGAAATGTGGGGAGGGAAAGGGGCTGAGAGATAAATAGGAAGTGGGAGTGTGTGGTATGGGGGGGAAGGTAGCGGAAAGGCGATAGGTGAATGCAGGTGGGGGGTCATGGTGATGGACTGTTTCTTTAAGCCTGCCTTCAAAGTTTGGACTGCTTTTTCTGCCAGACCATTGGATGATGAGTGGTATGGACCTGTTCTTACATGCAGAATTCCATTTGACATTAAGAAATACTCGAATTCCTTGCTGGTAAATGATAGACTGTTGTCTGTGACCAACACCTCCAGGAGACTGTGTATTGCAAAAGATGCTTGCAGCTTTTCTATCATCACCCCTGTGTTTGATGATTGAACTCAATGCACGTCAACCACTTTGAGTGGGTGTTCACAATGACTAAAAACATTAAGCCCATGAAAGGATAGTCGACGTGTAACTGAGACAGGGATTTACCCAGCCATTCCCATGAATGCAGGGGAGCTGCTAGCAGTATTTTTGAACTTTCTGGCACTGTGGGCACTGCTCCACTAACGTGGCTATGTCTACATCCAGCCCTGGCCACCAGACATAACTTCTCACCAACATCCTCAATTTGGACAGCCCTGAATAACCCTGGTGGAAGTCAGCCAGTATCTCGTGGTGACCTTTCCTCAGGACTAGCACTCTTGATCCTCACAATGAAATGTCATCCACGACAGTGATCTTATCTCGCCTCATCCAGAAAGGTCTCAATCCTGGCAGTGATGGCTCTTTTGTTTCCCCCATCGCCACCAGCTGTTTTAGTTTTGGCAGGGTGGGATCTTTTTGCATCCACGGTCTGATATTGTCAGTGGTGACTGGAAGGGTGTGCAGAAAGTTTAAATGTGGAGGTGCCAGTGTTGGACTGGGATGGACAAAGTCAGAAGCAATGCGACAGAATTATAGTCCAACAGGTTTATTTGAAATCACGAGCTTTTTGTCAGGTGAAGTCATCACTTCAAGTAAACCTGTTGGACTATAACCTGGTGTCATGTGACTTCTGACAGAAAGTTTAAAACCAAAACGGCTCAAGGCAACCGCATTTGCTACTTGACCTCCCGAACGCCATTCCAACTTGTAATTGTAAGCACTTTGAATAAGCGCCCACCACTGAATTCGATGTGATGCTATGGGTGGCACCGCCTTGTCCTTTTTGGGTACCTCTAGCAGTGGTTTACGGTCTGTAACTATCACAAATTTACATTTGTACAGTATTGGTGGAACTTTCTTACACCAAAGATGACTGCCAAACTTTCCAATGATAGCTGCTTCTTCACTTCCTTAAAGGCCACGTCTTGGCTACAAGACCATTTCCAAAGCTGACCCCTTTTAATGAGCAGGTGTAACGGTTCCTGGATGGAGGGCAGGTTACATATGAACTTGGAGGAGAAAGTGAGGTCTGCAGATGCTGGAGATCAAAGTTGAAACTTTATTGCTGGAACAGCACAGCAGGTCAGGCAGCATCCAGGGAACAGGAGATTCGACGTTTCGGGCACAGGCCCTTCTTCAGGAATGAGCAGAGAGTGTTCAGCAGGAGAAGATAAAAGGTAGGGAGGAGGGTCTTGGAGGAGGGGCGTTGGAAATGTGATAGGTGGAAAGAGGTCAAATCTTCTGAAGTTCCTAAACCTGAAGCCTTAGTTTGCTGTCCTGCCTGAGAAAGTTTTTTCCACATTTACACCAGTGGTACATGATTAAAATTTAAAAATCCCATTATATATATTACAACAAATAATATGATGCAATGAATTTGCTGGAGGTAGGAAAAAGGGATCAGCTGTAGTTCAGGTATTTATTGTAAAAAGCTATGATCAGCCTTGGTGATGGAAAACAAAGCTGCTAATATATCATTCATGCTGTTACAAAGAAATCATGCCGTTGTAATTGAACCATCCTCAAATAAGGATTGAGATGAACCATATGGCAACCCTGGGAGCAGAGGAACAACAGAGACCACAGGTTTTTGGCAATGCAGTCCAAGGCAACTAACTTTTCTCAACAATCTACCATTCTTCCAGTTCTGAAGAGAACATGCTTGGGAAGAAGTGTGAAATATTTAGATCATTTGAAATTGTAAAGTCAAAGACGGGGGGGTTAACGTGGTAGTGGTACATATAATTACATTCGGGCGACTGTCCATGTGGAGGTTGCACATTCTCCCCGTGTCTGCATGGATTTCCTTTGGCTGCTTCAATTTCCTCTCATAGTTCAAAGGTGTGCAGGTTAGGTGTATTGACCCATTGTGTACAGGGATGTAGAGGCTAGGTGGATTAGCCATGGGAAATAAAGGGTGTGCAGGAATGGGCGTGGGTGGGATACTCTTCAGAGGATTGTATTAGACTCGATGGACCAAATGGCCCACTTCCAAACTATAGGGATTCTATGCCAAAAACCTTCAGAGGCGCTGTAGTTGGATCTGAAAAAGGATATACTTGACTAGCTACAACAAGCAGCACCCTCAGATGGTGTCCTGAGGACTGTGAGGGAAAGTAAAATCGGATTTTGTGGAAGATTAAATGAAGGTTAGATCTGATCCAACAGTTATTGTAAAAATATAGAGCCTATTTTTATCATCTGCAAATAGTTGCAAATTTGCAATGAATTATATCTTGTTTACTCTACAAGACACTTCTTATTACACTAGAAACTGGCTAGCCTTGCACATACGACCATGTAAGCCGGAAAGGAACCCATACAATTAGAAGATGTAGATGACAGCACACAACAAAACTTAATACCGTACAAACAAATCCTCAGCAAAGTGCTGTGGTATGAGTTAATGCATAAATGTAAGACATACAAGAAATGAAATAACTTTTTTTAAATTTTCAATTTCTTTGCAAATCATTTGTTTGACAGTTGAAGAAATGGTGTAATTAAGCTTACATGGTAGATTGACTGCGGAATGCCAATGAACTCACTAAATAACTAAACAAGTTAATTATGTGACCCTATTTGTGGAGAAAGTGAGGTCTGCAGACGCTGGAGGTCAAAGCTGAAACTTTATTGCTGGAACTGCACAGCAGGTCAGGCAGCATCTAGGGAACAGAAGATTCGACGTTTCGGGCACATGCCCTTCTTCAGGAATGAGCAGAGAGTGTTCAGCAGGAGAAGATAAAAGGTAGGGAGGAGGGAGTTGGAGGAGGGGCGTTGGAAATGTGATAGGTGGAAAGAGGTCAAGGTGAGGGTGATAGGTCGGAGTAGGGTGGAGGCGGGGAGGTCAAGAAGAAGACTGCAGGTCAGGAAGGCGGTGCCGGGCTGGAGGGATTCGGCTGAGACAAGGTGGGGGGAGGGGGGATGAAGAAACTGGTGAAGTCCAAGTTCATCCCCTGCGGTTGGAGTGTTCCCAGTCGGAAGATAAGACGCTCCTCCTCCGACCGTCGGGTTGTTGTGGTTTGGCGGTGGATGAGTCCAATGACCTGCATATCCTCGGTGGAGTGGGAGGGGGAGTTGAAATGCTGTGCCACAGGTTGGTTGGGTTGGTTCGTCCGGGTGGCCCAGAGGTGCTCTCTGAATCGCTCCGCAAGTAGGTGGCCTGTCTCCCCAATATAGAGGAGGCCACACCGGCTGCAGCGGATGCAGTAGATGATGTGGGTGGAGGTGCAGGTGAATCTGTGGCGGATATGGAAGTTTCATATCCGCCACAGATTCACCTGCACCTCCACCCACATCATCTACTGCATCCGCTGCAGCCGGTGTGGCCTCCTCTATATTGGGGAGACAGGCCGCCTACTTGCGGAGCGATTCAGAGAGCACCTCTGGGCCACCCGGACGAACCACCCCAACCAACCTGTGGCACAGCATTTCATCTCCCCCTCCCACTCCACCGAGGATATGCAGGTCATTGGACTCATCCACCGCCAAACCACAACAACCCGACGGTCGGAGGGGGAGCGTCTTATCTTCCGACTGGGAGCCCTCCAACCGCAGGGGATGAACTTGGACTTCACCAGTTTCTTCATCCCCCCTCCCCCCACCTTGTCTCAGCCGAATCCCTCCAGCCCGGCACTGCCTTCCTGACCTGTAGTCTTCTTCTTGACCTCTCCGCCTCCACCCTACTTCGACCTATCACCCTCACCTTGACCTCTTTCCACCTATCACATTTCCAACTCCCCTCCTCCAAGTCCCTCCTCCCTACCTTTTATCTTCTCCTGCTGAACACTCTCTGCTCATTCCTGAAGAAGGGCCTGTGCCCGAAACATCGAATCTCCTGTTCCCTGGATGCTGCCTGACCTGCTGTGCTGTTCCAGCAATAAAGTTTCAACTACATATGAACTTGCCATAATAATTCATCAACCCAAGGAAAGACTTAACCTCTGGTACAGACATTGGACTTGGGGAATTTTTGGTCACCCTCACTTTATCTTCCAAGGCGTGTAACTTGGTTTTGTCAATACTGCAACCCCAGTAGGTCACTTTCAATGCCGTGGACACACATGTTTTCCCTTTTAAGGGGTACACCCACCTGGGAGAAATATCTAAGGGCTATGCCCAAATTCTCGAAGTGCTCTTTCTTAATCTTCCTTGTTACTAACACTTCATCTAGATAAATAGTGACCTGGGGTGGACCTTGTAAAATGTTCTCCATCATCTACTGAAAAATTACACAGGCTGACGATACCCATATGGCAGACTGGTATATTGGTACAAACCCTTATGGATATTAATTGTGGCGTTCTCTGGGAATCATCATCGAACTGCAATTACAGGTACTCTTGGCTCATGTCCAGTTTCATGAAGCACAGCGCCTCCTGCCAGCTTTGCATATAAATCCTCTCTGTGAGGGATCGGGTCTTTACCCAGCTGTGAAAGGCAGCTTACCTATTGTTTAAAATCCCCACAAAAGTGAACCGAGTCATGTAATGTCCTCCAAGCTCACCGGGCTTCACAGTATGATCACTGCCGCTCAGGATTGGTTTGATGATTCCTTTGCTTCCCAGCCTACTGAGTTCTGCCTCTACATTTGCCAGTCAGGCAATGGCACTGAGTGGGCCTTGTGGAATCATGGAATTGCTTTCTGGTCAACATGTTAGGTGGCCTTGGCTTGTTTGATAGTCCCTAGACTTTCCTGAAAGCTTCAGAGTACTTAATTAGGAATTCACTAAGGTAGCCACCTTCTAATTGAAAATGTCAAGTCAATCAACGTGAATCTTTCTCAACCAAATTCACCCAATCAGGTTTGGGCCCAAGCATTTTACTCCAGTCAGTGGTATCTGAACCAGCTGCTTCTTATACCAGACCGGAACCTAAGTTGTACCCTTATTCAGTCGGGGTTCCCTGGTATAAGTTC
Source organism: Chiloscyllium plagiosum (assembly GCF_004010195.1). NCBI lineage: Eukaryota > Metazoa > Chordata > Chondrichthyes > Orectolobiformes > Hemiscylliidae > Chiloscyllium > Chiloscyllium plagiosum. Next base: position 48,019,920 of record NC_057733.1, on the reverse strand, counting down.
TCACTCTGGCTGAGGTCTTGCACAAACTTAAGGATTGGAGTCCACAGTGAATTTAGTTAAAGACTAGTTCTGCAATCACTGATATAACTGCGCCAGTATCAACCTTCATTCAAAACAGGTAACCATTTAACCAGACACTTATTTTGATTTGTTTTGATTTGGATGTTGCTGTTCCATTTTGGACCTTGCTGTTAAATTTAACTCCTCCAAGCCAGACGTAGATGGGCTTTCCAGGTTATGCACTCTCCCGGATACCAGTCAATGAGTTCTCTTACTCAATTCAGGCCTAGTCGGCCTCTTTTGCTGTCTCGAGTCCGCATACTGGCAGCAACTACAATGGCTTGCCAGCTCGATCCTGAAGAAAGTGTTGACCATTTGGCTGAGGCTTGGCTTCGTTTTGGGATTTTGCTGTGAATTGATCTGGAGTTCCTCTGTTCAAGATGTGTCCTGAGTGAGGCTATGCAATTGCCTTCACTCATGTAATGTCCTCCAAGCTCAGTCAGACTGATGAGAGTGTTCACTTTCATTAGAATATCCTGGAACTCATATGCTCAACTTGTTGCATTTTCTAATGACAAAGTCAGTTTTGGTTCCTGTTTGAAGTCCAGTTGGGCTTCAACTAGTAGGCGCTTTTGCATTGTTACATCATTAATCCCACATACCAAATGGTCTCTCAGCATCTCATTAAGGGTCAGACCAAAGTCACATGCCTCTGCCAGTCATCTTAACTCGTCAAAAATTCTCTCATGGATCCGCCTGGTTCTTGAACTGCTGCGTAAAGTCAATAGCATCTCAAAATTAGAGGAGGCTCGGGACTGTAATATTTCTTAACTAAATTCACCAACTCTTGAACGGTTTTAATGATGGGTGCCTCAGGAAACATCAGACACCTAATAACTGAAAAAGCTGCAGGTCTACAAGCTGGTGGTGATGGGGAAACCAAAGGGTCCCACAACTAGAATTGAGACCTTCCTGGACCCGGTGAGATCAGATCACTGTAGAAGATGGCATAATATTATTGGGAGCAAGGGTGATTGTCCTGAGCAAAGGTCGCTGCCAGATACGGGCTGAATTTCACCAGGGGTTTCCAGAATGAAGCTTAGCAGTAAGTTATGTCTGCTGGCTAGGATTGGATGCTACATTGGTGGGACAGTGCCCAGAGTGCCAACAGGGACAAAAGTTGTCTCCTACATTTGTGGGAATGGCCGGATAAACCCTGCCAGTCCTTTCATGGGCTCTATGTTTTTAATAATTGTGGACGCTCATTCGAAGTGGTTAGACATGCATAGACTTCATTTGTCATTCCTGAAGAAGGGCTTATGCCTGAAACGTCGATTCTCCTGCTCCTCGGATGCTGCGTGGCCTGCTGTGTTTTACCAGCACCACACTTTTCAACTTCATTTGTCAAACACAGGGATGATGATTGAAAAGTTGTGAGCATCTTTTGCAATAAATGCACTCCCGGAGGTTTTGGTCACAGATAACGGGCCATCTTTTACCAGCAGGAAATCTGAATATTTCCTAAAGTTGATTGGCATTCGGCATGTAAGGACAGCTCCATAATATCCATTGTCCAATGGTCTAAGCTTTGAAGGCAGGCTTAAAGAAACAGCCTACAGCTTCACTCATTACCAAACTGTTGTGGTTCCTGTTGACTGTAGGACTACCCCTCACACAACTACAGGGACAGCTCCAGCATCCTTCCTGCTTAGGGTGTCTAGTCCTGTCTAGACCTGTCTAGTCCTGCTCGAATTTTGTAGGTTTCTATGAGCTAATCCTACATTCTCCTAAACTTCAGTGAACATAGTGTGAACTGATCAAGTATCTCTTCATACATCAGTCCTGCCATGTCAGGAATTAATCTGGTAATTAGTCTTTGTTGCATTCCCTCCATAGGCAAATCATCCTTCCTCGGATAAGGAAAACAAAACTGTGCACAATAGATTAGATTAGATCACTTACAGTGTGGAAACAGGCCCTTCGGCCCAACAAGTCCACACCGACCCGCCGAAGCGCAACCCACCCATACCCCTACATTTACCCCTTTAACCTAACACTACGGGCAATTTAGCATGGCCAATTCATCTAACCTGCACATCTTTGTGACTGTGGGAGGAAACCGGAGCACCCGGAGGAAACCCACGCAGACACGGGGAGAATGTGCAAATTCCACACAGTCAGTCGCCTGAGTCGGGAATTGAACCCGGGTCTCTGGCGCTGTGAGGCAGCAGTGCTAAATACTCCAAATGTGGTCTCAACAAAGTTCTTTACATTCCTGATGAAGGCCTTATGCCCGAAACATTGATTCTCTTGCTCCTTGGATGCTGCCTGACCTGCTGAGCTTTTCCAGCTCCACACTTTTTGACCCTTTAATACTGCAGCAAGACATTCCTGTTCCTGTTATAAAGGAGTAATTATCACTCTCTTAGGATCAACGTAAGAGAAATAGTGGTGGAGTTAGCAGGTTGTGGGGAGAGAACAATCTATGTTTGGTCCCTATATGGAAAACGTCTGCCATTACCAAGTCACCCTTTATTTACACGTGCATAGTACATGACACTGACCCTGCCAGCTCCAAGCTGGTTCCTACCGTGAATAGAACACCTGACACTTTTTTTTATCAGTTCTCCAAGAATCCCGGACTGTGCCAGATTAATAGCCCCAGTCAGGGAACTCTATTCTACGAGGGTTACTTGGCTGAATTCATTCTAATCACTACATCAGGGCAACAGTCTGGTAAATCCTTCTGTACTCTCTCCAATTTAATATTATCCTTCCTTTAGTATGGCGATCAGAACCGCACACAGCTCTCCAAAAGTGTCCTCACCAACATCCTGTACACCCATAACATAATGTCCCAATTCCTATACTCAATGGTCTAAGCAATGAAGGCAAGTGCACTAAATGCCTTTTTTTTTAAGATTAGATTACATTACAGTGTGGAAACAGGCCCTTTGGCCCAACAAGTCCACACCGACCCGCCGAAGCGCAACCCACCCATACCCCTACATTTTACCCCTTACCTAACACTACAGACAATTTAGCATGGCCAATTCACCTGACCTGCACATCTTTGGACTGTGGGAGGAAACCGGAGCACCCGGAGGAAACCCACGCAGACACGGGGAGAACGTGCAAACTCCACACAGTCAGTCGCCTGAGGCGGGAATTGAACCCGGGTCTCTGGCGCTGTGAGGCAGCAGTGCTAACCACTATGCCACCGTGCCGCCCTTCTTAGCTACTCTGTCCAACTGTGATGCAGCTTTCAAAGAACACCTAGGTCTCTTTGTTCAACAACATTACCTAGGGCCCTACCATTAACTGTATAAATCCTGCCCTAATTTTACCAAAATGCAATACCTCGCATTTATTCTAATTAAACTGTATCTGCCACTCCTCAGCCCATTGGCCCAATTGATCAAGATCCCTTTGTAATCTTAGATAACCTTCTTCACTGTTGACTAAACCACCGATTTTGGTATCATCTGAAAACTTACTAACCATGCCTCCTAAATTCTCATCCAAACAACAGTGGACCCAGCCCCATTTCCTGCAGAATGCTGCTGGTCACAGGCCTCCAGTCTGAACCTGGAATCTAAAGTTTCAAAAGAAAAGGATAATCCTGACTAAATCTAAAGCCTTCAGGAGATAAGGTATGGGCCCAGCTTCGAGGGAATTGAAGCCTTTCTAAGGCCTTTCCTGTCAAGCAACTACTTCCCATAATCCTCTGTGACCTTCTACATGTAGTGAACTCTAAGAAGCAGTAGGACATGGGAAGGTGGTAGAGTAAACCAGGACCATTTGCTGTTCTATCTGTTCATTTCCAGTGAGCAGGGAAGGAGTTGTTCTGAAGGAAAATTCCAGTTTGAGCCAGTAATTGGGAACAGACCTTACCATTAAAACCGCCCCTCAGTCTCAGTCGTGATCCAGCCTGAATTTGGATGAGATTGTGAATTAAATTCTCGGCTAGGATCTTTGAATCGTGGCTACGTTGGGGAAATGTTTGCTGTAGCAATTCTGTATTATGTAGAATCCTACTCCCACTCCACAGATTTTGCAGCCATGATTTAAAGATTAATTAATTATCTGTTTATTGTCCCCTGCTATCCCTGTCATGTCAGGTCACTACTATACATTCTCCTGAAAAATATCATTTTCCACAGAGAGTATATTGTAAGTGGCAATATTTTTATAACATTTCTGAGGCAAGTATTGTTACATGCTTGTCCAAAGTAATAGCACAGTTTTTCAAAGCATCTCAAAAACATAATAGTAATTTGTAAACGGTAGATCAGTTGGGCCAATCAGCCAAGGAGTGGCAGATAGAGTTTAATTTAGATAAATGTGAGGTGTTGCATTTTGGTAAGGCAAACAAGGGCAGAATTATGCAGTTAGTTATAGGGCCTTGGGGAGTGTTGCTAAACAAAGGAACCTAGGGATGCAGCCACATAGTTCCTTGAAAGTGGAGTCGCAAGTAGACAGGGTGGTGAGGAAGGCGTTTGGCACGCTCGCCTTCATTGGTCAGTGCACTGAGTATAGGAGTTGAGATGTCATGTTGTGGCTGTACAGGACATTGGTTAGGCCACTTTGGACCAGTGTTCAATGCTGGTCTCCGTGCTATTGGAAAGATGTTGTCAAACTTGAAAGTGTTCAGAATAGATTTATTTAAGATTATTTAAACATTATAAAAACAACATTTTCTTGATAATTACAAAGTAGCTTTTACCTGCAGTGGAACAAAAGAAAGTATTTCTGTGACTATTTCATAAAAGCTGAATGTTCCCATTGCCTTACTATAGTCCTTCTGGATGTGACCTTTTTTCAGAAAGTTGCGGTCCATCAAATTTAACTGATTGCATTTCCAGATGATTTCCCACGCAGCAAAGGGAGAAGGCCTCCAAATTATAGCAATGCAAATATGTAAGGAAACTCCATTTGGTACTGCTCCTTGAAATATTCTCCACATCATTGACATGTTATTCTCTTATCCTTTCAAAATGACCAAAGGTTTGTCTGAGCTTCTTTAGTTGGAGCAGACGGTGCTGACACTGAGGAACAGTGCAGTAGCTAAAATCCAAGCCACCGGGACTGGTATTTCAACTTGAGATGTCACTGCTTAAAGAGAACACAGTAATTGTCATTTTGAACATCCATGATTAGACAAGTGAAGTTGTGATTTAATTATCGACAGAGTAAACAACTTCGCAGCAAACTAAGATGAAGGGAGGGACTTTGTGGTGGCAATTAAAGTCTGGATCACTGGACGAAATCTTTGAGGAGAAAGTGAGGTCTGCAGATGCTGGAGATCAGAGCTGAAAATGTGTTGCTGGAAAAGCGCAGCAGGTCAGGCAGCATCCAGGGAACAGGAGAATCGACATTTCGGGCATAAGCCCTTCCTGAAGAAGGGCTTATGCCCGAAACGTCGATTCTCCTGTTCCCTGGATGCTGCCTGACCTGCTGCGCTTTTCCAGCAACACATTTTCATCACTGGACAAAAGGTTGGTGAGATCCCAGCATTGCATTGTTTTCAAGAGGGCCTGCTGTTTCAAGCACCATCAGGCACTTTATGGAGAATTCCTGTCTACAATTAGAAGTAGATAGGCAGGAAGCTGGAAGAACTCAGCAAGCCAGGTAGGAGCAGGAGGTAGAGAAGTCAACGTTTCGGGTATAATGCTTTTTCAGGACCTGAAATGTTACACCTGAAACGTCGGCTTCTCCGCCTCCTGGTGCTGCCTGGCTTGCTGTGTTCTTCCAGCCTCCTGCCTGCCTACTTCGGATTCCGGCATCTGCAGTGGTTTTGTCCCTCGCCAATCAGAGGCCAGCAGCTCTTCTGTTCTCAGCAACACTATAGCAAAGCGGTGGCTGCTGTTGGGACTGCACTGCTCCTAGCCTCAGATTGTGGAGTGATGCCAGGAAGTGGGACCCATCTTCTGATGTCAAAACCTTCACAATGGATACTGAGTACTATAAAACAAGGGATCCCCGCCCTCCTAGGAGCATAACAGCAATAATGCCACAGTTTCCTGTTTTCAACATGCTGATTCCCCTGTCCACCTCTGGGTTAAAACCAGCAATAGGATAAGCCCTTAAGGATCTCATTTGGCAGTGAGGCAGGAATGCCATTTGTGCCACAGTCTCATTTCGGGTGAAGGTGGGTGTCCCACTCGCCAATCCCCACCTGATTAAATAATCCTCACCACCGCCAAAATCATGAGAGTACTCAAAATTTCCACCCGAAGTGGTGATTAAAGAGCAAATGTGTTGTATGTATTGGTAAAAGTTAGAATAAGCTACAGGGAAAGAAAAAAGTCATTTTAATTCACACAACCCTTTTGATGATGTTAGGACATCCTAAAGATTTTCACAACAACAAGGGGCTTTTGTTGTAGTCTTTGTTCTAATCTGGAGAATCATACACAAACGCATTACTGGTCAAGAGTTATGGATATTTGGAAAATGTCTTTTGTCTCGCTGGGGCCATGTTTTCAACTTATTGTAAACTTTTCAAAGTATATTTATAAAGTAATAAAGTATGCACATTCAGGAACTCTTCATAAGTTTGAATGTATAACATGTTGAAATTAAAATAGAACAACATTTTCTATTGTGACCAATCATTGCTATTTACTTTTCATTGCAGTCACACAGTTAAAAGTTTCAAGTGCTGATAGTTGTACTGTGGTAAGTACAACTGTGCTATGCTATGCTATGCTGTGCTATTTCATTCACTTCTAATCTGTATAATTTACACTTCCTGTGTGAGAAGGTGGTAGCATCTGCTAAACATCTGAGGTTTCACATATGCGCTATTAACCTTCTTTCAAAACCACAGTAAGTGCACCAAGTTTTCTTTATTTGAACAATTCTATGAATTTATATTATGTATATTGTTCTCTTCACTGTTCAATTAATGCCACTCATCTGCTCTTGCATTGTTTAGAGTCATAGAATCATAGACGTTCCAGGGAGTTGGGAGGTCATGTTGCGACTGTACAGGACATTGGTTAGGCCACTTTTGGAATATTGTGTGCAATTCTGATCTCCCTATTATCGGAAGATGTTGTGAAACTCGGAAGTGTTCAGAAAAGATTTACAAGGATGTTGCCAAGATTGGAGGGTTTGAGCTATATGGAGAGGCTGAATAGACTGGGGCTATTTTCCCTGGAGCATCGGAGGCTGAGGGATGACCTTATAGAAGTTTGTAAAATCATGAGGGGCATGGATAGGCAAATAGACAAAGTCTTTTCCCTGGGGTAGAGGAGTCCAGAACGAGAGGGCATAGGTTTAGGATGAGAGGGAAAGGCTTTAAAAGGGACCTAAAGGGCAACGATTTCATGCAGAGGGTGGTGCGTGTTCGGAATGAGTTGCCAGAGGAAGTGGTGGAGGCTGATACAATAGCAGCATTTAAAAGGCATCTGGATGGGTATATGAATAGGAAGGGTTTAGAGGCATATGGGCCAAGAGCTGGCAAATGGGACCAGATTAGGTTAGGGTATCTGGTCATCATGGATGAGTTGGACCGAAGGGCGTTTCTGCGCTGTACATCTCTATGATTCTAAGTACTGCTTTTGTCCTTTCAGCTAATGCATTTCACATTGCATAAAAAACAAAAAATATTATCTTTATTTATCTCCTGGAACTTTTTTTTGCCAATTGTCTTTAATCTGTGTCTCTGGTTACTGACCATCCTCCAGGGAAAGTTTTCCAAATCGATATTGTCAAAACTGCATAGAATGAGCGTTGGTCAGTGGGCAGGTAAATGTACTCAAGCAAGATGTCGGGGTCACTGTGCTCAGGTCAGAGGGCAGGGTCACGGTGCTCGGGTCAGAGTGTGTGGTCACTGTGCATAGGTCAGAGGGTGGGGTCACTGTGATCAGGACAGAGGGCGGGGTCACTGTGCCCGGATCAGATGGTGGAGTCATGTGCACAGGTCAGAGAGTGGGGTCACTGTGCTCGGGTCAGATGGTGGAGTCATGTGCACAGGTCAGAGGGTGGGGTCACTGTGCATGGATTAGAGGGTGATGTCACTGTGCTCAGGTCAGAGAGCGATGTCACTGTGCTCGAGTCAGAGGACGGTTACAATATGTTGGTCAAAGGGTGGGGTCACTGTGCAGGGTTCTGTGTGTAGGTCAGGGGGCAGGGTCACTGTGCTCTGGTCAGGGGCGGAATCACTGTGTTCAGGTCAGAAGTCAGAATTATCTTTCTCGGGTCAGGGTGCGGGGGTCACTGTGCTCAGATCAGGGGGTTGGGTTACTGTGCTTGGGTCAGGGAGTAGGGTCACTATACTTGGGTCAGAGGGGAACATCGTTGTGCTCAGGTCAGGGAGCAGGGTTAGTGTGCACAGGTCCGGGCAGGGTCACTGTGCTCTGGTCAGGGGGCAAGGTCACTGCTCGGGACAGTGGTCAGGGTTACTGAGCCTGGATCAGAGGGTGGGATTACTGTGCATGGGTCAGATGGGTGATGGTCCATGTCAGGAGCATCACTGTGTCCGTGTTTCCCTTATCTGGCCCTGAGGATCAGCAGGAAAGGCCTCAGGCAGCCTGCCTGTATTTTAACCTAGTGTGATCCATAAGTTGCCAATTAATGGCAACTTAAAGGCTTCATTTTGTCTGTGCTGTCATTTTACCTGCGTCAGGGCGTGCTGCACCCAGGCTGGTAGCTAGCTGCAGGGGTTGGGCAAGAAGTGGAACTGTGGAGCCATGTGCCCTTCGGAGCAGCTTTTAAAGTCAGGTGTTCCCCTCAATTTGGGGGGGAGGAGGGGGTGGTGGGGGTAGCGGTGGGACGGGGCACGCCTCTCACTGAAGCAATTAAACCTGCTCTTTGCAGTGGCAGACCTTTGACATAATCATTCACAATTGCTTGGGCAGCTTTGCCTTTGTAGAAAAAGCTTAAGAAAAAAGAATTACTTAAAACTACATATAGACTGCAATTTAAAGGGATGAGCCATTTAAAGGTAAATAATGGAGGCAAAAATTCCTTAGTTTGCACAGAATTTTTGAACAGCTGAGAACCCAAGCAAGGTGCCAGTCAATCCTTCTGGTGGGCAGGGACCTTGATATAAGTCCCAATACTTTGAGCTGTTGAATAGGACTGAGAGTCTGGAAGTTGGGAATTTTCCTTCTCACTTTATACCAGGTTAACCAGAATCTTATAGTTGCACATTGGGATGGAGAGCTGAAATAGTGCGAGCCTCTGACCTTCTCACTGCTTTGAATTGACATTCAACAGTTTCCGGGAAGCGAAACTGCACCGAGCCCGCTGCAGTTATTCACTCCAGTTTTTAGTTTGCATTACAAATCTCATTTAAAGGATATCTGGCTGGTGATAAGCTAAGCAGCAGGTAATGTTCAGGAATATTTATTGCATGCATGAAAATAGAGGAAATTCCCTTCAGTCTTCGCCTGCTCCACTGCTATAACTTCAGTAGGAATCCAGAGACCAGGCGAAACAATGAGGAAACATGGTTGGAGCAAATCCAGCTCCACTATACTCTTTGGTTCCTGACTCAAACAACAGCGCTCAGTTTAGACCATTTTTAGGCTACGCATTTATAGATGGTTCAAAGTTAAACACAGTGGCTGTCCTGGGATGGGGTGGGGAGAATTTCGGGGGGAGGGTGGAGTGGGCTAAGGTGCATTGGTCTTTAAAATGCCACAAACAAGTACGGAAAATTACCCAGCACCCTAATGGCATGCTGGCCTTTATATCTGGAGGACTGAAGTGCAGTTAACAAAACCCTGGTTAGATCCCACTTGGATTACTGTGAGCAGACCTGGGAACCACACCTTAGGAAGGATGTATTGACCTTGGAGCAATTGCACAAAGTTTACGAGAGTGATGTCTGGTCCTATATCAGACTTACCTGTTACTGTCACTTGGCTTTTTATATTTCGAGATACACTCTTCCATCTCGCCATGCACCCATATTTTCCTGTATCAGTTACATTTGCTGTTTTAGAAAATACCGTAGAGTTTGTAATTTCTGCGTGTATTGGAGTTGTGTCCTTCATAATGATTAATTGAGGTTTGACATGAGGAAGCAAAAGTGTAACTCTGCATTTAATGGTGAAGTGAGCTCCTTCAATTATTCTATTTGATGGTTCAATTTCAAATTCTGGATCTGAAAATGGATCTGAAATATAAGGTAGATGTTGTGAGTAAATAATGAAAGCGGTGTCAGATATTACATAATTAATGCCTTTAACACATTGCTTTCCTGTTAGCTCATTCTGTACCACTTTTTGGCTGGTGAGCCTTTCTTTTGATCTTTGGTAGCTGAGCAGAGCTGCTGATTTTCCTTTCTGTGTAGAAATGAAGGCATTCCTAGGCCCTGAAAATTAATCTGAGCCATAACACTTATGGGTTAAGTGGAAGGACACCTAATTTGCAATGGCACAGATGGAGCTCCATTTACAAGCTTTTGGCCCAAGTATCTCAAGATCCTTCTTATTCATATACCCATCCAGATGCCTTTTAAATGTTGTAATTGTACCAGCTTTACCACCTCCTCTGGCAGCTCATTCCATATACACACCACCCTCTGCAAGAAAAAAAAATGCCCTTTAGATCCCTTTTAAATTTTTCCCCTCTCACCCTAAACCTATGTCCTCTGGTTTTGGACTCCCCTACCTGAGGAGTTATTCACCCTATCTAGGCCCCTCATGACTTTATAAACCTCTATAAGGTCACCCCTCGGTCTCTGACGCTGTAGGGAAAATAGCCCCAGCCTAGTCAACCTCTCCCTTTAGCTCAAACCCTCCAGTCCTGGCAACATCCTTTGAAATCTTTTATGAACCCTTTCAAGTTTCACAACATCCTTCCTATAGCAGGGAGACCACAATTGTACATAGTATATCAAAAGTGGACTGCCCAATGTCCTGTACAGCCACAACATAACCTCTCAACCCCTATGTTTAATGCACTGACCAATAAAAGCAAGCATACCAAATGCCTTCTTCACTATTCAGTCTATCTGCGACTTCACTTGTCCCAGAATTTACCATCTTTGACCTGCTTTAGTAGCTGTGACATTTATATGACTAATTGTTAAGATTATGATCAATGGTAACTGCAAGGATGTTGACAGTTGAGGATTCAGCCATGGAAAGAGTCAAGAGAAGATGGTTGTATCTTCTCTTGTTAGAGATGGTCATTACCTGGCACTCAATATGAAGTATAAAACAGTCATTAAGTTTTTGCTGGTGCTTAGTATGTCAGGAGTTGCAAAAGGCACTGAACTCTGTACAAGCAGAAAACATTCTCACTCACCACGTTTACTACTCTTTGATGATTCAACGAATTTCCTGTTAGAATTATAGCAAATACAGTACCTGCAGAATATTTGGGGCCATCAAATGTAACTTTAGTGCATGGTTCTCCTGGGTTACATATCTTTGTTAGGTTTGCCCCTGGAGGAGACTAGGAGGACGATTGTGGGAACTTTGGGTGTTTTGCTGTACATAGATTTACAATAATTGAAGCAGTATTTATAAATCTTCAGATATTTCACGATACCCAAACTAACTTACTTTGTACTGAGAGCTGTACTACTTCACTGTGCTTTGAGACACTCCTGGCTGCAGGCACTTCGATTGTACAACTATAGTTTTTCTCTGTATCTGTTGTCACCCTCAGTTGGTGTGTCACAGTTTTGTTTTTGCTTGAATTTTCATGGAGACGCACTGGGTTCAGTCCATTTTTATATGTGTAGAATATGAATGTCAGAGGAGGAATTTCCTCAGATGTACAGCACAACTCAGTTGAATCTCCCAGAATCACCTCCATTGGATGTATGGTGAATACAGGTGTCTGTAAATTTCCTGGGGTATACAAACAGGGAATAATAAAATCATTTTTATCTATAGACAAATAAGAAAGTAAAATAAGTTAATCTAGCCTTCTCAACAGTCCATATTCTGCACTTCCATGAACCATTTTCTCATGCTATATAGCGGTAAATGCCATTCAGCCTAGCTGATCCATGTTAGTATTTTTGCTTCTCACAAGCCTTTTCCATTTTTCATCACCTGACCTCCATCAACACATTCCATTCCTTCATGTATTTATTTAGTTTTGTCTTAAGAACACACACTCTACCTTTTTCTCTGATCTGGAGGTGCCAGTATTGGAGGTGCCAGTCAGAAATCACATAACACCAGGTTACAGTCCAATAGGTTTAATTGAAATAACAAGCTTTTGGAGTGCAGCTCCTTAGTATAGATAATTCCACATTCTTACCACTCTCTGGATAAAGAGGTTTCTCTATTGGAATTTTTTTGTACTACATTTTAGTTTAAAATGTAAGGAAATTTTAATATTAAAAATAGGATTTTTAATGTTCTCCAGTTCTAGTTTCTGCTTACAAAGGAAACAACATTATGTCTAGTTTATCAAACTTTTCATAAACTTAATAGCTTCTATCGGGTAAACTTTTTCTAGATAAATAAATGCCAGCCTGTTAAATCTTTTCGGAAAGGAATGTCATCTCATTTTTGATATCACTCCATTAAATTTTGTTTTGCACTTTCTTCTGTGCCTTTTTGTCACAGTATTCCAAGAATGATCTAACCAAGAGCCCATACTATAACTTCTCTGCTTTATAATTTGATTCCTCTAGAACCTAACTCGTCTATTTTGTTTGCTTTTTTCTTATTCATGGGATTTCAATGGTGTATTGCCTGTCTCTAATTGCCTTTAAGAAGATAGACCTAAGTCACCACCTTGAATGTAAATGAGCAGCTTGGGCACTTCAGAAGCCAGTTAAGAATCAATCACATCGCTGATGGTTTTGAGTCACATTTAGGCCAGGTTGGATAAATAAGACAGATTTGTTTTCATTAAAAATATCAGTGAGCAACAATCTGGTATTTTCAGGTCCACCATTATTAAAATTAGAATTTGTTCCAGATTTATTTCATTAATTGAAATTAAATGGAGTTACAATGTTGTTCTCCTTTACATATTGGTAAGGATAATAGTCATAGAGATGTACAGCATAGACACAGACCCTTCGGTCCAACTCATCCATAGCGACCAGATATCCCAACCCAATCTAGTCCCATTGGCCAGCACTTGGCCCATACCTCTCTAAATCCTTCCTATTCATATACCCATCCAGATGTCTTTTAAATGTTGTAATTATACCGGCTTCCACCACTTCCTCTGGCAGCTCATTCTATACATGCACCACCCTCTGCATGATTTGTATGAAATGAAAAGGCTGATCCCTAAACTGCTCAAAATCGCGAGGTGTTTATATGAAGCAGTTGAGAGGGAGAAATTGTTCTTATTGGCAGAAGGATTGAGAAACAAAGGGCACAGATTTAAAACAATAACAAAAAGAACCTAAAGTAATTGAAGAGCCATTTTAAATTGCAAGAAGTCACGTTCTGAAAAGTACTGCCGTTCAAAGCTATGAACTGGAAAAAGATCTCAAGGGCAACATACTGCAGGGCTGTGTGGAAAGGCAGGAAATGGAACTGTATAAATTATTTCTACAGTGAACTAACTTGGGGGAATTCAGAAGATTTTGTTCAATTACAATTTCATTATTTCAACAGGCTGATTGGCCTCCATTTGTGCTCTAACATTTCTGTTTGTGAAACGGTTATTTCTCTTTGTTCACTGCTTGTAGCAAAATCATGAACACGCTATTTATGAATGATTTATGATTGAATATAATATAGTCCACAGCATCCTCCCTTCTGTCATATGTATCTACAACAATAGTAAACAAAATTACCGATTGTGAAAGCCTTACTTAAGGTCATGTCATGGATCACGGAGGTGTTAGCTGTGGCTCAATCCAAAGTCTGTGTTCATTGTCAATGCCATCACTAAACAGTGCTGCAACAGTGCACGTGCAGATTTGAAGTGCCGTGTTACTGCAGGATGGAGTCAAACACCTCAGTGTTGGCACACTGTAATCAATTTTCTGAGCATCGTTATAGTATGGCAGATTGGAATGTTCAAATCCATGCCCAGTCCAATTGCTGACTTTTGATTGCAGCTGGAATAACAGTTTATATGAATCAGGAGAAAGATTTCCTTCACCAATGTCATCTTGACAAATGCATCATGGTGAAGAAGGCTCTGTTGCAACAGTGTGATGTGTGCACGTGCAGACAGTGACATCCATCTCTGCCAGCCACATTCACATTAGCAACACACTCTCCACAATCCAAAATGCGAAACCTCCAAACTTCAGCATTTTATCAGCGATTACTTTCCCCAGTGTTGGGTTCAAGCCCACTCCATTGCCTTGGACACACTATGTTGCTGGCAGCAGTGCAACACTAAAGAAATATTGTGTTTTGGAGTTGCCCCATTTGGATGAAATGTTAAATCAAGACCCTTTCTACCCTTCTGAGGTATCAGGTGGATATAAAAATAATCCTATGGCACATTCAACGAAGAGGAGAGGAGTTCTCCGTGATGTGGTACCCATCAACTGACAGCTCCAGCAGATGTTCAGCATAATTGGTTTGTGTTTTGATTCCACTTTTGGGTCCTATTTCAAAGTCTCTTCTGGTAAATTGTGGTCTGGTATATATTAGGAAGATGACAGACTGTAGTCTGACTCTGGTAGGTTTCTGCAAGGCTTATTTTATTTACAAATGTTACTGTGTATAGTATACTATAAAGGCTGTATGACTCTCTGGTTGACTGCTGCTATTTTATTCTCAGAGTCTAGTTGTTACATCATCATTTATATTACTACCATATTATTCTACATCTCTCACCAAGTAGAGTCTCAATTTTATAGTAACATTGTTAAACCATTTTTTAAACTGTATTTTTAATTATTTGCCTTCTTACCATTAGTCCTGCCCATAAAGTCTGAACTTCATAAATCAAATGTTTGTGCTACTTCTCTCACTGATCTTATTCTTATGGCCACTGATTGAGGGGAAAGTTGTTCACTGACTGGATCACTGTTCTGACTGGCAATTGAGTGGAGACTTCCTGCTTGTATCATCATGGGTAAGTCCATGTGACAAATTACTATTTTTTTTTCACTGAAGAACGTCTTATTTCAAACACCAAAGTTCATATGTTGAATTAGGCGTCAAAGACTGTCAGAGCTATAGAAAGGTTTTATTGTAAATCTTTAGGACAGTACAAACATCAGTTACCATCGTTCCCTTCTGGTCATTTCTCTGTCATGATGTCTCCCCCCATCTCACAGAGCTGCAGGGGAAGAACTCAGCTTTTCCTTGTATAAAGAAACCCACTACCAATTGACCAATCATCAAGTGAACAAATAACAAACACTGCCTATGGGGGCAGTTAAGCAATAACAAAAAAAATCAAAAAACTGAGAGGAAAAGTTTTTTTTAACTTTAAGTGTTAGCCAATCACCCAATACAAACACCACCCACCAGGGGCAGTGTGACGATAACAACATCTAAGAAAGGGGAGCAAACAGGAAAGGGGATAAAATCAAAATAAGTTGTTGGGGGAGGGGGAGGTTGGAATAATGGACCCGAGCCCCCATGGTGCCTACATCTCCCTGAATGCTTTGTGGCTACTGGTGGATACTGCCTGCTCCCAACCTAAGGACAGCTGAGCACAATATAAACATGGAACAGAGGGAGATAACTTTACACCCACCATCAAGTTATCTAATCAGCCAGTGGAAGATATAGTATAAACTCAATCAGATGTGACTGTCCCAGGTGGGTCTTGAACCCAGGCCTTCTGACCTGAAAAACTCAACTCTATTTTTTTAAACCCACCACCAAATCACCCAGTTAACAAGTTTTTAAAAACCAACAATTTACTAGCAGTGTCCACCAGGTGTGGTGCTACAATAATGACAGTGAGGAAAAGGTAGGACAAGAGGTAGGGGACTGAACCAAAATAGTGTGGAGGGGGAGATAACGTACTCCAGGCCCTGTGGTACCCACTTCTCTCTAAATGCCACAAGAGTGTTGATGGACATCACTTGCTCCCTCTCCAAGGACATCTAGACACGAAGATAGCCATGGAAGAGAGGCAGGGTTAGAATTTGTGACCGTTAAGAACTTAGCGTTTTAGATTGTTTTAATCAACCTGTTCAGATATATTATGACAGACATGTGGGGCAGGTGGAATTTGATCTACAAGTAGGGACACTACTACTGACCCAAAGGGCCCTTACGGACTCAGCTCTTTTCTTTAATATTTTATAATCAACTTGTTGAAAGATATTAATACAAACCTCTGGAGCATGTGGGACTGGAATCCAGATTATCTGACACAGAAGTGGGGACACTATCACTGTATTCTTGCTCAAAGAAATATGAAGTTCAATGAGCATCACCTATCTGTCTCAATTCTGAAACTGATCCCTTTGATCTTTAAAACGTCCTGTATTTCTAACTCTGACAAATATGGTCCACTGGAATATCTCTGGAACTGATGAACTGCCAAAGGGAAGATGGTTAAAGCAGAATTGCTTCAATGGTGAAATGAATGTTGTTAACAGCCTGGCCTTCTGCTTGAGGAGTATCTGCCAAAACCTACTATTTGTGTCAAACTTGGTGAAGGTGCTGTTGGCAAGTTTTGCCAAACTGAAAACAGTAGATAGACTTCTGTCTGGACTGTTTCATTTAATTGCGTCAGGTTTACACAAAGTCTGAAGTGATTCATTCTGAGTCATTCAGCTTGGGATCCATCATGAACTTTGAACCTCAGCTAATTGGCTCTGTGATTGGTGGTACAATGCCTCCACGTAATTCTGTCCAGCTCTTCCATAATTCTTTCCAGTAATTTGTGTGGTTCCATCCTGGGAGTGTATATTTGTTTAGCACGTGGAAGCAACATAATGTAATATTCACGGTTGAGCCTACCAAACATTTGAAAGAGCTGTTCGAATTTAGACGAGATACTGTCCTATTATCTTGTTGCCAAATGTCATCTACTACTTCCAGTAAACATAGTTGTATACATGGATTTATGCTAAGGAATGGTGTTCTTTGATTGTGTAAAATGTCAAGTCTTACTGATCTCATTCTCCTTGTGACTGAGTGTGATGGTAATCTCACCCTTTACTTGAAGAGGTTGCCACATGAAACTGGCATTTTAATTCTTGGTGGCCTAATAGCAAATGAGGTTACCATGAAGGACTCTCTCTCTCAAGCTCTCCCATTGCCTGAGGTGTGATGAACCTAAGGTTAAAACACCATCAGTCATCTGGCTCTTTAATGTGACAGCAACCCTATGAGTTGTAAGACTCGGATGACTTTATCTTTTTACTGCTTTAAGCCATTTCAAATGGTCAGCCAGGACTGTAACACCTGAACTTTGAATTATGTTTTGAATTCTTTAATATCCAGACTAATGAGACAGAATTTTTGATCTGGATTTTTTTAACTTAAAATCTGTATTCTTGATTGCTTCCTCATTTGCATTTCCTGAATTTTATAGTTTTCAAAGACATTTTCTTTGGTTTATTCCTTTATGTGTGTGTTTAGATTTGCAGGGCTATTTGAAGTGATTTGTCTTTTCACATTAGAAACACTCTGCATCCATGCTGGGCAATTGTGTCCTGTGTGGTGCTTTCGAGCTCCACAAGGTGAGTAACTCAAAATGGTGACTGCAGATTTTCCTAACTTTTTCCCCAAGAGTGTGAGAATGCTGCTTTTTGGCTTCCCTGCTAAAAGGCCCATCTGAAGCCTCAGTATTTCCAAAGATTATTGTCAAATTTTGTACATTTTATTCAACTTGCTTATTGTGCTGTAGTATTAGGCCAATGTTTATCTGCAAAAGCTCTGACAGCTTTGTATTGTGTACTCTGATGACAATTCAGTTATGATTGAGTTCATCCTTCCATGCTCTATACCCACAACAACTAACCTATGGATGTCTGTAAGAAACAACTTGATGGACCCCTCTGGCCTTTGGGATGTCTGGTTATGTCATGCTCACACAATTATGAGGTTCCATTTTGGGCAGAAGTGAGCATTGAATATAGGACAGCTTCAAAATCTGGAAGGTCTCTTCTATCACTCGTTATCTCATGAGGACATCATCTGCAATGCCCATTGCATGGGGGTATGTACTAATCTGGTGCTTCTGCTCATTGACATGTATAGCTGATGCAGTTCACTACCTCTGGAAATGCTTCTTCCACAATCCAACATTGTTGTCTCCTTGGACCACTGAAGTTCTCAATGGCTGTGGAAGGGACAGTGACACAATTAAGCAAAGCAGTTTCAGGGAAGATTTCATTATATTGTAAAATAGCGATTGTAACTTCTTTATTCAAAAAGATCTGTTAGTTTAACATCTTTCATAGGGAAGATATTGGAAGCTATTTTGAATCAATATTAGATTGGCACTTCATAACATTCAATGTAATCAGGCAGAGTCAACATGGTTTTCGGAAAGGGACATCATGCTTGACCGATCTGTTAGAGTTCTTTGAGAAAGTAACAAGTACTATGGATAAAGGGAAACAAGTGAAGGTCTTGTACTTAGATTTCCAGAAGTTATTTGATAAAGTGCCATATAAAATGCTATTGCATAAAATAGTTTATAGTGTATGGGATAACATATTAGAATGGATCGAAGCTTGACTAGCTAACTGGAAAAAAATGGACACTTCACTGGTTGGACAGATGTAATGAATTAGAGATTAGTGCCAGGGTCTCAACTGCTTACAATTTATATCCATGGCTTGGATAAAGAAACCAAAGTTCTGGTTGCTATGTTTGCTGATGACACAAAAATAGGTAGGAAAGCAGATTATGAAGAGGACATAAAAAGGCTACAAAGGTTGAATGAGCAAAGATCTGGCTAATGGAATATAAATGGAAAAATGTGTAATTATCCATTTTGCCAAAAAGAATAAAAAAGCATATAATCTAAATGGTTAGATATTACAGAGCTCTGAAATTCAGTGGGAACTGAATGTCCTGGTGCACGAATCACAACAGATTAGTGTGCAGTTTCAGCAAGTAATTAGGAGAGTCGATGGAGTGTGTAAAACAAATAAAAAAATGAATACAAAAGTTGGGAGGTAATGCAGCAGGGCAAAATATACAGGGCATCGGTGAGACCACATGTGAGACACGTACAGAGCTGGTCTCCTTATTTAAGGAATAATTCAAATGCAGTAGAAGCAGTTCAGAGATGTTTCACTGGAGAAATATATGCAATTGGAAGGTTGTCTTATGAATTAAGGTTAGACTTGCTAAACCTGTATATATTTGAGTTTGGAAGAGCACAGATGACTTGATTGAAACATGCCAGATCCTGAGGGGTCTTGACACAGTATGTGTGGAAAAAGATGTTCCTCTTGTGGGTGAATCTAGAACTAGAGGTCACTGCTTAAAAATAATAGGTAGCCATTGAAGACAGTGATGCATAGCATCTTTTTATCACAGAGAGCCCAGTGTCTTTGGAACTCATCTTAGAAAGGCACTAGAAGTCTTTGAATATTTTCAGGCAGAGGTAGATAGATTTTTGATACACAAAAGAATGAAAGGTTTATGGGGACTAGGCAGGAAAATGGAGTAATCAGATTAGCCATAATTCTATTTAATGGTGGAGTCAGCTTGAGGGGCCAAGTGTTCCTAGTTCCTCTGTTCACAGGAGGAGTCTTTCCTATGGTCTGAGTCTAGTAGTTTCTGCAAAACATTAGTACCTGTACATACTATTCCGTTAGCTAGTACCTCTCTCTTTGGTACACAGTGATGCTGCTCTCCACTCAGAATTTAGCTCATAACTGCTGATGTCAATGATGCATAATCATTTCCACCATTCTATCATTACTCCACAATTAATACATTACTGTTTGTGGGATTTGCTGTGTATTAGATGACAATCTCACTTCCTACATTACATCAGTGCCATAGGCTCCAAAAGGTACTTCACTGATTATAAAGTGCTTTGGCAATTGCTGAAGGATTTAAAAATAAACTATATATCTTTCCTTTTATTCAATGCTATCAGTTATTTGGTTCATTTTTTACAGTACCTGTAACTGTTATGAATGTGGAAGCACTTTCCTCCCTTTGACTTTCTGCTTCCACTTTACAACTGTAGTATCCAGAATGTGAGGGTCGAGCCGATTGGATTAGATATTGAGATTCTTGCGCCTGAATTGTAACAATTTTCAGCAGGGCATCTTGTGTCTGTCCCTTATAGAATAAGTATGAAATCTGAGGTGATTGACCAGAAAGTGTCAGGATATCCACAGAACAAGTCAGGGTAATGTTGCTTCCTTCTTTAATGCCACCAGCATCTGTAGGATTATATTTTAGTTTTACACTGTTTATAATCACACCTGAGAGAGAAGAACAGATGCAGAAATTAAGTTCAATTTGTGCAACATTTTTACCCTGTACTATCTGCACAGAAACCATTGTTAAGAGAACATTGTGTATTTATTTCTGGTTACATATTTTAGAGAGATTCTTCAGAAAGTTTGAGCTTCACTGCAACAATCAGACTGCTAACTCAATTCACAAAAAGTAAAAAAACTACAGATGCTAACATTCTGAAACATATATTATACGTTAGGTTAGTCTAGCTGAGAGACTATTATTGGCTGATATTCCCCATTTTTAGTTGACACGTTTTATCCAGTAAGATTCAGAGCACACAGTCCATGAGTGACATTTTCCATGCAGTGTCAAAGACCCTTACCATCCATCTTATCTGAGCCCTCGTGATTTTATAAATTTCTCTACAACCAATGCTCCAGTGAGGAAAAATCCCAGCCTATCCAGCCTCTCCTTATAACCAAAACCTCGAGTCCTGGCAATATCCTGGTAAATTTTTTCTGAACCAATTTAATGATATCCTTCCTATAGCAGAGCAACCAGAACTGTGCACAGTATTCCAGATCAGGCCTCACCAACATCCTGTACAACCTCAACATAACAATCCCACTCGTATAATCACTCGTATAATCTGAGCAATGAAGGGAAGTTAAATGCCTTTTTTCAGTAAATATTTTTATTGAGAAGAAGATTTTGAATTTTTTACAGAAAATATAAAATTACTACAAAATAATAGAACAATCTTGCAATATAACAACAATAACAGTAAACAAACTACTCCACAAACAATTTAGGAGAAAGAAAAGGCTACACAAACTACAATTCAATAAATAACTAATTCAAAACAAAAAGAAACTAAATGAAACTGAGTTGAACAGTTAAAGGCAAATTAAATTAAATTACGTTAAGTTACAACACTCAGCGCAATCCCACCAAAGCTTCCCATCACCAGGAGCATCAGTTGGCATACCCATATTTGTTCAGAATTCCTCCTCCCAGGGGCTTCCAGGCTGGCAGACACAGCTCTCATGGTTACACAGAGGCTCTAACCAATATAGGCAATAGCTCCGCTTGTATATAGTTCAAAAAGGGCCGCCACATCCTAAAATAAAGTTCCTTTTTCTGGTGCCCCATACTTGTAAGGAAGTCCAGGGGGATGTGCTCCATAACTAACCTACGCGATCCCTAGAGTCCTTGGGGATTCTCTGACACCCAGCTCATCAGAATGTTCTTCCTCGCACAGAATGAAAGAATACTCAGCAATTTCTTCCCAGGCGCGTCCAAAGAGGGGAGATTCGGCAAACCCAGGAGGAGGGTCACCTGATCTACCTTGGTTCCCAAGATCCCTTCCAAAACACCCGCTAAAGCTCCCCAATACCTATGAAGCTTGTGGCATGACCACAAATAATGAGTAAGAGTACAAACATCTATTTTACATTTGGGGGACATTGGTAATGCCCCTGTCTTAAATTTCGCAGGCCACTCCAGTGCCAAATGGACTCTGTAGAGTACCTTCAAGTGCATAGCCTGCATCTTATTGCAAATCAAAATCTTCCTTACATTCTCCCAAATATCCTCCCACTCCCCTGGTGAGATCTCTATCCCCAATTCCTGAGGCGAGATTCCACACAGCCGCTCAATGTCCTTTGGGACACTACCTCCTAATAAGTGACAGAGTGTGCTGACCAAGAGAGTGTCTGTGGACCAAAACACTCTCCTCCCATATTTGACTAACCATTAATGTAGAGTTTTTCTGAATAAAGTCCCTAATCTAAAAGTAACTAAAGAGGTCCCTCCAAGATAGCTCATATTTCTGACTCTGCTGCTCGAAAGACATTATGACCTCCCCTTCAAATAAATCTCCCAAACAGGAAGCTCCTCTGGACTCCCAGAGCCTAAAGCTGGAATCCGTCGATCCCAGCCGGAATCCTGGCATCCCTACTATGGGAGTAAAAGGGGAGCTTTTTTGTAAATTGCCCTCACCTTGTTGCACTATTCTCCATGCTTTAAGGACAATCGGACTTCTGCAATGGTCCATAGCAATCCTCAACTTTTGTCCATGAACAACAGATAAATGAGGGGACATTTTGCCTGGGAGGCCTTGATGTCCAGCTAAATTGACAGTGGGTCCTGGCAGGCCCAGTCAGCCACATAGGATAGCAGGGAACTTAGTTAGTTTTTCTTAAAGTCTGGAAGACCCACATGCCCCAAACCCTGCAGAAGCTACAATTTGGCGAGCTTAATAAAAGGCTGCCTGTGATGCCAGATAAAAGAGCCAAGCCAACTGTTAAGCCTCCGTAGTGCTTGCCTGTGCAGCATCAAAGGGAGCATTTGCAAGAGGTATAATATATGAGGAAGAACATTTATTTTAACCAGAGCTAATCTACCCAGCCAAGATATTAGAAGATCCTCCCAGCACTGAAGGTCCTGTCTTATTTCCTCTAGCAACTGCACAAAGTTAGCTTTATGTAACTGGTCGAAGGTCGGGGAGCTAAAAATGCCTAAATACAGGAAACCTCCCTGTAACCACCCGAAAGGGAATTGGATTCTACCCCCAAGATTGGGTACTCCAGTAAGACCCCCAACAGGCATGGCTTCCAATTTTGTAAAGTTGATTTTGTACCCCGAGAAAGAGCCAAATCAACTGTATTAAAAGGGGCACAGGTATCGTCAGGTTAGTTAGAAAGAGAAGAACATCATCTGCGTGATCTTATGCCTGCCTGACCCCACCTCTGGGGCAGTTATATTGGGGTCCCTCTGGGTGGCCTCTGCCAATGGCTCAATCACCAATGTAAATAGTAACGGTGAGTGGGGGCACCCTTGTTGGCTGCCTCTGCCTCTGCCAATGCTAAAATTGTCAGACCTTATACCATTAATGAGAACTGCTGCTTTAAGATCAGTATATAACACTGCCGCCCACCTGGCAAAAACCCCTCCAAGGACAAACCACTCCTGGACATAAACGAGGTATAGCCATTCCACCCGGTCAAATGCTTTCTCCGGATCCAGGGAGACTACCAAGCCCAGAGTCGATCCTTGCTGGCACATCTGGACCATATTTAGCACTATCCTAATATTATTAGAGGGACTGTGACTCCTAATATATCCTTTCTGGTCCTCCTTTACGATGGAGGGCAACGTCAGCCTCAACATCAGCATTTTTGACAAAATTTTAAAGTCCACATTTAATAATGGGCCTATACGAAGTGCAATCCTCTGGGGCTTTCCCTCTCTTGAGAATAAGAGAAATATTTGCTTCTCTCAGAGAGGATGAGAGGCAGTCCTGTTGTACGAGTATTTGTTTATATCCAACATTGGCCCGGTCAGCATGTCTATAAGCCCCTTATAAAGCTCACTCCAAAATCCATCTGGACCGGGCACTTTGCCACTCTGGATCTGCCTCACCACCTCCTTGGATTGTCAGAGGGGCATTCAAAAGAGACGCTTGCTCTGAAGTTACAGCTGGGAGGTCCAAGGTCTTAAAAAAGGACTCCATCTTTGCCAATCTGTCCTCACAGCCCTCCGACTGATAAAAACCAGAGTAGAACTTCGTGAATGCTGTGTTAATCTTTTTGGAATCGCAGGTGATAGTACCAGCACACCCTCCAATGGATGTGATAGATTGAGGGGGCACTCTTCTTTCTGGCCAAGTATGCAAACTACCTACTTGGTTTGTCACCATACTCGAATAACCTCTGTTTTGCAAAGGAAATCTCCCTCTTTCTGTCTGGGTGAGCGCATCATTCAAAGTAGCCCAGAGGGCTGTAATCCGCTGCAATTTAGTTTCAGACAGTCTGTCAATCTATGTTGTTTCGGCTGCCTTCAGCCAAGCCTTGAGCAAATGCTGCTGCTCTCCCCTCTGCCGCTTCCGAGTCGCCAAGTAAGAAATAATCAAACCCCTTACTTAGGCCTTGGTAATCTCCCAGAGCACCGACGAATTACTGGCCATACCCGAATTAATGTCCCAGAAAATTTTAAACTCCCGTGAAAAATACTCAATGAACTTGCTATCCTTCACAAGGAAAGGATCCATGTGCCAACACCGCAAGCCTGTCCCATCGGCACCGACCTTAACCTCCATGTACACTGCCCCGTGATCGGAAATGGCTATGTTCTCAATTCTGCAGGACAACACCGAATTCAAAAAGGTCGAGGGGGCAAAAAACAGCAATCCTAGTATAGCATTTACGTTGGTTAGAAAAAAAAGGTGAAGTCCCTACTCTCAGGGTGAAGACATCTCCACACATCCACCACCAACTCCAGTTCCCTGTTCAGGTCCACCAGCTGCCTGGATTGCGGAGATATCGTCGCGGGACTCCTAGGTATCCTTTCCGCCTCAGGGTCCACAAGTCGGTTAAAGTCTCCTCCTATAATTGTATGACGCGCCCGAAGGACCATCAATCTGGAGAGTGCATCCGGGAAAAATTTGAGGCGGGGGGGTGTGCCGGGGGGAGGGGAGCGCAATATACATTCAAGATCCCATGTTCCTCTCCATGTATTAAAGCTTCATTTGGTCTAACAACTGAAATGTCTTAATTTGGTCTAACAACTCCTCTGCTTTTCGAATTAAAGGATGAAGAAAACATCAGGCCGAACCCACTCTGCTCTAACTTTAAGTGCTCCTTATTGGTTAGATGTGTTTCTTGCAGCAAGGCCACATTGACCCTTTCCTTTCTAAGGATTGAAAGTATCTTTTTTGTCTTAATCGGTGAATGACTCCCGTTAATGGTCCAGGTGCACCCATTTAAATGAGTGGCTAGCCATAGCCATCCAAAGCAGCCCGTGACTCCCAGGAGGAAGAACCCTACTCATAGTGTGCCGTGTGAAAACAGTAAGCCTTGAAATTACAACTACAAAAACTACCAAATCAAAACTTCTAACAATTACTTCTGCAATGACCCAACATATAAAACAACTCAGAGGTGACTTCCCCCCCACCTTGCTCATAGGGGGCGCTCATACAACCCACGAACCCCTCAATACTCCTTCCAGCTGGAGCCACACCCCAAACCCAGACAAAACAAAATACAAAAAAAGTCACATGTGTATAACAACAAGAAAATTAAAAGTGGGCACTCAACCCACCCCAGACATAGTTTGACTCTAGGCAGTCCGGGTGAAAAACAGAAGAGCCCCCTCCACCCCACCACACCCTCCCGGTACTAAGAGAAATGAAAAGGGAATGATAGAAAAAGAAAGGCTAGCGGGAGGGGAGAACGAAGGGAGAGGAGAGAGAAAAAGAAAAAGGGAGACCCCCACATATTAGAAAGACAAAACCAAGTAAACCAGGCAAACTACAGGAAATAAAAACCAAAGCAAACACTATTGTCCACATCATTTGAGCCAGCCGGTCTATTATAAGGTTGCAGGAAGTTGTTTGCCTTTTCTGATGAATCAAAATTAAACACGGACCCTCTGTGGCTGAAATGTAATATTGCCGGATATCTTACAGAGTACTGAATATTCAAGTCCCTCAGCCTCCTTTTTACCTCAATAAAAGGCCTTCCTGTCATGGATCACGACCGCAGAAAAGTCTTGAAAAATATAATTCTTGATTGTTTATATATCAGAGCCTGTGGATCCTACCCCAATGCTCTAGAAGCTTCCAGCACCATTTGTTTATCTCTATAATGCTGGAGTCACACTGGGACCAGGCAGGGGCACTGTTCCAATCTGGACCTGCACACTGCGACCTGGTGGGCCCACTCCACCCGCATCCGGCTTGCCCCGACTTCCAGCTTCAAACACTGTGGGAGCCATTGCTCCAAGAAGCTGATAAGCTGGCCTTCTTCTTCCTGTTCCGGCAGCCTGATCAGGCGGATATGCTTCCGATGGCCTTGATTTTTGAGGTCAGCGATCTTCTCTACCAAGGCCCGTACTTGCCGTTCCAGGCCCTGAACCTGGCCCCCCCCCCGGAGGATTCCGCCATGGTTTTGGGAGCCGTGGCCTGCTGCTCCACCTCCACGATGCGCTGCCTGAGTCACTGGATCTCCTGGTCATGTTTCTGCAGAATGGCTGAGATCGGTTCCAACCTGGTTCGGGTCTCCTCCATCGCTGAATCAATCTTCTCTCGGAGTTTTACGAATTCCAAGATCAGGCTCTGCTCCACAGGTAAGACCCCAGAGTGATCAAGGAGGCCGACCCCGCAGCCACAAGTGTGTCCTGTACTGTCGGGTAGTGCCCTACTTGTTATGATCCTCATGGTCCTTTTTCCTTAGTCTTTTTTTTACTTACCTTTGAAAAAAGAACCACTGAAACTAATAAATAGCCGTTGTAGGGTCTAGAACCAGTGAATTGCACCACAATGGGAAGAAAGGGAGTTGCACTTTCTCTGGGACTTTAGGCAGAGCCCAACAGGACAGACCTACTGGATCACCGCCATCTTGGATCTCCCTAAACGCCTTTTTAACCACCCTGTCTACTGTAGTGAGCATGTACCTTCCGTGCACATCAATAGATTTGCAAAATCAAAGGAACTTCTGGAAGATGACTGCCACATTCTCTTGCATGGCTTGGCACTTCACAGATGTTCTACCTGAATTAAGACTTTTTAAGTATTGATGGAACTGTGATTATTAGATTTAGTCACTGTCAAACTAAATAATCAAGCAGTGAAAATAAAGGTAATAATTAGAAATGATGGGTTACCCAGCGTTAACATTTCAGGTCTGCCTGAACAGGACCAGAAAGTCCCTGTGAAGCTGCGGGAACAGCTGGTGGATCAGTCTTGTCAAATAGTGAACTTTAGAAAGTTGCCACCCAGGTAAATAGTGCGGTGAAGAAGGCATATGGCGTACTGGCTTTTATTGGTAGAGGAATTGAGTCCCGGAGTACTGAGGTCATGTTGCAGTTGTATAAGACTCTAGTGCGGCCGCATCTGGAGTATTGTGTGCAGTTTTGATCGCCATACTATAGGAAGGATGTGGAGACACTGGAACGGGTGCAGAGGAGGTTTACCAGGATGTTGCCTGGTATGGTAGAAAGATCATATGAGGAAAGGCTGAGGCACTTGGGGCTGTTTCCATTGGAGAAAAGAA
>NC_057733.1:47983074-47992578 GCF_004010195.1 Chiloscyllium plagiosum | reverse complement strand
GGCATTGGATAGGCATATGGAGGATAGTGGGCTAATGTAGGTTAGGTGGGCTTGGATCGGCGCAACATCGAGGGCCGAAGGGCCTGTACTGCACTGTATTCTTCTATGTTCTATGTTCTATCATTTGGAGGTAATGACTTACAGGCAACAGTTCTGAGAGTCAACTGATCAGTTTATCAGTAATGTAACAGTGATAAGGGTTGGGATTGTGGTTTTGCAGAGGCTGAGCTGTCTGAGGAGATAATAGGATTTCACCACCAAAGCTTCTAAAAAAAGATTGTTGGAGAAGAGAAAAGTTGCAACATTAACACACTGCTGCAAGATGGCAGGATGTATGAAACCATTGCAGGTGGCCTGTAACATCTGCAAGCATTATGTGCAGCTACTGGTATTGACATGATAGCCAGAATATAAACAGTAAGCAAGTTTGCGGAAAATGTGTCTGCTGCACCTATTGCAAAGTTGTTCTATGTTCCAAGTTCTTGAAAGAAATGTCTATGCAAAAAACACGGTTCCAGAGCTGCAATCCCAGGGTACAATAGGATGCAAGCAAACAAATACACCATGTTGGTGACAACACCGAGTGTGAGCATGTATATAAGGCCTGGATCCAGTTGCAGCTCTTCTAGGGGTGCCTCATGAACAGGTTGATTAGAAAATATTAGAAGGATGGCTTGTCACAATACTTGAGATAACAGACACTTTCAGATACTGTTAGCCATTCAGAGATGAAATAGGTACTTCAAGAGACGTAATTTTTAAAGTGAAGCAAGGGCTTCTACCTGAAACTCTTTGCACAAGATTTCAACACACTTCTAAGACAAGAACACCCAAGTGAAAAGTCTAGATCTCAGGAAGGTTATGCAACCATGAGATCTGGGGGAATTGTCAATAGACAATTGTCTGTGTAATACAGACTCGCAAACTTGTAAATTCTTCAGTTCTTATTTCTACATAAATAATTTGCAGCTACTCTAATGAACATGTCTTTTTATTCTTAATGCATGTGATTTTACCTTTGGAAAAAAATTGATGTTTTAATATTAGCTTAAAGAGTGAATACATTACTAGACCAGTAACCAGGATGTAGACCATGTGACCAATAGTCACAGTCAATTCAGGTTCCAGTAAAGATGTGTAACTATATTTTTTTGTGACTACAAGTATTTAACTCCTGTATCAAATCTATCAGATGCGTAAACATACCTACAATCTTTATATGAATTGAACCTATGTCATTTACAAATTCTGTGAAGAGATTGGCAACTTTGCATGAGGAAAATACATGAACAAAATCCATTCCACCTTATCTCTCAGTCATTCTTCAACTTTGCAGATGTAATTTGTTAGGGGGCTTCATGACTCTCCCTGAACGTGTTCTTATTGAACTTGGAAGATCAGTCTTGTTTTTTTGTTACTCTTGATTCTTCAGTTGGACGTCTCAGATGGCCAAGTGCATTTTCTCCATTTCATGACATCTGTGTGATCTTCACGAAGTTTTACAAAGATATTTTTGCCGAGAATGAAACTGGAACAACTAACCTCTAGTAAGGCTATAAACCACATTAAAGTCTTGATAAAAGATTTTCACGGCTACACCAAAATGCCCATTTTAGTCAAACCAAGGAGCTAATTTTCATTTAGGTGACTGAAACTAATTATATCACCAGTTACTTTGTCTGCAGCACACTTTATAGAGAAAGCTTTATAGAGAAAGCTTTATAGAGAAAGCTTTATAGAGCTTTATCCTATTTATCTGAACATTCTTGTGATGAGCAAACAGTTGGAAACAGTATATTAAAGTTGAATCACTTGGGGCGAGGAAGTCATGGCTAAAACAAGTTGTTTAGATATAAGCTCAGCAAAGCTCCATTCGCAATAAACTACTGATTCTGAAGCTCCTGATCAGAATTGGATAGAAACCATGTGACCAGTCAAACTTGGTTTGTGGTCACTGAGGACAGTGTTTTGCTGAAGAGCACCAGCAACTTCAAGAGGAAGCCATTGAGGATGGCACACTATCTGCTGAATTTGATTATTTCTACATTCTGCAAGCAGACAGAGAACTATTAAATGTGGATTTCAATGCCCAAAACAGATTTTTGAAAAGATGTTATTGGCTGTGAACTTAATCTGCAGGTGAAGATCAAAACCTTTGGATAGCTACAACCAGTCACTATATCTAGGGAACATTCACTTAGAACATAGAACATAGAACAATACAGCGCAGAACAGGCCCTTCGGCACTCAATGTTGTGCCAACCTGTGAACTATTCTCAGCCCATCCCCCTACACTATCCCAAAATCATCCATGTGCTTATCTAAGGATTGTTTACATCTCCCTAATGTGGCTGAGTTGACTACATTAGCAGGCAGGGCATTCCATGCCCTTACCACTCCCTGCGTAAAGAACTTGCCTCTGACATCTGTCTTAAATCTATCATCCCTCAATTTCTAGTTATGCCCTCTCATACAAGCTGACATCATCACCCTAGGAAAAAGACTTTCACTGTCTACCCTATCTAATCCTCTGATCATCTTGTATGTCTCTATCAAATCCCCCCTCAGCCTTCTTCTTTTCAATGAGAACAGACCCAGCTCTCTCAGCCTTTCCTCATAAGACCTTCCATCCAGACCAGGCAACATCCTGGTAAATCTCCTCTGCACCCTTTCCAATCCTTCCTGTAACGGGGTGACCAGAACTGTACACAATATCCCAAGTGTGGCCGCATCAGCGTTTTGTATAGTTGCAGCATGATATTGCGGTTCCGGAACTTAGTCCCTCTACCAATGAAACCTAACACACCGTATGCCTTCTTCACAGCACTACCCACCTGGGTGGCAACTTTCAGGAATCTATGCACATGGACTCCAAGATTCCTCTGCACATCCACATTACCAAGAATCTTTCCATTGACCCAGTACTCTGCCTTTCTGTTATTCTTCCCAAAGTGCATCACCTCACATTTAGCTGCATTGAACTCCATTTGCCACCTCTCAGCCCAATTCTGCAGTTTATCCAAGTTCTCCTGCAACCTGTAACATTCTTTCAACTGTTCACTACTCCACTGACTTTAGTGTCGTCTGCAAATTTACTAATACATCCACCTATGCCTGCGTCTAAGTCATTTATAAAAATGACAAACAGCAGTGGTCCCAAAACAGATCCTTGTGGCACACCACTAGTAACTGGACTCCAAACTGAATATTTTCCATCAACCACCACGCGCTGCCTTCTTGCAGAAAGCCAGTTTCTAATCCAAACTGCTAACTCACCATCAATTCCATGCCTCTGCATTTTCTCCATCAGCCTACCATGTGGAACCTTATCAAAGGCTTTACTGAAGTCCATGTATACCACGTCAACTGCCCTACCCTCATCTACATGCTTGGTCACCTTCTCAAAAAACTCAATGAGGTTTGTGAGACATGACCTGCCCTTGATGAAACCATGTTGACTATCTGAAATCAAATTGTTGCTTGCTAGATGATTATAAATCTTATCTCTTATAATCCTTTCCAAAACCTTTCCTACAACAGAAGTAAGGCTCACTGGTCTATAATTACCTGGGTCATCTCTGCTGCCCTTCTTGAACAATGGCACATTTGCAATCCTCCAGTCCTCAGGTACTAAACCTGTAGACATTGACGACTCAAATATCAAAGCCAATGGCTCTGCTATCTCCTCCCTAGCTTCCCAGAGAATCCTCGGATAAATCCCATCTGGCCCAGGGGACTTGTCTACTTTCATTCCTTCTAGAATTGATAACCTCGATCCTTTCTAGTCTAATATCTCGTACCTCATTCTTCTTCTCCACAATATTCTCCTTTTCCTGAGTGAACACTAATGAGAAATGTTCATTTAGCACCTCTCCGATCTCTACAGGGTCCATACTCAACTTCCCACTTCTGTCTTTGATTGGCCCTATTCCTACCCTAATCATTCTTTTATTCCTCACATACCTATAGAAATTAGTTTTGCAACTGAACTTTAAGTTCACCGAAGTTATCCTCTTGGCTTTGTAATTAGGTTTTATTTCATGTGTTTGGGTTAAATATTTTTGGGTTTGCATGGCAATTTGGAAGTCAGAACATATTTTTACATTTTTAGTATTTTTACTAGGATGAGTTTTAGCCTAAAAGTATAACCCCTTACTTTGTTAAGCTCAACCTATCTGTCTAGTTCTGTTTAAACCACAAATAAACAGATAGGGAAATGATAAATTGACAAATATATCTTTTCAAACTCATAACCCTTTTGCAATTAAGAGTGAAAACAGAGGATTTATTTAACCCTTCCTTAGCTGGTCAATACAGATGTCTAAGCAAGGTTAACATAACAACTCTCCTTTTCAATGTAATTTATCGAAATGACTTCAAACTTAAAAAAACAAATTGCTTTTTGAGTTTTGTTTTCTTTTTTATTACTTAACTAACCTGTATCACTATTTTTATTGGTCTGTATAAAGGTCTTCACTCAAATCCTTCTGTTTCTTTAGATACTCCGTTTTCAGGGATAGTATGGACTCCTTATTCTTCCAACTGAAATATATTGCCTCACATTGAAGTTCCTTTGCCAATGACAGAGCAACAACTGCTCATATTTACATAGCCTCTTTAACATAGTAACATTTCACAAAGTGTTTCACAGGGGCATTATTAAATAAATTATGGCACTTGAGACAAATTACAGCAGATGACCAGAAATTAGGCTAAAGAGGTAGGTTTTAACAAGTGTCTTAAAGAGGGAAAATATGGTTGAGAAGGAAAAAAGATTGGAAAGTGAGTTCCAGGATTTAAGGCCTTGGCAGCTGACCACCATGGCCACCAAATAGAGCTGTTCAAGAAGTTGGAATTGTAGTGCAGATCCTGCACTTTTGTTAATGTTTTCCAATATTTTGTCACAGACCTCTACTATGCCAACTATCTCTCTCAATTTTGGGTCATTTGCAAGTTTTGTAATTTTACTTCCCAGATTAATTCCCAAAGATACACTGTGCTTTTCTGTGAAGCTTTGTCAAACATCCTGTGCATTTCTTCTTTTATTATTATTAAAGCACATACAGAATACATGGGAACAATGTATATTCCCTTTTTCCAATTTACAGAGAGCATGTGCTTTCTACAGCATAAACTTTCTTGCACACTCTTTCCATTATTCTCCAGTACAACTTTACAGTGAGAGTTCAGAGAATTGAAGGATTAATGTTAAACATGTTCTTACCTGAAGCCCCCATTGTCTTAATAACGTGAACTGAAACAATGAAAATACAGTAAAATTTAGGCACAGGAGCTTCAAATCTAAATGTAAACTTTCATGATTATCCTGAAGATATATATTCTAATTTTAAAATTTCTTTGTGTTAAACTCATAATTAATACAAACTTCCCAAATTAGTGTTAAACTCTCACATTTACTGTGATATTCAGTTTAGCTTTACCATGTTCTTTGTGGAATACTGATTGTACTGTCACAACTTAAAACATATGTCAGATATTTAGGAGCAATGTATATCCTTTACTTGCACTCCGTGTTCCCCTCCCAATTACATCCTGTTTTCACCACAAGGTTTGTGGCCCAAGCAAGATCCTGCGAGCTTGCTTAAAGGGAGAACTCCCTTTAGAAAAATGTCACCCCAAATTCTGTAATCCTGCATACAATCTAAACACACTGATATCACATATTCTGTCCCTGATTCTAATGTACACCTCATAGGTTGTGGTTCATGAAAATTGATTAAAGATATATACTTACATAGCAGAATAATCCAAAGGAAAAAGTTTGCTTTCAACATATTTGTTTTGCTGAACAGGGTTGATCTGAAAGAAAGTTGTTTTCTCAGTAATATTACTTAGCTGCAGATAAGCATATGTGTATAAATTACAGCTAGTTTAGATTAGGGTGTTCTTGCCATTACGTCAAAATTTCCTTCCTCATTGAAAGTGGAATCAACAGCGGTAGTACAACATCGTGAAGTATTGCACAGTAGTCAAGCCAAATTGATACCAACCATGCATTAGATCAAATAGAGTCATAGAGTTATACAGCACAGTAACAGATCCTTCAGTCCAACTCATGCAGATATCCTAACTTAATCTCGTCCCATTTGCTCGCACTTGGCCCATATTCCCTCTTAAACCCTTCTGATTCATATACTTATGTTTGGTCAAAGAAGCAGATTTTAATGATTGTCCTCAAGTGAGGCTAAATTTTGTATTCTGCAAGAAAAGAAATTTTTTGGTTAGATTAGAAAGATAGGAGACAGGATTAACCGGAATAGGCTGGTTTTCTTTGCAGGTATTTGTGATGTATCAGTTTTTCCCAAACCGTTTCTCGATATGACCCCACTTGAGTGATGGAAAATTGCAATCAGCCCAAGTCTCTGAGAGCAGAGGTTGGAGAGAGGGGATCCTCTGGGAGTAGAGGGGAATGGGGTGTTAAGGGATCTCTGACAGCAGGAGAATAGGTAATGGAGGGGGTCAGAGGCCTCTGAGAGCTGGAGGGAGGAAGATGTTTATTCCACAGAGTTTTAATGTAAAACATTCTTACTGTTCTGCTGTTTTTCAGGATGGAAATCAGACCTGGGAATCAGCAAGATAGGAAACTTTGACTGTTCAAAAAAACTGAAAGTAAATGGGCCACACAGCTCTCAGTCAGAACTGCACAGCAACCTGTATTTGTAATTGTAATTTAGTTTAATATGGTTTCTACATTTTTTTAATCAACGTGTTACAGCACACACCTGGAGCAGGTAGGGACTGTATCACAATCCGGTTTGCTGGAGAGGAACTGAACACAGCTCAGCAAAGATCTGCCAAGCTTCAGATAAAGCAACTGCATTAGCGCAAACACACAGAGAGGGCAGGTTTTTAACCGCGGCCTGCCCACTGAAGTGCAAGACTGCTGTTTACCATTGAACAATATTTGAAATGGCCATGGATGGCAACATCAAACTGGTTTGAAAAAGTTCAACTTCAGGCCTGAGTATCCTAGCTAGGCAAGAGTGATCTAGATCTGCAACTTAACTCCGTGAGGTACAGAAGCAGCAGGAGGCCATTTGACACATTGACTTTTATTAGATTACTTACAGTGTGGAAACAAGCCCTTCGGCCT
The DNA here is from genome assembly GCF_004010195.1 of Chiloscyllium plagiosum. Lineage (NCBI taxonomy): Eukaryota > Metazoa > Chordata > Chondrichthyes > Orectolobiformes > Hemiscylliidae > Chiloscyllium > Chiloscyllium plagiosum. The sequence goes on along the minus strand of NC_057733.1, from coordinate 47,985,464 downwards.
AACAAGTCCACACCGACCCTCCGAAGAACAACCCATCCAGATCCATTCCCCTACATTTATCCCTTCACCTAACACTATGGGCAATTTAGCAAGGCCTATTCACCTAACCTGCACATTTGCGGACTGTGGGAGGAAACCGGAGCACCCAGAGGAAACCCACGCAGACACGGGGAGAATGTGCAAACTCCACATAGACAGTGGCCTGAGGCAGGAACTGAACCCGTGTCTCTGGCACTGTGAGGCAGCAGCGCTAACCACTGAGCCACCGTTCTGCCATTCAATTATATTATGGCTGATCTGATTATCGTCAACTTCACTTACCTGCTTTTTCCACATAACTTTGCTTCCCTTAATTTGTCTAGGTTTTGCCTACTCACATAACCTCTCTATATCCCTCATCAATTGCCTTCCCATATATTTTTGTGTCATTGGTATTCTTGGCTATAGTACACTTACTTTCATCATCCAAGTCCTGATTACATATTGTACATAATTGTAGCACCAGCTCTGATCCAAGTGGCACTGTACTGGTTTCAGGATGTCAGTCTGAAAATTCTCCCCTTACCCTGACCCTCTGTCTTCTATTAATTAACTAATCTTCTATCCATGCAAGGAGACCAGCTCAAATATATTACAGCTCCTGCAACAGCAGCAACACACGCTGCCATCACTATCAGGCTTTACAGAACATATTGTAGTCCTGAAAGAAGACAGCATGTCCCTTGCCCGTTGCTGTACCTCAGTGTTCCCAGTGCTCTAAACAAGAGCCTTAGAGTCATTTGCACAGAAGGAGGCCAATTGGTCCATCGCATCCATTCCAATTCTCTAGAACAGGTGGTTAGCACTGCTGCCTCACAGCGCCAGGGACCTGCGTTTGATTCCAGCCTCGGCCGTCTGTCTGTGTGGAGTTTGTACATTCTCCTTGTGTTTGCGTGGGTTTCCTCTGGGTGCTCTGGCTTCCTCCCACAGTCCAAAGCTGTGTAGGTCAGGTGAATTGGCCAGGTTTCAGGGATGTGTAAGAATAGGTGCATTATTCAGGGGAAATGTGAAAAGTAATAGGGTAGGGGAATGGGTTTGGGTGCAATACTCTTCAGAGGGTCGGTGTGGACTTGTTGGTCCAAATGGCCTGTTTCCACACTGTAGAGATTCGGTGAACAATTAAGTTAATTCCATTCTGCCATTTTTTTCTCTGTTGTTCTGTAACTTATTATCTTCCAGTGCCTATCCAATTTTATTTTGAAATCATTGATTATCCTCCCATTCCATTAGCTTCCTAGGCAGTGAATTTTATGTTTACTCACTACACAACAAATTGCTTCCTCACATCCCGCCTATATCTCTTACTTAAAACCATGCATCTATGTCGCTACAATCCTTGTAATAATAAACTTTTCGTTGGTTACTTTATCTAAACTTTATCAGTGGGCGGCACGGCGGCACAGTGGTTAGCACTGCTGCCTCACAGCGCCAGAGACCCGGGTTCAATTCCTGACTCAGGCAACTGACTGTGTGGAGTTTGCACGTTCTCCCCATGTCTGTGTGGGTTTCCTCCAGGTGCTCCGGTTTCCTCCCACAGTCCAAAGATGTGCAGGTCAGGTGAATTGGCCATGCTAAATTGCCCGTACTGTTAGGTAAGGGGTAAATGTAGGGGTATGGGTGGGTTGCTCTTTGGCGGGTCGGTGTGGACTTGTTGGGCCGAAGGGCCTGTTTCCACACTGTAATGTAATCTAATCTAATCTAAACTTGTCATAATCTTCTATATTCATGAATTCTCGTCTCAAAAGCAAACTGCAGCAACACCTCTGAATGGAGATTACAGAGAGTTAGGCAGAAAATTTGAAAGGAGGTCCTCAAGGATTACTCCCAGTGCTACAAGCTAGTGAGGGCAGGAATAGGAGGATAGAGCAGATGAATGCATGGCTGAGGAGCTGGTGTATGGGAGAAGGATTCACAATTTTGGATCATTGGAATCTGTTTTGGGGTAGAGATGACCTGTACAAGAAGGACAGATTGCACCTAAATTGGAAGGGGACTAATATACTGGCAGGTAGATTTGCTAGAACTGCTTGGGAAGATCTAAACAAGTAAGGTGGGGGGGGGGGAACCCAGAGAGATAGTGAGGAAAGAGATCGATCTGAGACTGGTACAGCTGAGAACAGAAGTGAGTCAAACAGTCAGGGCAGGCAGGGACAAGGTAAGACTAATAAATTAAACTGCATTTATTTCAATGCAAGGGGCCTAACAAGGAAGGCAGATGAACTCAGGGCATGGTTAGGAACATGGCACTGGGATGTCATAGCAATTACAGAGACATGGCTCAGGGATGGGCAGGACTGGCAACTTAATGTTCCAGGATACAAATGCTACAGGAAGGATAGAAAGGGAGGCAA
>NC_057733.1:47959864-47980495 GCF_004010195.1 Chiloscyllium plagiosum | reverse complement strand
AGGTTTATAAAATCATGAGGGGGCATGGATAGGATAAATAGACAAAGTCTTTTCCCTGCGGTTGGTGAGTCCAGAACTAGAGGGCATAGGTTTAGTGTGAGAGGGGAAAGATATAAAAGAGACCTAAGGGGCAACATTTTCACGCAGAGGGTGGTACGTGTATGGAATGAGCTGCCAGAGGATGTGGTGGAGGCTGGTACAATTGCAACATTTAAAAGGCATTTGGATGGGTATATGAACAGGAAGGGTTTGGAGGGATATGGGCTGGGTGCTGGCAGGTGGGACTAGATTGGGTTGAGATATCTGGTCGGCATGGACGAGTTGGACCGAAGGGTCTGTTTCCATGCTGTACATCTCTATGACTATGACTCTATGACCAGCTCTTTAAACCTAACTTTGTGGTTTAAGCAGAGTGCAGAAGTAAGGTTACAGTTTGCATCCAGTTTGCAGCTTATCTTCAGACCGAACAAGCTAGAACCCAGAGTCTACACCACAATGAACTCAGCTTCCACTACAAGGTCAATTACCTAGAGCCCTACTACTATAAAACCATAAGATTTTGGAGCCGAATTAGGCCATTTGGCTCATGATATCTGCTCTATCATTCAATCTTGGCTGATATGTTTTCCAACCCCATTCTCCCACATTCTCCTTATGACCCTTGATTCCCTTAATCAAGAGCCTATCTTTGTCTTAAATACACTCAATGACCTGATCGCCACAGTCTTCTGTGACAATGAGTTCTACAGATTCTCCACCCTCTGGCTCAGTTCTAAAGGGTCATCCCTTCACTCTGAAGTTATACTCTCAGATACTAGTCTGTTGTACCAGTGGAAACATTCATATTTGTTCTTTCCAGTCTGCTCAGTATTCTGTAAATTTCTATCAAATCCCCACGCTCTTATCTTTCTAAATTCCTTCAATGTAAGACCCAGAGTCTTTATCCACTCCTCATATGACAAGCTCTTCATCCCCAAAGTAAATCTCCTCTGGATCCCTTCCAATCTCAACACGTCTTTCCTTAGATATGTAGCCCAAAACTGTGTGCAACATACCAAATGCAGTCTGACCAGAGCCTTATTCAAGCTCAGCAGTCCATCGCTGTTTTTGTATTCTAGCCCTCTCAAAATTAATGCTAACATTGCATTTGACTTCCTAACTGCCAACTGAACTTGCACTTTAACTTTGTACTTGCAAGGACTCCCACGTTCTTTTGTGCTTCAGATTTCCCAAGCCTTTCCCCATTTAGAAAATAATCTATGCCTCCATTCTTCCTACCAAAGTGCATAACCTCATGCATTCACACATTTTGTGTATTGTGTGCAACGTTTTGCTCACTCTCCTAGCCTGTCCAAGTCCTTCTGCAACCTCCTCACTTCCTCAACCCTACCTGTCCCTCCACCTATCTTTGCATCATCTACAAACTTAGCAACTATGCCCTCAGTTCATTTGTCCTGATTGTTAATGTATAGTGTGAATAGTTGTGGTTCCAACACTGACCCCTGCAGAACTCTACTAGTCACCAGCTGCCCTTTATCCCCACTTTCTGCCTTCTGCCAGCCAGCCAATCTACGATCCATGCCAGTACCTTGCCCCTAACAACAATGGCTCTTAACTTCTTTAGCAGCACCTTGCCAAAGGCCTTCTAGAAATCCAAATTGATCACATTCTCCTTTATCTAACTTGCTCATTACATCCTCAAAGAATTTGAACAGACTTATCAGGCGTGACCTCCCCTTGACAAAGCCCTACTTTATCAAACACTTCCAAGTACTCTGCAATCTTGTCCTTAATAATGCACTCTAAAACCTTACCAATGATCGAGCTCAGGTTAAACAGCCTATGGTTTCCTGTCTTTCGCCTCTGTTCCTTCTTAAACAGGAGTGTTACACTATCCATTTTTCAGTCCTATTGGAACTTCCCTGTCTCCAGCAATTCCTAAAAGATCACCACCAATGCATCTACTATCTCCTCAGTAACCTCCTTTGGAACTCTGGGGTGTAGTACATCTGGCCTGGGCGATTCATCTACTTGCAGACCATTCAGCTTCCCCAGCATCTTCTCCTTAGTGATGGCCACTACACTCACCTCTGCCCCCGACTCTCTTGAAGTTCTAGTATGTTGCTGTTGTCTTCCGCTGTGAAAACTGAAGTCCCTGTCCAGTTCCTCTACCAGTTCTTTGTTCCCCATTACTACTTCTCCAGCCTCATTTTCCAATGGTCCAATGTCACTCTTACCCTTTTCTTATCTTTTATATATCAAAAAAACTATTGCAATCTCTTTTTGTATTACTAGCTAGCTTACCCTCATATTTCATCTTTTCCCTCGGTAATTTTCACTACATTGCGTGCTTTTCCTTTCGCTCTTACGCTGTCCCTGACATCCCTTGTCAGCCATGGTGGCCTGGTCCTCACCTGAGTATGTTTCTTCTTTCCTGGGGATATATACTGGGGATTTGGAGTTGACCACATCCTCCATGACTGATTGATTCAATGCCACGTGAGATGACCTCACAAATAGAAGGTGGAATCCTCCAGTACCGTACACAGACCTCCTGGTAGACAATCAAACTCTTTGACCATTTGTAGGTGACTAGCCATCAGTCTTTTTCAACAGAATCCTCCTATTGGATCCCACATGAACACTCATACACTTCCACTACAATAATAGGGCCAGCCATGGCAGTTTTTTGATTAGATTAGATTACTTACAGTGTGGAAACAGGCCCTTTGGCCCAACAAGTCCACACCAACCCTCCGAAGAGCAACCCACCCAGACCAATTCCCCTACATTTACCCCTTCACCTAACCACTACAAGCTATTTGGCACAGCCATTCACCTGACCTGCACATCTTTGGACTGTGCGAGGAAACCGGAGCACCCGGAGGAAACCCACGCAGACACGGGGAGAATGTGCAAACTCCACACAGACAGTTGCCTGAGGTGGGAATTGAACTCGGGTTCTGGTGCTGTGAGGCAGCAGTGCTAACCACTGTGCCACCGTGCCGCCCATATTTTCACATCCCTGTAATTATCCCCAGGGACGGGGAGTTATTGTCATGCATCTCTGCCCATCATTTCTCTTGAAGTTCTTCATAACTCAATGAGGAGGCTGCTGGAAATGGTAAAGACCTAGAATCAGAGAACCATAGAATCCCTACAGTGTGGAAACAGGCCCTTTGGCCCAACAAGTCCACACCGACCCTCTGAACAGTATCCCACCCAGACCCATCCCCCCTACCTTATTACTCTTCATTTACCCCTGACTAATGTACCTAACCTACACATCCTGACCACTCTGGACAATAGCATGGCTAATTCACCCCAACCTGCACATGGTCAATTCACCTGACCTGATGTATCTTTGATCTTTTCGGGGCCAATATATCTCAAACAGGGCATTCATGGACACATAGAAACTCAGAGTAGAAGTAGGTATTCGGCCCTATGACCCTTCAAACCTGCTTGGTCATTCAATGAGATCAATGCTGATCCTCCATCTCAATGCTATATTCCTACTTTCTCTCCATTCCCCTCCATGTCTTTAATATATAAATTATTATCAGTCACTTTCTTGAATATACACAATAACGCAGCCTCCACAGCTTTCTATGATAGCAAATTCCACAGGTTGATGACCCTCTGATGGAAGAAATGTTTTCTCAACTCAGTCCTAAGTGGCTTACCCGGTAGGAAAATTACATGTCAAGCCATACGCTGGCACCATCAGTAAAAAGCAATTATCCCAGTAACGTGCCATGGAGGGAGAGAAAGCGGAGAGTGTGGAAGGGAGAGGTGATTGCAGGCAGTGAAGGAAATGGTACAGTGGAAACGGATTCACCAGTAGCATTGAAAATGAAATTGGATGAGTGATTGAGAAGAAAGATAATTACAGGGATGTGAAGAAAGAGCAGAAGATTGAGATGAACTAAACTGTTGTTTGAAAGAGCCAGCACAGCTTCAATGAATTTTTTCTCTTATGGCAACCTGTGTCCATTTTCTTTTTGTAATTTTTGATCATTTTTATGTCCTTTCGGGAAGAATTGATAAATTCAATCTTTCCCCACCCACGTTTGACAAAAAGAGTGAGTTCCTCTTTATAAGTCAACTGCTACTTGCTATATTAGACTGTCTACATTAATAGAGTGGTAGAGTCATACAGCACAGAAACAGACCCTTTGGTCCAACTCGTCCAAGCTGACCAGGTTTCCCAAACTAAACTACTCCCACTTGCCTGCATTTGGTCCATATCCCTCTCAACCGTTTCTATTCATGTACCTAAATGTTGCAACTGTACCTGCATTTACCACTTCCTCTGGCAATTCCTTCCACATACAAATCACCCTGTCTGTGAAAATGTTGCTCCTCAGGTCCATTTTAAATCTTTTTCCTCACCTTAAAAAATATGCCCTCTACTTTTGAATTCACCAACCCTAACCATGTATCACATAACAGGCTGCTGGGGTTATTTGGCAACATATCACTGACCACACTCTTTCCTCCTACTAGATCCAGCTCAAAGTATTTAAAGGCTTAAGGGCGGTAAAGGTTTAAAGGCTTAACCCATTTGCTGTAACAAAGGCTGATATCTTGTTCAGTTTTTTTTAATGGTACTTGCCTGCACCCTATCGGAAATATCCCCTAGTGATAGAGGATTCTTCAATCAGTGGAGCAGTTTCTGCAGGATGGTGTTGTGGTTCCAGGGTCAGGGATATCACTGAATGGCTGCAGGGTATTTTGAAAGGAGCGAGTAATAAGTTAGAGGTCATGGTACATATTCATATCAACAATATGGGCAAAGTGAGGAATGAGGTCTTGCTTCAAAAATTCAGGAAGTTGGCAGTAGATCAAAAGCAGGACCTTGACGGTTGTAATCTTTGCATTACTCCTGGTGCCATGTGCTAGAAATAAGAAAATAAGACAGATGAATGCATGGCTCAAGAGTTGGTGCAAAAGGGAGGGTTTGAGATTCCTGGATCACTGGGACAGTTTTGGGGAGGGTGGGACTTGTACATATGGAACAGTCTACGCCTGAACCACATTGGGACCAACATCCTTGCAACTAGTGCTGTTAGGAGGAGTTTAAAGTAGTCTGGCAGGGGGAGAGGATGCAGAATATTGATGAAATAAAGACTCATTTTGCTGCAGCAAAGGAAGCAAGTTCAGAGTGAGTTCAACTATGTTGAGTGTCAAGAGAGTAAGGCAATGGTGGATGGTCTTTACTTTAATTATACATGTGTAGTAGGTAAGATTGGCGAGTTAAAGGTTTGGATTGATACATGGGAGTGTGATGTTGTTCCCATCACAGAAACATGGTTGAGAGAAGAACTGGACTGGCAACTCAACATTCCAGGGTATAGGATATTTAGGAAAGGGAGGAGGGTGTAAAAAGGGTGGTGGTGCAGCACTATTAATTAAGAAATTAATGGGCGGCACGGTAGCACAGTGGTTAGCACTGCTGCCTCACAGCGCCAGAGACCTGGGTTCAATTCACGCCTCAGGCGACTGACTGTGTGGAGTTTGCACATTCTCCCCGTGTCTGCGTGGGTTTCCTCCGGGTGCTCCGGTTTCCTCCCACAGTCCAAAGATGTGCAGGTCAGGTGAATTGGCCATGCTAAATTGCCCGTAGTGTTAGGTAAAGGGTAAATGTAGGGGTATGGGTGGGTTGCGCTTCGGCGGGTCGGTGTGGACTTGTTGGGCCGAAGGGCCTGTTTCCACACTGTAAGTAATCTAATCTAATCTAAAAATCAATTAGTGCAATAAGGAGAGATGATATCTTAGAAGGTCCTCAAATGAGGCTTTTAGGGTGGAATTTAGGAATGGTAAGGGGGCAGTCACATTACTGAGAGTGTATTGTAGGCCTCCAAAGAGTCAGTGGGAAATAGAGGAGCAAATATGTAGACAATTCACGGAGTGTACAAGAGTAAATATCAGGTAATTATACTAGAGGATTCAACTTTCCTAACATAAACTGGGATAGTCATAGTACAAAGTGTTTAGAGGGGCAGATTTATTGAACTATATGCAGGGGAGTTTTTTTGTATCAATATGTAGGAGGCCCAACAAGGGATGGCACAGCGCTGGATCTGGTTCTGGGGAAAGAAGCCAGACAAGGGTTCAACATGGCAGTGGGGGATCATTAGCGATCACACCACAGTATGGTTTAAATTTGTTTTGGACAAGGGAAAAAGATAGCTTTGGGTTGAGAGAAGGAAGATTTTATTAACATAAAGCAGGGTCTGGCCAAAGTTGACTGGGAAAATCTCCTTGCAAGTACATCTACAGCAGATCAATGTGGGGGTGAAGATCTTGACCCCCAGGTGGGTTCTCTCAGTTCCGTGATTGGTCAAATAATCAACAGGAATGTAGTCTGCTCCAGCAAGATTTCACCATTTATTTCAACGCTGGGCACACGTTTGTCCAGCAACACAGAGGTTAAAAGCTTCTGTGTTCCTTGGAGAAACTGCACAATTTTACTTCGAACAAAGGCAATTTTTAATATGTTTCTTAAGAAATAGTACAGCCTTAATTACAGAATAAATCCAATAAAATGTGATAATTGACATAATGGACAGCAGGTTAACTCAATGATATTTTCTGGAAAACAAAGTTGTTTACTACACATTTATCTCTTCCCACCTGCATTTCAAGGTTAACTAAAATAGTTAGTAACATCCAATCTAGCTTAGTTAATTCCATGCTGTGAAGGCTCCGTTGTCTGCTTTATCTTTTATTCAGTTAGTTCAGCAGGGCAGGAATGCAACCTGAAGCCATTTTGTTATATTACTTTGTATTGAGAAGCCATTTTGTTGTTAATAAAAACATGCATAAAAAAATGATTACTCCTGACAACAGTCTAATTCCAGATTTTAGATTCTCATCTCCCCACTTTGGTCATTCCATGACCACACCATAGGATGTGAGGGCATGGGTTAGATTAGTCCAACTGAATGGAAGCCCAAGACTGCCATATTTCCTCCTCCTCCAGGGAGGAAGCAGGGATAGGCAATGACACCTCCTCATCTTCAACTGAATGGAGAAGAAGCATTTTCTGGGTAGGACCGATGCTGTCAATAGATGCTAATATTTTAGCAGTAATACTTTAACAATAGCAATACCAACAAAAGACCAACTAAAACAATAGCAGCATATTGATCAGCCAATTGTACCATGAGCCAAAACCTCAATCTCCCCATCCTGCACCTTCAGTCATTTGGCTGACAAAAGTGCGGATGTGATCTATATGGCTAGTGATATTTTCGATGAGGTCAGTGACCACCATGATGCATTTGCCTTTGACGATGGTGCAAACTCCTCTTTTCTTTGCCAGTATGTAATCGAGGGGTAATAGGCGTAGTTCTGAAAGTATGTCCCTAATTCCTGCCAGGGCAGCAGCAATCTCATTATTCGAGAGGGTGAGACCGCAGATGAGATCATTTCAATTTTGATGGCTGGTAATTCCTGCAGATCCTCCTAAGGTAAAGGTACTAAGGAATGCATACCCCAGAGAGTCAGTCTTAGTGGAGCTCAAAGTCTTAGCTTTTCTCCAATGTGCGCAAAACTCAGGTCAGACAGGACGTTTAACAGGGAAATCCCAATCCCATTCCCAAGTAATCAGACAGGGAACCATGGTCGGAAAAAGTGTTCCTGCATTTACAGCACAGGGAGTGCCTATTTCATTAAGGACATCTTTGCCTTGGCTGAAAAAGATTAGTAACCAGGTTTAGTATAGATAATGGAGGGAGCTTCCCAATAAGAAGTGGCCCTGTCTTTGTGATTTCCTTGAACATATGGGTAGTCCATGGCTACAAAATATGGCTGTCTTGAGTGTTTATAAAGTCGTTTAATAGAAAGAGGTGGGTCTTTCACTAAGAGATGTGGTTATTATCCCACAATGGTTCCTTCCCACAATTGGGAAGATGTGGGTACCAATAGTGGTCTCATAATGAAGGTGGGGATAGATAATAATCAAAAGAAATATTATGTCCCGTAAATGCTTTAGTAGCCTTCCATACTCCTTCATTGGGATTCGGGAGGGGAAAAGGGGCCAAAAAGTCTTTCGCTGAAGTCAGGGCGTAACAGATCACTTCACCCTGCCAAATATTATATTGTGACTTTGGAGAAACAAATTGTTAGTTAAAGATAACTTTTCCTCTTTTGCTCTTTTGCAGTGTGACCTATTTGAAAGGGGGCAAGGCGCACCAGGGTCGCCCATAGCACAACTGAAATCAAACTGGCACACAACACCTCGACCGGGTAAAGACCATTTAGACTTGTTCTGTAAATGAATTGTTCAATCTTTTTGATGCAGTTGACCACTGCAACAGTAATTCTTGGTAACGTTCAGTTTCTCGGCACACAAGGGTTTTTTTTGGCATAGTTGGTACACAGTTGCTGGTTGCTCAGGATCGCACAGGTAAACTGTCCCTTCTTGTGCACCAATGCTGGCAATGGCGAGTCCACACAGCAGGACAATTTCAATCTTCATCATCTCCCCCCTTGCAAGGGGCTCATCTGATGAACTTGCAATGATGGAGATGAACACAGGTGGAATATTCGGCGATCTTAGCAGCAGTTGGGGTGGTGAGGAGGACCTGGAAGGGTCCTTCCCAACGAGGTTGGAGACTCAGAGAGCCCATTGTAATAAAGTATAAACCATTTCCCCCTTGCCCAAGTGTATACAAAATACACATAATCAATTAAAATAGGCAGCAGCAAGGAAGGAACACAAACTTGTCCAATAGGGGTCATCCACATTCTGTTTTGTGTATTGAAGAAGTACCCTATTTAAGGCCATAGTTTGTGCTCTTCAGCAGGGGCTTCCCCTGTGAATTCTGTACCTTACCCAGGTCTGGCATACCCATCCTTATACTGTGTCTAACCGGGTTTTGCTGGGGGACTAGAAGTTTGGGGTGTAAGGCTGCCTGCTTTGTAGCTGCATTTACTTGCCCACTACTTTAGAAACAGTATCAGTTTCATCAGCATGAGCCGAACACCTTGATTACTGCCAGATTGATTGGACAAAACAGCATTACTATAACGCTGCCCCTCGGTGGTTAAAAATCTTCAATGTTCCCACAAGGTTCCAAAATCGTGGATCATATTAAAAGCACGATGAAGAGTCCCTTTCGCTAGGATGAAAGACATGTTGATTCCCCACATCAGCTCCAAGGTAACATTAAAGACACGTCACTCCCTAGTGGCCACATTTCAAAAGTTAAAGCAAGGGCCATACATTTGTCCCTGGGGGATTTTGCTGTCTTATTCCCAGTCTCAAAGGTGAAATGATGGGGCCTGCCTGTCCCCATTCACAGGGTCCCCTCGGGAAAAGGTTGCCCAGCAGTGGTCTTCGGGTGGGCCCTGAGGTAGGTTCCGCCCCCAGTGGATATCCTGGTTCAAATCAATCATATCTGATCCGGGAAACGGCATTTGGGATCACGAGGGCACTGGATATAATCAGTTTTACCTGTAACTTGCATTGTGGTTCAGTCTGATTCTGGCCATCCCAATAGAAAATCACTGCTCATCTCATTTGCGACTGGAAATTCCTGGACTGGTTCGTACTATTGGTCTGGATCATGTCAGCAACTCCAGGGGGAAAACATTGCAGTAGCATAGGGCTAAACAGAGGTAATTGAGCTTCTTGATTATTGTTCAGTTGTATATCACTTCCGTCAGGCAGATAGCCACATATTTCAGTCTTGCAACACAAGCCACTCGTACTCAGGCTACTGCCAGAATTTCACTGCATTTACATTTATATTACCTTTGGACATATTGAGCAAATTGGGCCGGTTTTATCGGCTATGAAGAATGGATGCTTCATTGTCAAAAGAAGGAAAGGTTTGCAATAAGTGGATGGTGTTCTGGGGACAATTAGGAGATGTTAGAGGCTCAGTGGGTATCCAGGAACAAAATCCCCATCCTCAAAAAGGGTCGGTGTGCCAGACATAGGCTCGGGATTCCTCGTAGAATCTAAGTTCTCTATTTTACAGTATTGTTGCTTTAATCCTGTTGGTGTATTTCTCAACCTTAATGGCCTTACACATTTTCTTATGTTGCTTTTTTTTTCGTATACCCATTCACAGTCACCTTCCAGCTTTTGGGAGTTCCATTTGCTAATATACCTCTATCCACCAATCACACGCAGAATTTCTTCAACTGGCCAGTAAGGTAGCTTTCCATTCTTTAGTTAACAACAAATTAATGCAGCCATGCTTCAAATTAATCATGAGACAATGAGACAGGTCACTGACAATGTGTAAAGGAATAAAAACGAGCGATCCTGCCAATTAATTTTGATTTTGTGATTCGGGCTAATACAATTGACTATTAAAAATAATAAATAAATAATAATCTGTAATTCAGAGCTGGAAAGTGAACAAGCAACTAAGACATTTTAAAAGTCATCAATATAAATTGGAAATTAATTTATTCAGTATTCAATTTTTAAAATGTAAAATGTATACAGTTTCCAACTTTGAAATCTACTATAATTACCCAGTTCTAGTCCCTTAATTCAAATCCAAGATTAGGTTCCTTAACTGGTCCTGACCAGTCATTGCTCATTTACAATGCTATAGATGGTAACAAAAAAGCTTCTAATGCATGAATAACGGCTGAATCCAAAGACACAGATATTTATCATAGGATATTAATTTTATCACATGATTTAACATAACCTAATGTTAAATTGAAACTTCAATTGTCATTGAGGGAGGGGGTTCCCTCAATAAAGCTATGACTCGCACATCATAATCATCAATGAAACACAGCAGTCTTAAAATTAATGAAACAAATGAATCTGAAACAAAAAAAAGGTTATAATCTTGTCTTCCTCTGTATGAAACTGATTTGAAATTGAATAAGGTAAGGATCCTTTCATGTAAGGATAAAAGAGATTAGTTAGAAACTGACAATAGGGCAGTCATGGCCTGGAAGAAGAACAGGAGTTAATATTTAATTTCATGATCACTGAAGGGTCCTTACCCTTAAAAGGAATCATGTTAAATTTCCAAAATGTAAATCAAATCCAAAACCTTCTTCATATCTCAGGTTTTAGCTTTTGTTTATTCCTTTGTTGTAAGGGTAATGAGGCCCTCACATTCCAGAACAGTCAATGTTAGGGCATTTAGTCTCATAAATCCTGGCTGTGGCACATAATTGCTTAACCAAGTGTGCAAAATCTAAATACCTCTCAGCCTTTGCACTTGCAATTCTAACAATATTTTCAAGGCAAGTTTTTCATGGCTCTACATTCGCCCACAACGCAGGGGAAATACAACAGAGTCTTTAATAGTTGCCCAATGTGTCATGTATGCCAAGTTCATTAAAGTCTGGACATCCTGAAGCAAGCAACTATAATTACAGCAGATTTGTGCTAGCCAATTAAAACTAATGTTGGGCACTCGAATGGATCGGGAGCATCTTGAAGCATGATGCGGATCTCAGTGTGGGTCCAGAGCTTATCAAATGGGGTATCACTTGTCATAACCCTGGGGCAAGCAAATTCTCTACTACTAATTTTGTAAAGATGCTTTCAGTAGAACTTTCTGTCCGGACACTAGGACCCTGTTGAGTACTTTGTGGCCGAGTAGCAAGAATTGTATCTGCATTTCTAAAAGCATTTTTGTCCCTGGCCAGCGATCAGTCAAATAATCAACAGGAATGCGGTCTGCTCCAGCAAGATTTCACAGTTTATTTCGACGCCAGGCACAAGTTTGTCCAGCAACACAGAGGTTAAAAGCTTCTGTGTTCCTTGGAGAAACTGCACAATTTCATTTAGAATAAAGGCAATTTTTTATATGTTACTTAAGAAATAGTACAGCCTTACAAGAAAAGGGATTGTGAGGATCATTACACTGCTTGACATAGGAAATAGGAGAGATCGGAAACTCTGTTGGACTTAAGAATGGACAAATCTTCTGGCTTGGATAAATTGCTGTGGGAAGCAAGACAGGAAATTGCAGAGGCTCTGGTCCAAATTTTTAATTTTTCTCTGGATGCGGGGGGAGTGCCAAAGATGGCTAACATGGTTCCACTTTTCAAAAGGGGTGGTAGAGATAGAAGATAGAACATAGAACAATACAACGCAGAACCATGAAATTAAGACCAGTGAGTCTCACATCAATAGTAGGAAAACTGTTGGAGAAAATTATTACCCATATAGAAAGGCATAGTTAACTAAGGACAGTCAGCATGGCTTTGTCAGAGAATTTGTTAGAATTTTTTGAAAATGTGATCAAGTGCATGGATGAGGAAAGTTCAGTTGATGTAGTTTATGTGGATTTTAGCAAAGCTTTTGACAAGAACCCACATGGAGACTGATTGAGAGAGTTAAAGCACATGGAATTCAGGAAAACTTGGTGAGGCAAATCAGAAATTGGCTTAGTAAGTTTGCACATTCTCCCCATGTCTGCATGGGTTTGGTCTGGGTGCTCTGGTTACCTCCCACAGTCCAAAGATGTGCAGGTTAGATGGATTGACCATGCTAATTTGCTCATAGTGTCCAGGGATGTGCAGTTTAAGTGGATTAACTATGGGGGATTCTGGGTTACAGAGATAAAGGTGGGGGGGGGGGGGGGGGGGTGGATTTGGGTGGGTTTGTGTGGACTTAAAAAACTGAATGGCCTGTTTCCACACTGTAGGAATTCTATAATTCTAATAGGCAGCCGAGACTGGGTGAATGTTGAATGGGAGAGAGGCTGGAGGTGAGGGATGGACAGGCAGAGTCTGTGGCGGGGAATGGCAGGGGCTGAAGGCACCTGGCTACCTTCATCCTGTAAGGTATTCCTCCATGTGAGGTCTCCAGGAAATCTGGCTTCACAATATATCAGATGTCTACATGGTGGGTGAGACAGAATATTTAATAGTTCCACTGATTTCAATAAAATTTGTCAAAAAACATGAGACCCACACTGAGATCACAAACACTTTGAAATAATACTTTTTAATTTATCACCAGACTACCTTACAAACAGGAACACTTTTAGGAGCAACTCAATCTGAAGTACTTGCACTCACACTGATTAAGAAATAAAGAGGATATAAATTTACTAAAATCACAATAAATAAACTCTCTGTTTAGGCACTTGTACAATAGAATTACAGCATCAGGACTAGTAACAGAAAGCATAGTTTACATTCTCAAATTCATTCATAAAATTTGGACTAATTGATGCTTACAAGCATCTTCCAGATGTTAATAGATATTTAATTATGCTTACAAATGAGTAATCTTGTCAATACATTCACATGATTTCATAAAGATCTATTGTTTTGTTTTATTTCTACTAATTATCACCTACTATATCAATATCACATCATTGTATAATGTAATTGGTGGACTTCACAGGTAGTGCTGTTACTAACTACGTTTAGACTCATACCTTTTGCTTTCAAATAAAGTCAGAAAATAAACTGTGCATAATTTTGCTTTTGTAATTCAGATTATTAAGTGTCGCATGTATGCTAGAACATCCGAAAGACTCTGGTGTCTTAACAAGTTACAGCATTGGTCAATGCCAAGTATATCATGTTCATACACTTTCACATATTATTTGCAATGTTACAATAGTGACTATCCTTCAAAGCACTGTGTTAACTGGAAAGCTCTTTGGAACATCCAAACATTGTGAGCTATATAAGTGCAGGTCTTTCTTTTTATTTATAAAAGTAGAAATGTATATAATAAAAATGCATATGACTTAAACAGTGCCAATACCAGCAAGATCATAACTGATCCCTTTATACAGGAAGATTACAAATACATAGCTGGAACCAAATCTTTTAGTTCCATGTACATTCAGAGCAGGTATAATCCTTAAACAATAGGGCACTCAGGATTATTATTATCCAAGAAATACTGTGATATATAAATTGAACCTCAAAGGAAAATAAACAAAGAAATGAAACTATTTTTATTGCATTGCAACATTTCACTCTGCAATTATTATATCCATCCCTATGCTGCTAGACTGTCCAGGTTACAGTGACATTCTTTTCTTGGGTGGAGTTTTCCAATTCTTATTTTTAAATCTCACTTCTATAGGGTCAATGTTCTACTTTGCGCCTATAGTTTTAGTTCCCCACAGCTCGTGGCAGAATTCAGGCAACCTGAATGGTCTAAGTGAGGGAACAGAAGTGCTCTACTAAGAGAAATGGAAGTGAAAATTTGTCATTAATAAAAGAAGGAATTTAAGAATGTGACAAACAAAATACCACTATCACGTTGAGTGTTTCTTTAACAGCTTTTGCTAAATTAGCAGAATAGCTGCTTTCTTCACACTAAGACAACTCAAGTACTTAGGTATCTCATAGTCCATTGGTCTTAAATTGAACTCCCATTATCCTGCATTACTTTCCTCTGCCACGCTCTCCCAGGGACAAATGACTTCATTCACAGAATCCTTGTAGGTACGATGACAATCTTCATCCTCGTCCTCAGAATCTATGGGGTAAATTCTGCACTCGGATGGCATATCTACTTTGATTTGGAAAAAACTAAAAGAACAGAATAAAATATAATAAACCACTTAAATTTATTTTTAAAAGGTCATTGTTGTTCTAGGCTTTTTAATTGTTTAACGATTTGCCTCTAATTTCACTATGTGATCTTTTCAGCAAGCACTAACTCATGCTGAGAAACTGTTAAATGGGCACTAATGCTTTCCAAAAACTGAACCAAATCTATTCTTCATTGTTCAGTCAGATCATGGTAATGGATGTTGGTACAGTGCCAAACACAGGGATCACTGTTCAGACCATTTCTGTAGTCCAGCTAGACTCCTTTGTTATCACTCTGAGGGAGGATTGTGTGGGGAATCAAGCCTCATGACTTCACAAACTGTACCAAAAGTGTAAATATTTTATTTAATCACCAAAATGGTTACTGGAATAATTGCACAGTAGACAATATCCCATCACCAAGTTGCCCTTTATTTACTTATGCACAATACATTGACTGTAGCCAGCCAGCTTAGAGTCAGTCCCCTTAACTGAGGGGATGCTAAATTCACTGTTAATTTTTTTTTCTCTGCGGGTGCAAGGGACACCATACGTTAGACAACAGGCAGGGCAGAGGCACTGTCCAACTGGACAGGGCAAGCGGACGGATGGAGGCTGAGTGGGGTGGGAGGAGAAAGACAGGTATGGGGGGAAACTGGCGCGAGGGGAGGGAGGGGGAGAATTCACTGTTATTTTTTTTTCTTCTTTTTTTTTAGTGAAAGACACAAAGTGCACCAATCTTTATTCAATTTCCACCACCAGGAAGATAGGAAATCACCCGGGTGGCCAGTGACAAACACTGCCCTTCACATCAAAGGGCAGTGCTGTGTGATCAAAACAGTGAAGGGGAGGGTAGGGACTAAATCAAAATAGAATTGGAGGGAGAAATTCACTGTTAATTTTTTTCTTTTTTTTTCTTTTTTTTAAATATTAACCCCCTCACTACCACCTAAGTGCGGTAGTGCTTATTTTATCCCCAGCACCCATGGTGTGTGTGCGCAGGTGTGAGACACAGTGAGAGACACAAGGTGCACGAATCTTTATTCAAATTCCACCACCAGGAAGATAGGAAAACACCCGAGTGGCCAGTGACAAACACTGCCCTTCACATCAAGGGACAGTGCTGTGTGATCAAAACAGTGAAGGGGAGGGTAGGGACTAAATCAAAATAGAATTGGAGGGAGAAATTCACTGTTAATATTGGTCAGCCAGGGCTTCCTGATTGGCCTGGGTTAACAACCCTAATCAAGGATCTCATAGGCAATAAGATCCAACTGGTACCAATCACTACAGTTACTTCATGATTGTAACCTAGAGCAAAAGACATTTCTCCAGGTTTGTTTAATAAAGTCAGAAATAACTCATGTATTAAAAAGGGCATATTCTTTAAACATGTTGTTAGGACATAAGCCACTGGTCAGAATTAAACTTAATCCTAAATATACACAGTCACACATGATAAGAAGATAATGGGTTTTTAAAAAAGGGTGCTAATGTCTTTCCATTTTCAGTTGTAAGTCAAAGAATTTAAAAAAGAAAGACTTCTCATGACTCAGACAACTTCCTGTTATCAAAGCTGCAACGTGACTGTTGTAGAATTTAAATGTTGTTCAAATCAGACTTCAACTCAAGTCGAGTTGGTTATAAATGTTTCAACCGTAAGAGATCTTTGCAATTGATTCTGTTTTTGATTTTCTGCTATTTTCCAGAAGAATTAGAAACCAGCTTTTGCAGCCTGGAGTCTTTCTTCAACTTTCCCAACACAATTCACTGGGAAACATAGGAACTGCAGTTCAGAAACTGTTGCTGGGTAAACTTACACTCAGGGCCCTTTCCACCAGTCTGTCTAGTAATTAAATTAATAAAACCTGTCTTGTCTCTCAAAAGCTTTGATTCTCCACTTGATGTTTTGTAAGCATAAAATGAACTAAATTCTCATTGACCTTTGTGATGTTTCAGTTTCGAGAAATCACATGATAAAACATCTTGAACCAGATATGTCTAAACAGGTCTATATTCCAGTTCCTCTGTAAATAAAACGTATTTATAACACTTTCTTAATCCAGAAATGCCAATGACATTTATAATGTCTCCATCACTGATTTCCTTTGCACGTGCTAATTTATTATCGCATGTGCCATCCCAACACACTACCCTGTTTTCACAGGATGGACTAGAGATTAGGATATCAAGGTTAATGGGACAAATATGAAGAAGTTAGATTGAATTATAGATCAGCCTTGATTTAATTGAGTAGGAGGAACAGATTCAATGATCTGACTGGCTTACAATTATTCCTAAAACTCTTCAAAGTGTCATCATTAGCTGAGAGCGGTTGAAAAGTGAAATTGCTTACTTGGACATTCTTCTTGTCTTTTGTTGTAGCTGCTTCTCTGCCCCATTCAGAGGTTGGATTTTTCGATTGTTCAATGAGATGCATTTGGGAGACAATGTTGCAAAGACTGGTGAATTTGAAAATCCCCGTTTCAAAAACCTGCTGAAGGACAGAGTCATTTTGGATTTCTGAGAAGGTTTGGTTTCCACGGGCCCAGGTATCTGGTTGCAGGTGCTTGATTCAGATTCAACAGACAACTCAGTATTTTCAGCAACTGAGGAAAATTGATTAGAGACCAAATGATTTTGCTGCCATTTTCTTCCCGTTGTTGGGGTACTGTCTAATGCGACACTGATCGGTGAGGGGCAGAAGGCACTATTTGCTACTGGGATGTACCTGGGTGTGCGGAAGGGCAGATCACTGTTGGCAGGATTGGATAAGGATGGACTCAGGGAACAAGGTGAGATACATAGGCCTGTGTACACCGTCAGGTGGGAAACAGGTGCAGTAAACCTACATATCTATAAAAATATAAGAAAAATGATTTAGAGCACAAGAACATAATAATAGCAGCAGTAATAGTCTATTTGGCTCCTCCAACCTGCAAGGCCATTCAGTAAGATCAGGGAAATATATACTGATCTCAGTCTTGAATTTACTCAATGACTGAGCATCTCTGAGCCTTTCTTGTACCATTTTCTGGTTGCCACCAGCACAACCCTTTCAATACAAAAAAACCTTGAAGCCTGACAGACACCAGGATTATGTTGAAACTATAAAAGAGAATTTAGAGAATAATGCATTGGATCACACAATTGATTCTTTTTGTCTGTGTAGCGAGTAAATTAAATAAAAGAAACCATTTTTTATTTGGAGTTATGACATTGCAGGAATAAATTTCCTTTCATTTGTTGGGGGACTTGTTGGCCATAAGATCAAATTGAAAATGTGTTGCTGGAAATACGCAGCAGGTCAGGCAGCATCCAGGGAACAGGAGAATCGACATTTCGGGCATAAGCTGCGCATTTCCAGCAACACATTTTCAGCTCTGATCTCCAGCATCTGCAGACCTCACTTTCTCCATAAGGTCGAATTGTTTTGAGAAGTTGTTCACCAGTAGCTGTTGTTCATGGTGTACTCCATAGTGCCTTTTATGACCTGTTGCCATAGCTGCAGGGTGAGGAAATCGTGATCATACTTTGTATAGAAATATATTGGGGGTTGCTAAATCTACATCCATTTTGTCATTCTGCTGTCGTGAGCATAGTGAGAATCCACTAGAAATGCCTGTTTCCACATTGCAAGCCTGGAATTCCAAACATGGTCTGTGCATTCCAGTTTGCAGAAGGCCGTGTGTTACCAAGAGAAGGCCATTGCTATAAGAGCGGGGTGTTGAATGTTACTGTTACCACTGCCTCAGTGAGTCGTCACTATAGATCTTTCTGATCTCTATATCCTGTGAAAGCTGCTAAAGCAGCTGCTTGCACGGTGCCGAAGAATGGTTACAGAGAGAGAGGCCATTTGTTCATCAGGTGTGTGTAAATTCTCTACAACAGCAACTCATTTAATCCCACTTCCTCATCTTTTCCCCATTGCCCGACAAATGATACTCTACAAACAGCAATCGAATCCTGTTTGAACTGATTCTTTTCATACGCATCCTTTGTGGGGATTCTGGGTGATTTTTCTTTCTCTCTATAAATGGAAGATCTCGCTATGATAAGGTCAGAAACAGAGTACTTTTCATGATCCCAAAATGCATTGGAAAATTCAGTATGAATATGACCCAGTGTGAAGTCAAGAGAGATGATTGACAAGCAGTGGTTGTGTACTTTGTCATATAATAAGCACTAACTACTGATGGACATTTATGTGTTCCATCACGTGAGGTTTCTGGTCAGAAATCCACTGAACGTTAAAATGGGGGAAAATATATAATGAATGTTACCATCACTCATTTCACACTATCACATAAAGTCCCTCCACTGGCAATTGAGCTCTATTGATACGTAATTCTGAAAGCAGTCTGAATAAAAAGAAGAGAAATGTAATGGATTTGAATGTTGGTTTCTAACATTCAAATAATTACAACATCCTTCTGGACTGTTTATGTAGCATGTAACCTTCTGTAGTGTTAATCTACCAAAACTGATCAGTAACTAGGTATTTGTAATTGATCCAAAGATTGTAAATTAATGAAGGAACTCAAACATCATAATCTGCCTATAGTATGTGAAAGGATTATGAATTCCGAGAGAGAATTGTTACTCTGCACTCAGTATCTATGTATTTTGTCAACAGTTAGCTATGAATTTGCTATTACTTTATATCGCACCAGAGTAGAGCAGTGGTGGAGGTTCATGAAGTGTAGAGATGCTTAGGAGGAGTAGGGAGGTTGTGGATCATTGGAGGAAGGCTTGTGAAGGACTTGGAAAGGTATTCTGAAAAGGGTTAAGGAGATTGAGTAGTAGTTAGGGAGATTGAGGAGTGTTGGGGATTTCAGGAAGAGTGAGGAAGTTGAGGAACTTTGGGAGTTGAGGAGAACTATGGAAGCTAAGGAGCTTTGGGGGAGGAGGTAGCAGAAAAGTTGGAATGTTGAGGAAGAGTGGGGAGTTGGGGAGTTTTGGGGGGGTTGGAGGAGCATGGAGATGTTGTGGAGGAGACAGCTAGTTAAGGAGCATGTCTCAACTAGTGAAAACATCCTCTCTGCATCTAGTCTGTCCAGCCTGTTAGAATCCCCTCTCATCCTTTTAAATTCCAGTGAATACAAGCCAAGTCGAACCAATCTTTCCTCAAAGGGTAGTCCTGCCATCTATAGTAGCAGCCTAGTGAACTTCCACTGCACTCTCTGTGTGGCAAGTATATCCTTTTTTACACAGGGAGACCAAAACTCTGTGCAATACTCCAAGTATAGTCTCACCAAGGTCCTGTCCAATTGAAGCAAAACCTCCCTACTTCTGAACTCAAATCTTCTTGCAATGAAGGCCAACACACCTTTCTAATTGCTTGCTGCACCTGTCTATCTATTTCCATTTACTGGTGTACCAGAACACCCTAATACCTTTGTACTTTCACACTTTCCAATATATTATCATTTAAATGATACTCTTCCATTTACAGTATTCTGAAGTGTACACCTGCATGTAGCCATGTTGTACTGCATCTGCCATGTGTTTCTCACTGACTCAACTTGTCTAAATCACCATGACGTCTCCTTCCAACCTCCTCATAACTCATAATTCTGTCCAGTTTTATGTCATCGGGAAATTGCAATTTTCAAATATATTATGAAAAGTTTGGGCCCAAGCACCGATCCTTGTAGTACCCCACTAGTCACTGCTTGCCACTCAGGAAAAAAACTATTTATTTCCCACTCTTTGCCTCTTGCCTGTCCACCAATTCTTAACCCATGAAAATATATTACCTCCATTCCATGTGGAACATAGAACATAGAACAATACAGCACAGAACGGGCCCTTCGGCCCACGATGTTGTGCCGAACATTTGTCCTAGCTTAAGCACCTATCCATGTACCTATCCAATTTCCGCTTAAAGGTCACCAATGATTCTGACTCTGCCACTCCCACAGGCAGCGCATTCCATGCCCCCACCACTCTCTGGGTAAAGAACCTACCCCTGACATCCCCCCTATACCTTCCACCCTTCACCGTAAATTTATGTCCCCTTGTAACACTCTGTCTTACCCCGGGGAAAAAGTCTCTGACTGTCTACTCTATCTATTCCTCTGATCATCTTAAAAACCTCTATCAAGTCACCCCTCATCCTTCACC
>NC_057733.1:47867560-47959558 GCF_004010195.1 Chiloscyllium plagiosum | reverse complement strand
TCTTCCAAGTCATTAATAAACATTACAAACAGCAGAGGACCCAGAACTGATCCCTGCGGAACTCCACTTGTAACTGGGCTCCAGGCTGAATATTTACCATCTACCACCACTCTCTGCCTTTGACCGGTTAGCCAGTTCTCTATCCAACTGGCCAAATTTCCCTCTATCCCATGCCTCCTGACTTTCCGCATAAGCCTACCATGGGGAACCTTATCAAATGCCTTACTAAAATCCATGTACACTACA
This sequence comes from Chiloscyllium plagiosum, assembly GCF_004010195.1. NCBI lineage: Eukaryota > Metazoa > Chordata > Chondrichthyes > Orectolobiformes > Hemiscylliidae > Chiloscyllium > Chiloscyllium plagiosum. The sequence goes on along the minus strand of NC_057733.1, from coordinate 47,959,312 downwards.
TCCACTGCTCTACCCTCATCCACATGCTTGGTCACCTCCTCAAAGAAGGTGTTTTAACTTTGCTCATTAACATCTTATCAAAAGCTTGCTGAAAATCCAAACAGATCACATCCGATGGTTCTCCCTTATCTATTAGACCTTACATCTTCAAAAATTTTTGAAGTTATATCCTCAAAACACTCCAGTAGATTGATTAAGCATGATTTGCCTTTCATTAACGTTTGCTGCCTTTATCCATTTTAGCTTCTGTTTTCTTACGCATTGACAAAGATTATATTACTTGATACTACGTAAAAGGAAAATCCCTTGCATTCTTTCATTCTCTAGTTTAGTTTTACATTTTTAGAGGAAATCTATTTCTGGCACAGCCATTAAAAGGAAAACAAGTTACACACAGCTCAGGACAACATCAGCTCACCAAATTGTGAACAACAGGATATAACAGCAAAAACCACTTCCTACAAAAAAAACCCATTGTGGCAGGACAGGGCCACAAGTGCATCTGATTGTAGAATGGCATAGGCACATTCTTAGCATCAGGCGTCCTTCCTTCCTTAAAGCCAAGATATTGGGTCCCAAAACAGTCCAGTCACTCACCATATCATCAGTTGGAGCTTTCTAATCATTTCCAGCTTAGTGCAAGATGAAGGCATACTAAATACTAAGTCAACCACTGATATAGGCAATATCAGAGCCTGCACAAAAGGGTTAGGAAAATGTTTCTGCTAAGAAAAATGTAGGTGTTAGATTTTCAAATAGAGATGCAAAAAGGCATCAGATCAAGATCAACTACAATGGTGGCATTCATGGAATGAAAAGAATCTTTGATCACCAGTGCGTGAAAGACACAATGAAAATGAAGCAGATTTGAAGTGATTTAATGCAACACACAACAGCAAACGTGAATAAACCTGAGTTTGACGCAACATCATCCAGACGTAACAGAAATCACACAAAGCAGATGTGCAATGATTGATACGACTTTATTTTTATTAAATGAACATGAAATAAGATCTGCAGACAAGAGACGTCATTCTGAAAATCCACCTCACACTCTTTCAGAGGAGCTCTAATTTGTGGAATTTAGTTTTTAAAAGTACCATGTGTAGCATACGTCCAGTGTTTATCACATAATGTCATTTAGGACCAAATAAAACAGAGTGCTGGAGAAACTCAGCAGGTCTGGCAGCCTCTGTGGAGAAAGCAACAGAGTTAATATTTCGAGTCTGGTCTGACTCTTCGTCAAAATTCAGTTCCCAAATTCAAACCTAAAGAAGAGTCATACTGGACTCAAAACGTTAACTCTGTTTCTCTCTCTACAGAAGCCGTTGGACTTGCTGAGATTTTCCAGCATTCTCTGTGTTTGTTTCAGATTTACAGCATTTTGTTTTTAGTTTTTAAGACCAGAACTAGGTTAGATGTCAGAAGGTGTTTCTTTTGTCAGGGGTTTGTGGGCCTGTAATTTGTGGAATTTCTTCAGTTGAGGGTTGTTCCTATTGTTGGCTGGGTCAGAGATCATCTTGGATGAATACAATAATCAGGCCCAGACTGCTCTCTTGAACCATTTGCTATTTCCTAAGAGAAGAATTTTCCACATTTTTCAGCTTTGTTGAACTAAGTTTATATCATTATTTGCCTCCCCCACATATATATACGTAGTGAGGCACAAAGCATCATAGTTACATGGGACCAGTATTGACCAGTTGATCTTTCGTATTCAGTGTTTGTATATTGAACTCGAAGGGGGGGGGGCGACTGCCTCCTTCTACATCATTAGGTCTCTGGGATGTTTTCAGATTTTTGATGAGAAATTTCAGCTTGTGTTACTGTCACTAATCACTATAGTTATAAATACTCCTTCAGTTCTGATGAAGGGCTTTTGCCCGAACCATCGATTCTCCCGCTCCTCGGATGCTGCCTGACCTGCTGTGTTTTTCCAGCACCACACACTCGACTCTAAACTGCAGCATCTGCAGTCCTCACTTTCGTCTATTTTACCTTGTTGCTGGAAGATGGAGCCTTTGATAACAGTGGTTAGATTGTTTGCAGCATACCCGTGAAAATAACTGCAATGTCATTTCTTGTTTGCAACATGCAATGAAAACAAGAAATTACCATGGCAGTTTGAAGGATATATCACAGTAGCAATCTGTTTCAATAACCTTGTGTAACTGTCACTTTGGTATGAATCATGTGGGATACTGGAATTCCAGTTACTTGTCCAAACCCTTCATTCTCCTATTTGTTTTACTAATGCCAATTTTGGCTTTGAGGAAACCTGTCCCCAGGTGGTTGCTCTGGTTAAATTGGGCTTTGCAAGAAAGCAACTCAGGGACTGGCTACTCTCCAATCTCTCTGGTACGGTGGGCTCTGCGGCTCCCTCCCACGCCACAGTGACCCAGCTGTAACCAGCAATTACATGGTATATGGATCACAAAACCAACTTCTCCCTGTTCAATAACACCCTGATTTAGTCTCATACTCCAGCACGTCATCACTGCAGCTGAACCAGTAATACAAGCTGGATTGACTAGTTTAAAACTATAAGATTGTTTACTGCACAGACAATTAGACTGGAATAAAATATCTCCAACACTATAAGTTCAAACTTGCCTCAAAACAGGTTGTAATGATGCAGGTAAATTACTTGAGCCTGTTTCTGGAGTTTGTAAAACTGAATGGATGCATTATAACAGACTCTTATCTGATAAATAGCCTCCCACATCTTTTGTTGCCTTGTAGGAAGCTGTTTGCTGTATTGTATATAAAGCTCTTCATGACCTATGGATTATACTCTATAAAGCCTCCTATTACCACTGTGTTATCTTATGTATAGCTTCCTTATGTGTTTTCTTAGAGGCAATTCATTCTTACTGCATGTTCTGTAGTTTGTATGTGGGACAGTATACTACCCTATAATTTGATTTACTTTTATTTTAGTGAATCAGTATCATGGTGAGCTTAGTTTACTTTGTAAAGTTTGCAGAACCTCTTAACTATGTTATATGATATTTTCAGAGCAGATTGTGACTGAGAAACTAACAACATTGCACAAAAAGTAAAAAACAAAGATGTAAGACTGTTTATGCATATCCGACGGGAAGATGACAGGGCTACCTAAATAACAGCAAGGGACAGAAATGAGACCAACACAATGACCTTTTCAAAACAGAAGCATGAGAGAGGCTGCTGAAGCCAGAGAGTCTTTCCTACTGATGGTGAATAATGTGTACTGTCACGGACTACCCACGGGAATATGCTTGAGATGAAAAAACTTGATATAACTCTTTCCAGACCCTCTTGCTCCCAACCAGATGTTTCAACCACAATTTCAGGATACCCAAACCAACGTCATATTCAAGTACAAAGATCTTTTATAACAAGAATAAATTATTTTAAACGATTTCCAGAAACAAAACACAATTGCGATTTGAGGTGGTGATTTGATTCTATCAAACAGAAGCCCCCTGCTTTCTCTAGAACTAGTCTATTTATATACAATGGGTATAAAAATTATTGGATATTAGGCAGGAGGGAGAAATAAACAAATTAAATTCCCTCAACAATTATATATTAAAGACTTCAAACATTCAGGGCTGTTGGCTTACAATTACAAGATAATTTAAACTGTTCTCAAGCCATATCTTTTATTAGTACAACCACTTATATAGTAATTACTGCCTAAATAAAAGTATTCATAGTGCAGCCAAGAAGAAATATTTTAAAACAGCAGCAACAAACAATGCTGTTAACTTTAATATCGCTTTGGTTCCTTTCTGACGTACATATTGAATCATTTTACTTAAAGAATGTGGGTTGACAGAGTCATGAGACACATACAGTGGAAGATCTGAAGATATGTCACTATAGAGACGGTTGCTGATAGTCTCTGATGGCTTAAGTAGTCTTCCCTCACTCACCGCAGACAGTTCACACTCTCAGTACAGCAAATGTCCAAAATTCTCAACACCACTGCAGGGACAATGGAAAATGTTCATGCAAAGTTTGAGGAGTGTCAGCAGTGCCAACAGTGCCTCACACCCACCTGAACATCAAACTACGCTGTGAGGTTTTGTGTGAAGTGGCCTCTGTACAAGAGCAGCATTTGGTTGCTCTGGTTTTGTGCTGAGTTTCCATGATCATGAGGCAAAAACCTGAGTACAAGACTGCCATAACCTATGTTGTTTCAGCTTGTTAACTTATTCTCACTGTGTCACAGCTTTAGTAACTAACAGACAGAAATTATCTAAAAGGTATGACTGAACTTGTTCATAGCTAATTTTCGTAAAACAAGCATTTATCTTGACAGCAGCATTGGGATGTTAATAAACTTGACACAATTTCACATTTAAGACTTGAGATGGGCTAGGTAATTAATCTACACCTGTATTTATATTGCATTCTGTCACTAGATTTTTAAGTGCAATTGTTATTCTTTATTTTTATGATTTTTTTTGGAGAATATTTTTCTGCTCCCCTTCTCATCAGCCCTTGAGACCTGGTACCCATTACTTTACAGCTCCCCTGAGATGTCAATGAGCCATGTGACCAGGTTGAACTTTTCCATACATTGGAACCAGAGTAGGCCATTCATCCCCTCAAGCCTGTTCCACTGATCTGTGGCCTAACTCCACATACCTGCCTTTGGCCCATATCCCTTAATACCTATGCTTAACAAAAAAAAATCCATCTCAGATTTAAAATTAACAACTGGCCGAGCATTAGCTGCTGTTTGTGGGAGAGAGTTCCAATCCTCTACCTCCCTTTGTGTGTAGAAGTGCTTCCTAACATCCTGCCTGAATGGTCCAGCCCTAATTTTTACATTGCCCGTTCCCTAACTTTGGAATCCCCAACCAGTGGAAATAGTTTATTTTTAACTGCCCTGACATTTCCTGTTAGTATATTGAAGACTTCGAACAGATCACCCTTAACCTTCTAAATTCTACAGAAACCAAACCTAATTTGTACAATGTTTCCTCACAACTTAACCCTGAAGACCTGATATCATTATTGTAAGCCTACATTGCTCCCTCCAAAGCAATCCTTCCTAAGTTGTGGTGCCTAGATCTGCTCACAGTATTCCAATTGGGGTTTAACCAGCATTTTTTTTAATAACTACAGCATAAATTCTGTGTCCTTGAACCCTAATTATCTAGATATAAAGGCCATCTATTAGTCTTCTTGTCGCTAAGTTGCCTGTCCAGCAATGTGTGTGAGGAGTAGATTTGTAAAGACCCACCTTCAGAATCCCTCCACCCACCAATGCAGGGTCTAAAATAATGAGCTGAAGACACATAATATTAGATCTCACCAATAAACAGCAAAATCTTCAGCTTGTACATCAACTATCACTGGCTCCTGTGTTTTCAGTAGCCATTATTTAAATTTGCATAGACATTAACTGGTATGGTTTCAGATAGGCACATACTCAGGACTCGAAGGGAAATGTAGAAATATGAGATGGTGATGGGCTTGTGATTGTGGAGATTCTTGAAAGCTGAGGTGTGTCATGGTATGGTTTATGGGAGGGGATGCAGGCCGGTCTGCGAGGTGGTTGGATAGACAGAATGGTGGTGTAAGGAACTGGGAAGGTTGGGCTACACATGAAAACCAATAGAAAACCAAATGCATCAATCAATCTCAATGAACAATTTGATAATGGGACACTGCTTGCATGAAAATAATTCTTTGACAATCCCTGCAAAGCAAATTATGCAGCTGAAATCTAAATGACATGTTGTTGGTGCAGTTGTACTGAGAGCAACAACTTGTACTTTTAATTTTGTTTTTACTGAGGGTAAAACATACCAAGGTGCTTCACATAAAAGTATTGTCAAGCAAAAGCTAGCATTAAGGCTGATTTTGCAGCCTTCCTGCCAATATACATCAGGCAGAAAATTACTTGCACAGAACCTGTTTCTAAAGGACAAAGCTCTGTGCTGGGACCTCATGCTTAAAAAATTACCGTTTAGCTTCAGCTGGGATCACAGACTCTTGCTCCTGAGTTTGGGTTCGAGGGCTAATCTAGTCCTTCAGGTGAAACTGAGGCCCAGTCTGGCCATTTCAGTAAAGGTTAAAGAATCTCAGTGAATGGAATCTTTTCAGTGTTGTGGCAAAGGTTTAATGACCAAAGAATGAGTGAAATACTCATTCCTCTTACTGGCCTTTGCAGGATATTGTTGAATGCACAATGGCTTGCTGCCTTTTTTCACATACTAACAGTGACTGCGTTACATAATTACTGTAATCACTTATAACAGGTGCTTTGAGATGCTTTTGTCAGACGAGAGGAGGTATTTTATAAGTATACAATAATTAACCTGGAATCCACTGCTCAAGGCAATCACCGGGAATTTCCCGAAAGCTGATTCTCTTCCTCCCCTGTCAGAAAGCCTGTTGACCTGGGCAAACACTTTTCCAAAGGCAAAGTGACATTGAGTATATTCATCGCAGAATGGCATTTGGGCTGGGTGGTAATAAAACTAATAGATGCCTCATTTCATTGAGTTGGAGGTCAATAAGGTTCCTTGTGTAACATAAAGGGCTAAGCCTCAGTGACACTCAGTCAAAATCTTGTAACTTCCTCCCAAATGGCATTATGGGTCAATCTACAGCACATGGAATGCAGTGGTTCAAGGTGGCAGCTCACCCACCACCTTCTCAAGGGGCAATTAGGGATGGGCAAAAAATGCTGACTCAGGTAGCGACAACCATGCCACATGACTGAATAAATAAATAAAAATAAATAGATCCCCACTGCCTATATGTATTTGCTCTTAATGGTGAAAGGATTTATAACTGGTAACTGGGAATGCTGTGGATCTTGTAGTATGTTAAGAAGAAGTTTTCCACAAAACTGTTTCATGCAAGTGAAGTGATGATGCACTTCACCATAAATGTGGATGGAGACAGCCTAGTGGTATTCATCCACAAACCTAGGTAATGCCTTGGGACCTGGGTTCAAATCCCAAATTAGCAAATGGTGGAATTTTATTCCAATTAAAAATCTGGAATTAAGAGTCTAATGATGACCGTATTGCTGATTGTCAAGGAAAAAGCCGTCTGCCTTCTAGGAAACCAAACTGCTGCCCTTTCCCAGTCTGGCATACATCTGACTCCAGACTCACAGCAATGTGGTTGACTGTTAACTACCCTTTTGCATAAGGAAGGTTGGGCAATAAATGCTGGCCTGGCTAGTCACATCCTGTGAGTGAGTTTTTAAAATCGTGATTGGCAAACAAGAAATATAAAGGATTAGCAAACAATTTTATCCCGTGTGAACAGTGTGTCATTTACAAACAACACCTGAGTGAAATTGCCTAGAATTTTCCTTACCCACTGTGGGGTGTTGCACAGGAAGGTGGGGCTGAAAGGCAAGAGGGGGGCAAGAAGGGAGATGGATGGGAGGTTGGAAGGAGTGGTATGAAGGGCAGAGGTGGGATGTGAAGGGGAAGAGTTTGGTGGAGCAGAAAGATGGGCAGAAAAGGAGATGCTGGAGGGGAGGGGAGGGATGTCACAATGAAACAATATGACAGCTCAGCAAGTGCTAGTGCCCCATCCTCTCATACTTCGAGTTCTGATTAAATGCCCTGTCTGTGTTAAGTGGTTAATTTGTTAGACATTTTGCAGAGGTGATGGTTTAGCATTTCCTGAAGGTCTTTCCTATGCTTCTTGTTTGGAAGGCTCCTGTTTCAGCTGGTTCCTGCGATCTAACTTGCTCATAACCTGTGTAATATCGACCACCTTCGGGCCACTGGCAGCTGCTTTCGCTCTGGCCTCCTGCTCGAGCTGCCGCAAGATGACAGGACTCGGACTGGAGCGTCTGTGTCTCTTCATGAAGGGAAAGTTACTGAAAACAACAAAATATCATCATTTAACAGGCATGAAAAATCTCATTGTTCCTTCTGTGTTTGTACACCTATTTATGACAGATAAACAACTCAGCCCACTGCCTGCACTGGTGGGAGTTAGTTAATAATCGACAACTATGGTATATACATCAGAAATCCCTGGCCTCTGGTATATTCATCGAATTGAGCTGCAGCTGTGCAAGAATAAAACAAAGAACTACGAGGATCTGAAACAAACAAAAACAAATTGCCAAAGAAACTCAGCAGGTCTGGCAGCATCTGTTTCAACTCTTATGATCCTCCTTCAGAACTAGAAACAACAGAGAGAGAGAGAGAGAGAGAGAGAGACAGAGAGAGAAAGAGAGAAAATAAAGGATAAGCAGACAAATGACTTGTTGATAGGCCTTTTATCTCAGCCCTCTTGGCACACCAGCCTCATTCCTGAAGAAGGGCTTATGCCTGAAACATCGATTCTCCTGCTCCTCGGATGCTGCCTGGCCTGCTGCGCTTTTCCAGCACCACGCTTTTCAACTCTGGTCTCCAGCATCTGCAGTCCTCACTTTCTCCTTGTTGATAGGCCCATCAACCTGTAATAGTTCTTTGAAAGTTATTCAATTTATCCCACTCTCCCTGCTCTTTGCCCATAGCCAGCAGATTTTAAAAGTTTTCATTTGTAAGTTTCTACTAAACTTGCTTCTATTGCCCTGTCAGACATTGTATCCAAAATCATAACTCAATGCCAGTTTAATGTGACTAGTCTAAGAGTGGAAACACTGCGATACTCACCTTTTTGGCTTGGTCTCTTCAGGAATAAGAGCCTTACTCTGCATCTCCTTATAAATGGGGGATCTTAAGAAACGAGGGTATGAATCCTGTGTATGAGAAACAAGGAGTAGTGAGGCAAGTGTGTCAGCATGAAATTCAACTTACTGCAGTTTAGAACAATGAGGGGTGACCTTATGGAAACATGTAAGATTCTTAGAGGACTTCACAGGGTAAGCACAGAGAGATCGTTTCCCCTGTGGGATAGTCTGGGACTCAAGAGCATAATCTCAGAATAAGGGCTCACTCATTTAAAACAGAAATGAGGAGGAATTTCTTGTCTCAGGAGGAAGTGAATCTGTGAAACTCCTTACAGCAGAGAGATGTCGAGGCTGGGTCATTAAGTATATTCAATCCAGAGATAGATTTTTAACTAGGAAGAGAATCATGAGTTGTGGGGAAAAGGCAGGAAAGTGGAGTTGAGGATTATCAGAGCAGCCATGATCTCATTGAGTGGGGGAGCAGACTCAATGGGCTGAATGGCCTACTTCCACCCCTACGTTGTATGGGGTCTTAACCTGCTCATCAAAAAGCTGCCCTTTTGTTCACCTTGAGATCTTGATCAGGAGTTATGTTATTGAGAAGAAAATGGGCAATACTGATGCATCTGCCTACCCGTTAAAACTGGGTACTCAGGGGTCACAATATGACAAGACTGGAAAACCTGCCAAGAGAAAGACAAAAGAATGGTTGACCTTTTTCATCAGCATGTAGATGTGAGTCTGTGCAGCATCCAGCACATAACGGTGTGGGTGTTGCAGGCCTTTCACAGTAATCTCCATGGTTCTCCCATCAATGTTAATCCAACGCCTTGCACCCTGTGCCAGGAATGTTCTAGAGTAAAAGAGATCTACATCAGTGAGTTTTTTGCAAGTCATAAGAAACATTTACTGCAGGCTGCTCGTGTTTGTTAACATGCTATCATTAAGTTTAGGCTGTGGGCTAAGAGGTGCAAGAAAGAAGGTGATATTTCCTGTGCAGAAATAATTGCTGCTCCTGCAATCATTAACAACTCAGCAAAGTCCTCTGAACCCTTTTAATAAGGCTTACAGAAACGAATAGACTGGCCACTAATCTAATACCTTAGTTCAACAGTTCAACAGTTCAATGATTACTGCATCTAAATTGGCTTATGCTTTCCTGCATAATGTGTAACTATTGTTCCTTTCTCAAGAATATGCTATTGGTGCACATTAGCAGATATCAGGACAGCCTTTCCAAGAGCAAATGGTTTTGAAATGCTGGAAATACAACAGCCAATTTGAGCACATATAATTCTCACAACTCCCCAATCTTACAACGTGCTGTGGAATCTTTTACATTCTATTGAGAGGACATATGGCATCTTGATTTAACATCTCAATGTGACAACCAGAACCTCCAACAGTGCAAACCTCCCTCAGTCCTACACTACAGCCTAGACGTTGTGCTGATACCTCTGGAGTGTTGAAACTTTATTGCTGGAACAGCACAGCAGGTCAGGCAGCATCCAGGGAACAGGAGATTCGACGTTTCGGGCACAGGCCCTTCTTCAGGAAGAAGGGCCTGTGCCCGAAACGTCGAATCTCCTGTTCCCTGGATGCTGCCTGACCTGCTGTGCTGTTCCAGCAATAAAGTTTCAACTTTGATCTCCAGCATCTGCAGACCTCACTTTCTCCTACCTCTGGAGTGTGACTTGAACATTTGACTCAGTCAAGAGACTAATCCCTCCGTTATACTTTATTCTTCCTTATTAGTTTAAAATTAATGTTATGCTATTCTTTATCCTTTTACCCTCTGCCAGGTTATGATTGTCTCTCTGGCAGGATTTACACTGCAATTTTTTTCATTGAAGCAAAGTAATTCAATATAAGTACCTCAAGTTCCCACTTCAAGTTGACTCATTTAATGTTGTTTCACCTCAGCATCATTAATAAAGTAGCATCAAAACATTAATTTAACTGAAAGAATCATGGATGCTGTAAATCAAACAAAAACAAGTTGCTGGAAAAGCTCATCAAATCTGGCAGCATCTGTGAAGAAAAATCAGAGTTAACATTGCGGGTCATAGAGTCACAGAGATGTACAGCACGGAAACAGACCCTTCAGTCCAACTCATCCATGCTGACCAGATATCCTGACCTAATCTAGTTCCATTTGCCAGCACTTGGCCCATATCCCTCTAAATTATTCCTATTCATATATCCATCCAGATGCTTTTTAAATATTGCAATTGTACCAGCCTCCACCACATCCTCTGGCAGCTCATTCCATACACGCACCACCCTCTGTTGAAAAAGTTGCCCCTTAGGTCCCTTTTAAATCTTTCCCCCCTCACCCTATGCCGTCTAGTTCTGGACTCATCCACCCCAGGGAAAATACCTTGCCTATTTACCCTATTCGTGCTCCTCATGATTTTATAACCCTCTATAAGGTCACCCCTCAGCCTCCAATGCTCCAGGGAAAACAGCCCCAGCAAATCCTCCAATCCTGGCAACATCCTTGTAAATGTTTTCTGAACCCCTTCAAGTTTCACAACATCCTCCTGATAGGGGGGAATCCAGAATTGCACACGACATTCCACAAGTGGCCTAACCAATGTCCTGTACAGCCAAAACATGACCTCTCAATCCCGATACTCAATGCTCTGTCTAATAAAGGAAAGCATACCAAATGCCTTCTTCACTATCCTATCTAACTGCAACTCCACTTTCAGGGAAGGATGAACCTGCACTCCAAGATCTTTTTGTTCAGCACACTCCCCAGGAGCTTACCATGAATTGTCTAAGTCCTTCTCTGATTTGCTTTTCCAAAATGCAGCATCTCACATTTATCTAAATTAAACTCCATCTGCCACTCCTCAGCCCATTGGCCCATCTGATCAAGATCCCATTCTAATCTGAGGTAACCTTCTTCACTGTCCACAACTCCAATGTTGGTGTCATCTGCAAACTTACTAACTATATATCCTATGTTCACATTCAAATCATTTACATAAATGACGAAGAGCAGCGAACCCAGCACCGATCCTTGTGGCACTCCACTGGTCACAGGCCTCCAAACTGAAAAGCAACCCTCCACCACCACCCTCTGTCTTCTACCTTTGAGCCAGTTCTGTATCCAAATGGCTAGTTCTCTCTGTATTCCATGAGATCTAACCTTGCTAACCAGTCGAAAGATCTTGTCGAATACCTTATTCTAGTCCACATAGATCACACCCACAACTCTGCCCTCATCAATCCTCTTTGTTAGTTCTTCAAAAAACTCAATCAAGTTTGTGAGAAATGAATTCCCATGCACAAAACCACACTGACTAGCCATAATCAGTCCTTGCCTTTCCAAATGCATGTAAATCCTGTCCTTCAAGGCTCTCTCCAACAACTTGTCCACCACCAATGTCAGGCTCACCGGTCTATAGTTCCCTGGCTTTTTATTACCACCTTTCTTAAATAGTGGCACCATGTTAGCCAATCTCCAGTCTTCTAGCACCTCACCTGTGACTATCGATGATACAAATATCTCAGCAAGGGGCCCAGCAATCACTTCCCTAGCTTCCCACAGAGTTCTAGGGTACACCTGATCAGGTCCTGGGGATTTATTCACTTTTATGCATTTTGAGACATTCAGCACCCCTCCTCTATAATATGGACATTTTTCAAGATGTCCAGTGACCCTTCCCCAAAACCCTTACTAGTTCTGAGGGTCACCGAACCCGAAACAGTAACTCTGATTTCTCTTCACAGATGATGCCAAACCCACTGAGCTTTTCCAGCAATTTATGTTTTTGTTATTAATTTAACATTGTTTTTGCTTTAATATGACTTGTCACAGACCTGCTGCAATGCGTATATGACCTCTTCCCCAATGTTTCCATTCCTACTCTCAGTCTTACAATCCATCTCTCCTACCCTTCCCCATCACCCATTGCTGGTTCCTTTTAAAGTTCCCAGAGTCTGTTGCAAGTACTGGGATCTTCAGTTGCTTCTCCCACTCTAGCTTCACTCCCCTACACCCCCACCCTTGGTTCACTGCCTGTCTTTTGCCCTCACCAATGTCTTCCCTTACCCTGGTTGAGTTCTTAGCTGATGTGTCCCACTATGAAGTCCTGGCCTGTATCTTGATAGACATTAGTCGGTGCAGCTAATCTTGGTCAGCTGGTCACCTGCACTGACAAATGTCTACCAATAGATGGAGACTGGTCAATCTAAAAGTACAGAACAATAGGTGAGTATTTTTTTAATAAATACTGTAACATATTGCAGAGATTCATTTTATTTTACAAGTTATTTCAGCTGGAAATATACTGGATATGCATGGTGCAGTTTCCCAACCTGAACCCAACTCTGGCTTTAACATTGATTCTTATGCAGAACCAACTTTCATTTAAAGTTATTTCATTTAAAGTTGCCATTTTCAGGAACAGAGCTGCAACTTTAAGTGAGGACCTGCTGTAAGGAGTTAGGTGACTCCTGAATAAAGTGCACTGCGACCTTCTTTTCCAGCATGTCACACAGCATTTCACTCCAGGATCAAATTGGGCTTCTGTGATCCTGAATTCAGAAACCTTTCTGAGACAATCTCCCCTTTTGTAACTTTCTCCAGTCCATAACTCTCTGAGATCTTTGTACACTTCAATTAATGCCTCTGAAACGGTCCATTACTCCACCATTGACTCCCATTCCTTCAGATACTTAGGCCCTAGGCTCTGAATTTCTCTCCCTCAAACTCTGCCTCTCTACATCACTTCCTTTAAAATGCTGCTGAAAGCCTACTCTTTGACCAGGATTTTGTTCATCTGACTTAATAACTCCTCATGTTACAGTGTCAGAGTTTGTTAAATAAATTTCCTGTGGAGTGCCTTGAGATGTTTCACTCCATTAAAGGTGTTATATAAATGCGAGTTGTAGTTATTGTTGAGGATGTTTCCCAGCAACTCACTTGTAAATCTCCTCAGCTTTTTCTTTAACCTTTGATTGTTCTCCATGCTTTAAATCTTCGCACGCTTCCCAGAATGCCAAGTTCTCTCCTAAAATGTAAACATTAAGATTCACCAATCTGTCACGCCATAGATATACACACAAGATAACTCGATATTGTTCAGAAGATAATAAGCTATTTTAAAATATGAATAATATACAGCTCAAACAATCAACAGCAAATCCATTGGCCCTGCCTCATGCCACTCTTTCTCAGCTATCTCTCTGTCACTATAACCCTGCCTGTCCTTCTCTCCTACAGGTTTAGATTCTCCTTAAATACACCTACTCAAATCACCTCAATTATTCCCTGGCAGCGAATTCCATGTTCTCAAAACCATTTGAGGCATTGCTTCTCAATTACCATTCTTCCTAGAATTCGAAATTACATATATGAAAACTTAAATTTTAAATTGGGAGTGCTTAGACCTAGGAGACATTGTTTAAGAGTAAGAACTTATGGAGTAATGACACGTGATTGCCACATGATTATGTTGAGATCTGGAAAGCGGCAGAAGCTCCACCAGAGTCTGTAACAGGAGGTGTTTATCCACTATGCTGCATGTAAAGAGTTTTGAGGAGAGCATCTTGGACTCATGGTCAGTACATAGGAGATTAAAGCTAAAGGGGGAGATGGTGGTATCACTGGACGTGGAATTCTAGGCTGATGTTCTGAGGAAGTGGGTTCACATTCCAATGTGGCAGATAACAAAACCGGAATCTAATAAAATATTAGCCTCATGACGATCATGTAACTACTGTTGATTACCATAAAGGAAGGGTGTTTCGGCCCTAGAGGGAGTTCAACATAGTGTTACAAGGATGACAAGATTAGACAAATTAGGCCTTTATTCTCAAGAATTTAGGAGGTTAAGGGGATGGTCACATCGATGTCTTCAGGATATTAACAAGGAGAGACAGGATGGATAAAGATAAATTATTTCTATTTGTTGAAGATTCCAGATCCATTGGGTATAGTCTGAGAATGAGGGCAGGAGAGAAATTAGAAAGCACGTCCAAACGCAAGGAGTAGTGGAAATTTGGAACTCTTTTCCTCAAATGGTGGTCAATGTTTCTTCCATTGTTAAATTTAAATCTGAGACAATCTTTTTTCTTAAGCAAGGGCACAAAGAGATATGGGCCTAACATAGAATATGCAGTTAGGCCACAGATCAGCCATGATCTTATTGAATGGTGGGACAGGCTTAAGGGTCTCAATGTCCTACTGCTGTTCCTATGTTTCCCAAGTTCCTATAAAAACTGATTTGGTTCACTAATTTCCTTCAGGGAAGAGAAGTGGCTGTCCTTACCTGGTCTGGCCTATGAATGACTCCAGACCCACAGCAATAATGCCCTCTGGGTAATTAGGCATGGGTAATAAATGCTGCACTGGCCAGCAAAAAAACATGCAAACATTTTTAAAAATTAGACCAAATATACAATAAAATGGAGACAAAGATAATTGTTTTCCCTGATTGGTCTGGGAAATTCTCTTCTCCAGAAAGCAGTGGAGGTTGGGTTATTGTCCATTTTATAAGGCTTGACTTCGATGGTCTCTTGACTGACAAGGGAGTCGAAGATTATGGGGGGTAAGCAGGAAAGTAAGATCACAATTAGATCAGTCTTATGTGGGGAGCCCAGAAGTAGAGGGGATATGTTTAAAGTGAGAAGGGAAAGATTTAAAAAGAATCTAAGAGGCAACTTGTTCATGCAGAGGGTGGTGCATGTATGGAATGAGCTGCCAGAGGAAGTGGTGGAAGCTGGTACAATTACAGCATTTAAAAGGAATCTGAATGGGTACATGAATAGGAAGAGTTTGGAGGGAAACGGGCCAAATGCTGGCAAATTAAACTAGATCTATTTAGGATATCTGGTCGGCATGGACGAGTTGGACCGAAGGGTCTGTTTCTATTCTGTACAGCTCTGTGACTCTAAATTGAAGGTCAGGCTTGAGGGGCTGAATGGCCTACTCCTGCTCCTAAGTCATATGTATAACATTATTCACCCTAACACTTTGTAGTCCATATCCCAAGTCTTCCCACCTTCTTTAACAACATGAGAAACAGAGACCAATAGGAAGCCATTCCTGCTGCACTTGCTGCCTCACCAGTTTACAACCATCTTTCCCAATTTCATACCCCAATGGATAGACCCCTCAAATAAATTAACCCATCAGTCACCAGACACTCAGAGAACATCACATCCCATTATGTATGTTTGAGCTAGTCCTGACAACATCTGCCCTCACGTACCGCTGAATTCCTTTTTGAGGAACAGCTCAAAATTCTGACGGCCTCTGAGATCCCTCATTAGCTCCGCGAAGCTAAAGGTCCAGCGCTCCACTCGCAGCTTTGTTGGGTTATCCGCCCTGCAGCCGAACCCGACAGCAAAACAAAAGGTGGCAGTTATCAGTCACCTCTGAACAGCAAAGCAAGTCCCCTCTTTGGAAAGGATTAGATTGCTGTGCTATAATGCAGATAAAAGGAAGCATCACTTTCTAGGGTTTCTAACTTTAGCATGACAGCCTGAGCACTTACATTGGAGTGTTGAGTTCCCAAAATGTTGTGTCATCAGTGAGCCAAGGATTGCTGGGGAGGCATCCTGACATTATAGGGTCATGGGTAAAATACTGCTCACAGTATTTCATCATTCTGGAGGAAAGGATTTTATAAAAAAATTGATGTTTAGTGCAACATAATATAATAAACACTATAGATATTGTAGAGACAATATGTAGAATATATACCTGTGTTAAATATTGTGCAAATGTACACAACTTGTTATCATGTTTTTTGCATCAATTTTTCACCTGGGTACATGAATAGGAAGAGTTTAGCAGGATAGGGGCCAAATCTGGTAAATGGAACTAGATTAATTTAGGATATCTGGTCAGCATGGATGAGTTGGATCAGAGTCTGTTTCTGTACTGTACATCTCTATGGTTCTATAAATGTGTATGTGTATGGTTATAGAGTGATTGTCATAGAGTCATAAGGCATGGAAACAGATTCTTTGGTCCAATCAGTCCATACTGACTATAATCCCAAACTAAACTAGTCCCACCTGCTTGCACTTGGTTCATATTCCTTCAAAGCTTTTTTATTCATGTATTTATCCAAATGTATTTCAAACATTGTAACTGTACCTGCAACCACCACATCCTCTGGATGTTCATTCCACACACAAACCACTCTCTGTGTAGAAAAATTGCCGTTCATGCCTTTTTTAAATCTTTCTCCTCTCACCTTAAAAATGATCCCCCTCGCCTTGAAACTCCCCCATCAAGGGAAAAGACACCTGCCATTCACTTTATCTATACCCCTCATGATTTTATAAACCTCTATAAGGTGACCCCTAAAATGGGGAATGTCTAATTAAATCCACAGAGGTGACAGTTTTGAGGGACACGCCACCGAGAACAAACCCCCTGCAGTGACCTTCGATTGATCAGACCTGGAAAGCAACAGGAATGGGGCCATGGGCCCCCCCTTCATCACGGGAGCAAGAGGGAACCTTCAGATTTTGTTTGGGGGGGGTGTGATAAATCCTACAAGGCCCAATGGGGAAAATCACTAATCACCATGGAGCTCATTGAGTATGAGTTGCCTTGGTAACAGGCAATGGTCCACCCACTGGAAATCATCACCAGAGCCCATTATCCTTGAGTGGGGGGGCACTTTTGTGGTTCCTACCTCCTGGATCAGGAGGCCCAGATTCAGGGCCTATGTGCTCTAGAGGTGTGTAATAAAGTTTCTGAATGGTTTGATTGGAACAATATGTTAAATAAAAGAAAATTGAGTCCTCTTTGTGGCACAGTGGCAGTATCCCTATCCTTAGACTAGGAGGCCCAAGTTCAAATGCCACCTGCTCCAGAGGTGTGTATTAAAATCTCTGAACAGGTTGATTACAAAAATAGATTAAATTTAAAATAAAATCTTAAATTGTATAAAGCAGACCGAAGGCTTTTATGGTGTAGTGGTAGTGCCCCTACTCTAAGCCAGGAGGACTGGGACCCATCTGCTCCAGAGATGTGTAGTAACATCCCTGAATAGATTGATCAGAAAATATCCATAAAGCAGACCCAGTTATGTAACTATAAAACGTGTGTATCAAATTGAACTTTAACCGACATCAAAAATAACAGTTTGTATTTACGTGACACCTTGAATGTAATAAATCATCACAGGAGTGATTGTCCGGCAAAAAAAAATGGTACCAAGCAACACAAGGAGATGACCGTCCAAAACCTTAGTCAACGTGGGAGATTTTAAGAAGAGAATTGACAGAAGGAGAGACACGAAGAGGTTAAAAGAAGAAAGTTGAAATGCAGGGGTGCCTTGGCTTCTCCAGAAATATAAGACCTTAAAGCAGACCCAGAAAGCTCTTGTGGCACAGTGATTATATCTCACATTTTGAGCTAAAAGATCATATTCAAGTCCCACCTGCAGCAGAGGTGACTCAAAGTGCATCTGAACAGAATATATAAAGCAGACCAGGGGATGGGTGTGTATGACTACCTTTCCCCGACTGGGACTAGCCGACATTCACCATGAGAAGTGGCTCTATCTTGGTGTTCAACAATAAACCATGTTCCTTTCTGGTCAGGCTTCCTGAGTTATTACAAAGAATAAGGAAAGAATGTAAAAATTTAAACAAGAACTGATTTATATTTCTGCCCCCTGGTTGATTGCTCCTCTCCTCTATGACCTCATTTTATTTGAAGACTACACCTGGTCTTGTCTGCAATGCAACACCAAAAAAGCTACAACCAATAAATCATTGAACCCTTCTGTTTATCATAGAATCCCTACAGTGTGGAAACAGGCCATTTGACCCAACAAGCCCACACTGATCCTCCAAAGAGCAACCCATCCAGACCCATTCCCCCTACACTATTAGAGCTTAAAAATGTGTTGCTGGAAAAGCGCAGCGGGTCAGGCAGCATCAAAGGAACAGAAGAATCAAAGTTTTGGGCATAAGCCCTTCTTTCCCCTACACTATTACTCTACATTTCCCCTGACTAATGCACATAACTTACACATCCCTGAACACTATGGGCAATTTAACATGGCCAATTCACCTAACCTGTACATCTTTAGACTGTGGGAGGAAGCCAGAGCACCTAGAGGAAACTCCACACAGACAGTCATCCGAGGCTGGAATTGAACTCAGGTCCCTGGCACTGTGAGGCAACAGTGACTGAGCCTCTGCTGACACAATGTCCTGGCGACAAGGTGTGGCGCTGGAAAAGCACAGCTGGTCAGACAGCATCCAAGGAGCAGTAGAGTCGATGTTTCGAGCATAAACTCTTCATCAGGAAGCGCGTTGATGAGGGGCTCCGAAATGTTGACTCTCCTGCTCCTCGGATGCTGCCTGACCTGCTCTGCTTTTCCAATGCCACACATTTTGACTCTGATCTCCAGCATCTGCAGTCCTCACTTTTTCCTTGTTTCATACCAAGACAAACACTCCACGGTGATACATTCTGTAGGACATACCCTCCTAGGGAGACAGAAGACTTCACCCTGGATCTGACCAGGGCCTGTTGATAGTACAGAATCTACAACAGAGAAACAGACAGTTAAACACAGCCCAGAGATCTATCCACGTGTACAATCAAGCAAATGATCGAGTGCTTCTTTTGTAAACCTACAAACATCAGTCCACCAAGTGAAGTTGACTTTCACATCAGATGTTCCAAATCTTGTGATATGGAAATAGATTTATTTTAAAAGAAACACTGACCAGAAAAAAAAATAAATTTTGCAATTAAAGTATTTTAGAATGGGGTTTTATTTCAAATTTTTTTTAAGAGTAAATGGAATCTTGCAGAAAATCCATCCAACTGAATCATGGACATGAAGCTACAATATTTACCTCTCTCCTGTAATAATCATATGTTTTCTTCTGTTGAAAGAAAAGGTACAAGAGAATGATCAATACTTTTTAAAATCAAAGTATCATGTCATTGTTAAGTACTATGTACAGTGGAGTTCAGATTTAAGACGGAGCCACTTCTGCTTGCTTAGTTAATGACATTTGTCAAGGTTTCTTACATTTTTCCATTTGTAATAAGGACCAGCCAACGAGTGAGCACTTGCAATGCTGATCTCTCAGTGCGAATTTAAGTCTAAAATGACGATCACTCTCTAATCACTAGGGATTATACAGAAAAATTGCTGGTGTGGATTTAAGAGAGTGTTCTCCCATTGACTAAAAAATGTCTGGGCGACAGTTGGCAAAGGACCTGATATTTATAAAATTAAACATTGTCAACAACAAGTCACATTTCGAAAGCACTTGAAATCTTTGAAGAGATAATGAAGGAAGGTCAGGATATTGTGCCATTCTTGGTGTCATAAAATGGAACTCTGCACCATTTCCATTTTCTCTCTTTTTGCCTTTTCCCATACAATTGTAATTACAATTGGGGCGGCACTGCTGCCTCACAGTGCCAGAGACCCGGGTTCAATTCCCGCCTCGGGCAACTGTCTGTGTGGAGTTTGCACATTCTCCCCATGTCTGCGTGGGTTTCCTCCTGGTGCTCTGGTTTCCTCCCATAATCCAAAGATGTGCAGGTCAGGTGAATTGGATGTGCTAAATTGCCCATAGTGTTAGGTGCATTAGTCAGGGGTGAATGTTGGGGAATGGGTCTTGGTGGTTGCTCTTCGGAGGGTCGGTGTGGACTTGTTGGACCGAAGGGCCTGTTTCCATACTGTAGGGAATCTAATCTAATCAATTCCCAGCACCAGCAATGTGCATGCATTACCCATTTGAATTAATGGCTGCTTCTCATTGGTAAACCTGAGTCAGCTGACAATGCCCTATCAAGAACAGCCAACTAAAGAGTCTCTCGCTCAGAGACAGACACACTGCCACTGCATCACAAGAACCCACCACATTCCAATCCACTAGATGGTGTACAACAGGTTTCTGTTCAAGATCTGCCCAAGCCATGTACTGTACATAATGCTGTGTGCAGCAGATTTCACAAAATGCATCATCTTTTTGGAAAATTTATGAAATTCAGGTTTAACACAAAATCAAATGGAATGGAAAAGTCTTTCTTGTAAAATCATTTGAAATATGTTTGCCAAAAACAAGTGACTAACTCTCATGCCTTCAAAATACTTTTACAGAGTGATTCTGGGCATTAAGCCAAATTATTTTACAGCAGCTGACAACTGCTTTTAAAAATGCAGAAGTGTTTCCTAATTAATGAGACTGAAAAGACTCGGGAAAGGCCAAGTGAGTGACAAGCAAATATGCTTTGGCTGCTCTGGTCAAGTGTGTTAGACAGAATTCAGCAATCGCAAATGATTCTAAATAATCCAGTTGCCTTTAACCTTGATAGAATCATAAACACCCTACAGTGCGGAAAGAGGCCATTCAGCCCATCGAGTCACCTTTGAAGGACATCACAGCCTCCTAATTATCATGGCCAATCCACCGACCCTGCACATCTTTGGACAATGGGAGGAAACTGAAACACCCAATGGAAACCCACGCAGACACAGGGAGAACGTGCAAACTCTTCGCAGACAGTCACCCAAGGCTGGAATCAAACCTGGGTCCCTGGCGCTATGAGGTAGTAATGCTGACCACTGAGCCTCCAATCCAGCCAACCATTTTTTTTAGATTAGATTACTTACAGTGTGGAAACAGGCCCTTCGGCCCAATAAGTCCACACCCACCCGCCGAAGCGCAACCCACCCAGACCCATTCCCCTACATTTACCCCTTCATCTAACATTACGAGCAATTTAACTTGGCCAATTCACCTAACCTGCACATTTTTGGACTGTGGGAGGAAACCGGAGCACCCGGAGGAAACCCACGCAGACACAGGGAGAACGTGCACAGAGAGTCACCTGAGGCGGGAATTGAATCCGGGTCTCTGGTGCTGTGAGGAAGCAGTGCTAACCACTGTGCCACCGTGCCGCCCACATTTAGATTAGATTACAATATAGTGTGGAAACAGGCCCTTCGGCCCAACAAGTCCACACTGCCCCGCCGAAGTGCAACCCACCCATTTACCCCTTACCTAACACTACGGGCAATTTAGCATGGCCAATTTACCTGACCTGCACATCTTTGGCAACAACCTGTTGACAACTTCCCATTTCCAAATTTGAGAATATGCAGAAGCTAATTACACCATGCTGTTGTGATGACAGATCACATCTCAAAGTACTTTCAGTCGGTTTTTAGCCTCTAATTCCAAAGTGTGTTTCTCTTTACTCCAACACCTACTCCTGAAAACTATATGCTGTGGGTGTAAATCAGTGACTATCTCACAAAGCCCAGTGGAAAGCCAAAGGAATGTTGCTTTAATGTAAAGAATGAGAGCAATTCCAAATCAGGAGAGACTGAACTGAAGGGCTGACAATATTCCCATGTCAGCAGAAAGTCACCTCTTTCAGATAATGATGTGGAGGTACCGGTGTTGGACTGGGGTGGTCAAAGTTAAAGGTCACACAACACCAGGTAATAGTCCAATAGGTTTATTTGGAAGCACTAGCTTTCAGTGTTGCTCCTTCATCAGGTGGTTGTGGAACATGACCATGCAACACAGAATTTATAGCAAAAGGGCTACAGTGTCATAGAGCTGAAATGATATATGAAATTGTTTAATTGTTTCTTTTTTCTTAATTGTTTCTTAATTGTTGAGTTGTTTAATATATCATTACAAATCATGACACTGTAACCCTTTTACTATAAATTCTGTGTTGTATAGTCATGTTCCACAACCTGATGAAGAGGCAGCACCTCAAAAGCTAGTGCTTCCAAATAAACCTGTTGGACTATAACCTGGTGTTGTGAACTCTTTATGTGTTACTAGCCTGAAACCCCGATGTGTGAGTTGGAGTGTTGTGAGGGATACAGTTTTGAGAGCAGCCATTTAAACACTGCAGATCAAGTAAAGAGGGGTTCCTCACTCTCTCACTGAGTGCTAACAACTAGTTAAAAAAAAATTTCAATCACAAAGCCAAGAATCTTGAGATCGACAGCTCAACTGCCAACATCAACACTACCAGTGCCATCCAATCACAGCTGCAGCATCTACCGCTCTGCTCTTCTCAAACAGTTCAGAGACTGATCTGCATTTCTTTTGGACTTACCTCTTATTCCTACACTGTGTATGTATCAATATTGTGTTACTATTACTTCTCACGCTCAGTAATTAATAAATTCGCTCAAATGTTTAATTCAAGAAAGCCGAAATAAATTGCCCCTTTTTAAAATGTAAGTTCTTCTGAGTTCAGGTGAGAAACATTCACAGGGAAGGGAACCTTTTTAAAATAAACTTGCTGCAACCGACCAAGTGGGATGGAGAGGAGTGGGGGTGGGAAGGTGGGAGGGGAGGCTGTTGTTGATGAGTGGGGTGGGGGAGTGCACATGAAAACTAAGAGGAGGCAGTTCATTGTCCTCACCCTTTAGCTTTGTGGGTTTGAGGTATCCTGCCAGGAACCTTATCGAAGAACTATGGAACTACAGTCAAAAAACATTAAAGTAAGGTTTTACCTCTGGGGACAGCTGCAACTAAGGACAATTCTTAAGAGGATTAGCATACTTTTGAATGGTCCCTACAGAAGTAAATAATTTTAAGATTGATGATTCTTACAAAAGAATTTTATTCTTGAGGGACAAAAGTAAACCTGAGTGTATATGTAGTTATAAACTGTATGGTTAATAGTGCTCATTTATTTGAAGTCTTTTATATACAATAAGGTTTGTGCTTTCACTAAAAAATGAAATTTTGTGGCATTGTGTTGGCAGGTGTTTGAATTTCTGTTTTAATGTTAATGGTCTCTATCAGGTTCTAAAGTTCCCACTTCCCAATTTACTCCTAATTTCCATGGGGTGCGTTTTTAGATTCAAAATAGTTTTCATTTTTAAAAGCAAATGCAATTCCCTTCCAACCAACTTTTTTAATACAAGTAATATTCAACAAAAACTGGACAAGTATGATAACTCAATACCTGTGGCTCCTTGGAAATCCAATAAAAAACACCTCGGGGAAACCTCAATCCTCTCTTAAACTAAGAGAGTACAAATGGAAGCATTTCTCATTTCCCCAGTGCATTTCTTTTCCTGTTTTATTTTGTGAAACATCTCAACAAGGTTATAGTAAATGAGAATGAAAATCTAAAAGAGTGGAGAGGGATTGGATAGAGAATAGGATAAGGTTAGGGACAGAAATAGAGATATAGACGGCGAAACTGATGGAGACAAGGGTAGATTATAGGGATTGGTAGAGGATAGGGATGGAGGTTATGTGCAGAGTGAGAGACATCAGGACTGGGGCAGAGATAAAGATTTGGAAAAACAAAGTATGTCGCAGTCTTCTGACTTACGACAGATCCATGGAGATAGACAGTCATAAGATACTAATGAACAGGATAAATCTGAGTGGAAACAAAAAAGAGAAAAATGAACAAATTTAATTGGTAACTATACTAGAGGTTACATTATATTAATATATTTTACACAGAACTTAGAAACACAAATCTTAAACTGGGGAGAGTGCCTGAATATTGAAGCACTGACAAAATTGAGAACAGAATAAAAATTTGTGATCCAGGAAGGAATGTCACACACAGGGAGCACTGATCAGAATATCATACAGTGTGCATTTTCCCATACACTTAGGTAAATCAGGTTTGAGTACCATCCGTTCCAGGGGTGTGTAAGCACGTCAAAACACCATCCTGTTCCCTGGCCAACATCTTTGTCCCAGGCCTGCTGCAGTGCTCCAGTGAAGCTCAGTGCAAGCTGAAGGAACAGCACCTCATCCTCTACCTAAGTACCTTACAGCCCTCAGGATTCAACAACCGGTTTATCAAAGAGGGAACACCTCCCTCCACGTCCATTCCCCATCCCCACACCCCCAAGTCCTGCACTGCCTCTAGCAGAGTCGAAAAATGTGGCAGTGGAAAAGCACAGCAGATCAGGCAGTATCCGAGGAGCAGGAGAGTCATTGTTTCAGTCCTTCAGAGCCAACCCATTTTCAATCATTTGCATTTCCCATTTATACCCATTCACCGCTTACATCTGACAGCTTATCATCAGTGTTTGCCTCTCTTCTCTGTCCCTGGGCAATGTAACCCCACACTTGTCACCAGTAATGCACCACCATCTCCCAGCTGCTTTCAGTTCTCAGGTAGTCATACCGGACTTGAAACATTAACTCCGTTTCTCTCCGCAGACGCTGCCAGACCTTATGAGTTTCTCCATCACCTCCTGTTTTTGTTGAGGAAATATTAGGACAAGTTCCCCTCTAAGCCACTCACCATCCTGACTTGGAAATATATCAGTGTCACTGGATCAAAACTCTGAAACTCCCTCCCTAACAGCATCGTGGGTCTATCTACACAATAAGGACTGCAGCGGGTTCAAGAAGACAGAGATCACCACCACCTGCTCCAGGGCAATTAGGGATGGGCAACAAGTGCTGGTCCAGTTAGCAACACCCAAACCCTGTAAAAGAATAATGGGTCAGGTGCTGAAGTTTGGGGATGGGAGAGCAGAGAAGGAATTGCAGAGTTGGGGGCTCAGGTAGCTGAAGGCACAGCCTCCAATGTTACTGTTCCCACTTCTCACCAACGCTCATGTTCTACCACTCTCACTGATGTCTGCAACATATTCCTTCACTCACTCCTCATGTCCTCTTGTGCTGGCTCATCTCACTCAGGACACCTCTCCACCTCCAACCTACAGTAATAGCTCAGTTATCCACTTCCATCTCTTATGACAGCTGCCCCCCCCCCCCTCATCCCAGAAGGAAAACAGCCCACAGGAGCGGAAAGGGTCACGGCAGGTAGTGACCTGCCCAGCATTGAACTCCTCACACCTTGTGAGGACAGATTCCCGAGTCTGACTGCTCTGAATGGCTGACTATGTCCCAGCTCCCAAGCCTGGTAACAGAGGTAGCCCTTGATTAACAGTGTTGGGACCCCTGAATATAGGCTATTCCCACCTTGATTTACCTGAGACCTGCTGACAACCACAACAAGCTTCTGCCTTTGTATCTCCACTAAATGGCAAGGAAGGTGTAATATGAGCTGAAAATGTGTTGCTGGAAAAGCGCAGCAGGTCAGGCAGCATCCAGGGAACAGGAGAATTGATGTTTCGGGCATAAGCCCTTCTTCAGGAATGAGGAAAGTTTGTCCAGCAGGCCTGCGGCCTGATCTCCAGCATCTGCAGACCTCACTTTCTCCTCAAAGGTGTAATATGAGCCTGGTATCTCTGGCTGAAGGAGAGAAGTATATAGAGCAGGGATGCCTCCAGCCAGGCTCAGGGTGAGTGAGTGCTATGACAGTGAGCAAAGAGCCCAGAGACACAGCCTGGTCCAGTCCATGAATCCCTGAGCACACAGTGTCCTTGCTGCAGTGTTACAAGGAGACTTACTGGAGCAGCCCAAGGTGCAGCATTGAAGTGCACAAGTGTCCTGGAAGTGGATCGCAGATGTACCTCGAAGGCTCTCAGAGGCTGGCACATATCAGATGCCAATGTCTGTGGATGTGGGGTACACACAATTGGTGCCTGTGTAGCATACCCTGAGATTCTAATACCCGGGGGAGTCCTTCAAAGCAAGGACCAGCTAAGTCCACCAAGCACTCGCTCTGACTTCCATTCTGAGAACTTCTGATGTCTAACTTGTCTAGTGTGTTTCGTGAGATAGGAAGCTGACTAATAGCGAGGTGAGATGGACCATTAACAAAGTGTTCAACAAACAAAAATCTCCCCCCGCCCACTCTTAATTGTTATCTCACCACTGCCTAGTGCAGAACTCAGTGTGCTGCTGGTTAAAAGCATAAAAGATGGACTGAGATGTTTGTGATATCAAGATGGGCCTCACTGGACTTCTCATCCAATTCTGCCACAATCCAGTTACAGTCTGCCTCACCCAGACCCCCATAAGACTCCATCCATAGTTCCAAAGTGGAACTGAGAAAGCGTGGTGTGTCCTGGAGAGGGAGGAGGGGAAATTATGAGGCTGCAGGAAAGAGAGAGTTGGTGGGCTGGGGGTGGGGGAATGCCCCCCCCGAGAGGTGAGAGGTCAGATTAAAGAGTCCGCCGATGCCCACTCCAAATGGACATCAGCCAATCCACCTTCTCTACCCCAACCTGTCAGGGTCAGAGTGGGGTCAGGATGTTTAACTTGCAATTCTGACTCTGTGAAAAATCATAATTTAAAAAATGAACAATTTTTGACTTAATCAAAGAATGATTATAGCTGGGAGTCAGGACCTTTCAATGATTAAATGTGAAGAAGTGATCCAATTAAAGTTCTGATTAGTGTCAAGCCTCCTGTGACTGGAGGGTGATAACATTACAGCTGGAATATTAATCCGTGCAGACAGGAAGCTGATCAAAGGAAGTCAGTCCCAGGAACAATCACAGAAGCTGCAGCCTACAGCTCACTTTATTAAATCTTTAAATGTTGTTTTCACTGAAACAGATTGAAGGGGAAATGAGTTTCACAGTGTTTGAGGTCTCCTCATTGCTTCTTGGTGACAGGCAATTCTTATTTTAGTCACTGTCAGGCTACCTCCCAGAGGAATGTTCCAGATGCTGCTGCTGCTACTGCACCATGCACAGCATGAAACCCTGGCAGCCTCTTCTGTTCAAGTTACCCATGGCAACGATCACCCCCACAAAGCTTTTAGCGTCGATCTGTTGCTAAGAGTCAAGAGATCTGATAAACTCCTTGAGAAATAGAAAAATCTCAACATTCAGCAGGGCTGCAGGGCTATGGAATTAAAATCAAAATACTGCAGATGCTGGAAATCTGCGATCAAAGTCAGAAAGTGCTAGAGAGCAGATCTGGCTGGAGAGAGAAACAGAGTTAACGTCTCAAACTCTGTGTGACTCTCGTAGGAGATCTGTTTCTTGGATTAAATGCTAGTAGATGGTGATGGTCGTTGACCTGAAACATTAACACTCTTTCTCTCTGTTTGTGGCCTGCCCTGCTCAGTAGTCGCTCCCTTTTCTCTTTTTATTTCAGATTTCCACCATCTGCAGTAGTTTGCTTTTTGTATAGGTTGATGAGATTTATAGGAACATAAGGATTGGGAGCTGGAGTTGAACTGCTTGAGGTAGCTCTGTCTTTCGGTCAGATAATTTTCTTCACACTTTCATGTGATGTGAGCAAAGGCTGCATTTGTTGTTCCATCCCTAATTGCCCTGGAGAAGATGATGGTGATCATGGTTGGTCTTTTACAGCAGCTTCACTTCCCTGAACTATTCCCATCTCCTGCCATCTTGGTTTGGACAGTTCCTTGTGTATAGATCTCATCTAGCACTCCATGTTGCTGCCCTGTGAGAAAACAGCCTTCATTCTCATTAGTAACAATAGCCTACAACTCCATCCTGCTGACACACTGTAAGGCTATAGGATTGTTCACCACTTGGCGCAGGAAGATCCCAGCTTTCCGCAGTGAAGAGATACCGGCAGCAATTGTA
The DNA here is from genome assembly GCF_004010195.1 of Chiloscyllium plagiosum. Lineage (NCBI taxonomy): Eukaryota > Metazoa > Chordata > Chondrichthyes > Orectolobiformes > Hemiscylliidae > Chiloscyllium > Chiloscyllium plagiosum. Next base: position 47,931,217 of record NC_057733.1, on the reverse strand, counting down.
GAGCTGCTGTGATCAACTTTGGCTCTCAGTGGGTAGTCCCTCCCCACTTCACAGTGCAAGAGGCAGTCAGCAGCATGATCAGGTTGTGATGCTTCCTGCAGTTGAATAATGACAGTCCGCAGTTAAACAGGGACTGCTTGGGAGGTTTGCCCAAAGTGAGCACAATGTACCACATTGGCCATGGAGTGGCCGTGCCCCTGGGGAATGGGGGCCAGGACCACCTCAGGACCCACAAACAGGTGACTCCTTCCTGGAGACACCGGGAGAATCCGACCAGTCAAGGCCCTGACAGCAGGCGCTGCAGCTGGACTCACCTGCTCTACCTTATCTGCATTCGGGTCTGTTGCACGGTTAATCCCATAATCGAGGACGTCAAGAGTTCCCGGCTGTTAGAAAAGTCCCAGAGAAGAAAGAACTTTAACAAACAATGTAAAGGTGACAACAATTTCTTGGCATTTCGTTAAATGAGAGAATTCTGGGTGGGACATTCAAAACTTGTTTCTTTTTACTTCGAGAGAATTGAATCAGAGATACGAGAGGAGGCCATTCAGTCCAGGCCAGCTGTGGTTCAGTGGGGAGTCCTGTTGCCTTTAGGTCACACCCCAGAGACACTGAGTAAAAACACAGACCAACACTTGCAATGTGGTACTGAGTGAGTGCTGCATTGTTGCTGGTGCTGGTATTTGAATGAGGAGTTAAGTCGAGGCTCTGCCCATTTTGTTGGGCTAATACAAAAGATCTTATTTGATTTAATATTGTCACATGTATAGAGTGAAAGGTATTGTTTAGGGTGTACTTTCCAGACAAATCATACTTACAATACTACATCAGGCTAACAGAACAGATTGAAGTGTTACTTTGAACGGAATAGGAGTGTTCCCTGTCATCCTGGTCAATATTTATGCCACATTCAATGTCACTAAAGACTGGAGATCTGATCATAGTCACACTGTTCTTTAGGGGATCTTGCTGTGAGTAAATTGATTGCTGTTTTTGTTATCTTTCACAACAGGGATTACATGTTTGAAATACATCATTGGTTGTGAACTGCTTTGAGGCATCCTGATGTTGTTAAAGATGCCAGAAAAATACAAATCTACCCCTTTAAAGGGATTAGTGAACATATTTTCCTTGACAAATCACTGATACAAGGTTAATACTCACCGCTGGTCTGTGCACTAGCCAGTACGCTCGCTCCTGACAATCCAGAACAAACCTGTCAGCCTTTTTACGTTCTTTACCAGCCCTGGTGTAGGAAACATAAAAGGAGCAATTTGTAGAACAAATCCGTTCTCAAACACATTTGATCATCATCATATCCAGGGTCAATATTGTGAGACTGTATCCAGGGACAGTATTGTAAGACTGTATCCAGAGTCAGTATTGTGAGACTGTATCCAGGGACAGTATTGTAAGACTGTATCCAGGACAGTATCGTGAGACTGTTTCCAGGGATAATGTTGTGAGACTGTATCCAGGGACAGTGTTGTGAGACTGTATCCAGGGGCAGTGTTGTGAGACTGTATCCAGGACAGTATTTTAAAACTGTTTCCAAGGACAATATTGTGCGACTGTATCCAGGACAGTATTGTGAGACTGTATCCAGGACAGTATTGTGAGACTGTATCCAGGGACAGTATCGTGAGACTGTATCCAGGGACAGTATCGTGAGACTGTATCCAGGACAGTATCATGAGACTGTTTCCAGGGATGGTGTTGTGAGACTATATCCAGGGGCATTATTGTGAGAGTGTATCCAGAGGCAGTAGTGTGAGACTGTATCCTGGACATTATTGTGAGACTGTATCCAGGACAGTATTGTGAGACTGTATCCAGGGACAGTGTTGTGAGACTGTATCCAGGGACAGTAGTGTGAGACTGTATCCAGGGTCAGTATTGTGAAACTGTATTGAGAGGCAGTATCGTGAGACTGTATCCAGGGACAGTATTGTGAGACTGTATCCAGGGTCAGTATTGTGAGACTGTATCCAGGGACAGTTGTGTGAGACTGTATCCAGGGGCAGTAGTGTGAGACTGTATCCAGGGACAGTATTGTGAGACTGTATTCAGGGTCTGTATTGTGAGACTGTATCCAGGGACAGTATTGTGAGACTGTATCCAGGGACAGTAGTATGAGACTTTATCCAGGGACAGTAGTGAGAGACTATCCGGGGTAGTAGTGTGAGACTCTATCCAGGGGCAGTAGTGTGAGACTGTATCGAGGGTCAGTATTGTAAGACTGTATCCAGGACAGTATCGTGAGACTGTTTCCAGGGATAATGTTGTGAGACTGTATCCAGGGACATTGTTGTGAAACTGTATCCAGGGGCAGTGTTGTGAGACTGTATCCAGGACAGTATTGTGAGACTGTATCCAGGGACAGTGTTGTGAGACTGTATCCAGGGACAGTAGTGTGAGACTGTATCCAGGGACAGTAGTGTGAGACTGTATCGAGGGTCAGTATTGTGAGACTGTAGCCAGGGGCACTATTGTGAGACTGTTCCACATGTATTCTCACTGATGTCTGAGTGACAGTTAAGTTGTGATTTCACCATAGAACTGATATTATTCCAATTCATATTAAAATTTCAATGCAAAATGCAATTTTAAAGGTTTATGGTTTTAATTCCTCCCTCCTGACATCTCTTAATGGTTTAATCGTTTATGTTCTTTATGTTATTGGGGCTGAAGTTTCAGGTTTGGAAGCAGAGCTGGCAAAGGGTCGCTGGCTCCAAACACTAGCTTTGCTTTTCTTGCTGCAGATGCTGTCAGACAACTGAGTGTCTCCAGCACTTTCTGTTTCATCTCTGCAGGAGCTTCTCAGGGGAGTGTCCTAGGCCCAATCATCTTCAGCTGCTTGATCCATGGCATTCCCTCCATCATTAGGTCAGGAATGAGGATGTTCACCGACAATTGCATAATGTCAGCACCATTCACAACTCCTCAGATACTGAAACACACACATACTTAACTACAGAAGCAATCATCGCAACACCCATAAATGGAGCTGCATCAGGACATTATTTAAATGGGCCAAAACACACTGCAGCACCCAGGAACTGTGAGCAGCAGATGAAAAGTACCTATACAGCGTATTCAAGAAGAACAAGTATCTGATAAACACAGTCTGCCGATGCTTAAACAACAAAACCAAACAAGCGAACAGAGCACAGCCAGAAACTCTAGCCACACTACCATACATCAAAGACATCTCGGAGATGACTACCAGACTACTCTGACCCCTTTGGCATCATGGTAACCCACAAACCTACCAACACACTAAAACAGCTACAGATAAACTTAAAAGGACCCTGTACCAACAACCAGCAAAACTAATATTTACAAAATACCATGCAAGGACTGTAACAAACACTACATTGAACAGACAGGCAGAAAACTAGCCACCAGGATACACGAACACCAACTAGCTACCTAAAGACATGACCCACTATCACTAGTATCCTTACATACAGATGAAGAAAGACACCACTTCAACCAAGACGACACATCCATCCCAGAACAGGCTAAACAGAGACATGCACAGGAATTCCTACAGGCCTGATACATCAATTTGGACCCCATTTACCAACCTCTAAGAAAAAGAACTGGAAATGATATCACCCACCTTAACAGACCAAGACACATAAATAGTGAGTTTCATCGGAGGCTCACTGATGATGTTACCTAGCATGGTGGCAAAACATTTGAAAACAAACCTGCCAGCTCAGCGAGCAAACTTACAACCTGATTCAATGTTGTTAACATCGCTGAACCCCTACAATCAACATCCTGGAAATTACCATTGACCAGAAGTTGAACGAGACTAGCCATATAAATACAATGGGTACAAAATCAGAACATACTGAATCACCTCCTGACTCCCCAAAGCCTGTCAACCATCTACAAGGCACAAGTCAGGAGTGTGATGGAATACTCCCCACTTGCCTGGATGGGTGCAGCTCCAACAACACTCAAGAAGCTTGACACCATCCAGGATAAAGCAGCCCCCGCTTGTTTGGCACCACATCCACAAATATCCACAACCTCCACCATTGACCCTCAGTAGCAGCAGTGTATACTATCTACAAGATAGTGCTTCAGAAAGTCACCAAAGATCCTCAGATAGCGTCCTCCAACCCCACAACCACTTTCATCTAGAAGGACAAGGGCAGCAGATACATGGGAACACCACCAAATTCAAGTTCCTCTCCAAGTCACTCACCATTCTGACTTGGGAATATATCGCTGTTCCTTCACTGTTGCTGGGTCAAAATCCTGGAATTCCCTCCCTAAGGGCATTGTTTGTCAACCTACATTAAAGGAACTGTAGCAGTTCAAGAAGGCAGCTCACCATTACCTTCTCTAGGGGCAACTGGGGATGGGCAATAAATGCTGGCCCAACCAGCAATACCCACATCCTACAAGTGAACTGAAAAAAAGAAATGGTTGCAATAGCAGCTTAACTTCTGCTCTTAATTGGTGGTCTTAAGTGATGCATTCTACATGGAAGTTGACTTCAGTTTTTTTTTGAAAATCATGGAATCCTTACAGTGTGGAAGCAAGCCATTTGGACCAACCAGTCCACACCAACCCTCTGAAGAGCATCCCACTCAGACACATCTCTTACACTATCCCGGTAAACTCTGAATGTCCCATGGCCAATTCATCTAATCTGCACATCTTTGTACTGTGAGAGAAAACTGGACCACTTGGACAAAACCCACGCAGACACGGGGAGAATGTACAAACTCCACACAGACAGTCACCCGAGGCTGGAACTGAACCCAGATCCCAGTGCTGTGAGGCAGTAGGGCTACCAACTGAACCACCATGCCACCCAATCAACTCTATAGTAAGACAATCCATCTAATAAATACAGTGGCTCTGAGATTGATGCCTTATTCCTTTGGAAGCACTTTGTACAAGAAGTATTCAACTCAAACAAGTTAGTACATACCCTCTGGACTTGGGTACTTGATTGCTCTCCTTTGCCCTGCATTATTAACTCTCCAGTCGTAAAGCCCACCTTTATATTTCCTTTCCCCATCTCCCCCACCCAGGCTTTCCAAGGCTGTATCCAGCCTTTACATTGAATTGTATCATTTCCTTAACTCTTGTTCCATTAGGAGCATCAACATGTTGGCTCCTTTATTCTGGAATTTTCTCTATAATATCTCTGCCGTATCTCCTCCAACAGCCTTCTAAGAATCCTTCCTAATCTGCCCCCAGCTCCTCTGCTTCCCTTTCCTCTCCCTTCCTTGTGTCAGTTTTCCTGCCACCTCCAGCAGGTAGCACACAAATGCAAGGAGCCCGAGGGAGCTCCCTCGTGTTGTCAGGATTAATAGCAGAGCACATCCAGATGGCCAGCTTAATGTGCTGGGGAACAATAACCAAAATCACTGGAGAAACTCAGCAGCATTTTGGAGAGAGAAAAACATTGTTAACTTTTTGAGCCCTTCTTCAGGATGGATGCTCTGAGGATATGGGCTCAAATCTCACCATAGCAGCTGACGAAACTGAAAATCAATGGGTAATAAATCTGGAGGGTATGAAGCTAGTCTTGGTATTGGAGCTATGGAACTAACACTTTGTCCTCATTTACTAATGCCCTTTAGGGGCAAGCCACTCAGTTCAAAGAACAAAGAATAAAGAAAGTTTACAGCCCAGGAACAGGCCCTTCGGCCCTCCAAGCCTGAGCCGATCCAAATATACTGTCTAAACCTGTAGGTCAATTCCTAAGCATTTGTATCCCTCTGCTCCCCACCTACTCATGCATCTGTCCAGATGCATCTTAAATGAATCTACCGTGCCTACCTCTACCACCTCTGCTGGCAACGTGTTCCAAACACCCACCACACTCTGTGTAAAGTACTTACCACATGTATCCCCCTTAAACTTTCCATCTTTCACTTTGAAAGCATGACCTCTCGTTATTGAATCCTTTACCCTGGGAAAAAGCTTGTCTCTATGCACCCTATCTATACCCTTCATGATTTTGTAAACCTCAATCAGGTCCCCCCTCAATCTCCATTTTTCTAGTGAAAATAAACCTAACCTACTCACCCTTTCTTCATAGCTAGCACCTTCCATACCAGGCAACATCCTCGTAAACCTTCTCTGCACCTCTCCAAAGCGTCCACATCCTTTTGGTAAGGTGGCGACCAGAATTGTACACAGTATTCTAAATGCAGCCGAACCAATGTCTTGTACAATTTTAACATGACTTGCCAGCTCTTATACTCAATACCCTGTCTGATGAAGGCAAGCATACTATATGCCTTCTTGACCACCTGTGCATCAACCTTCAGGGTACAATGGACCTGCACTCCCAGATCTCTCTGCCCATCAACTTTTCCCAAGGCTCTTCCATTCATTGTATAATTTGCCGTAGAATTAGACTTGCCTAAATGCATCACCTCACATTTTTCTGGATTGAAAGCCATCTGCCACTTTTCTGCCCAGTTCAAGGGGAGATTAAAGATGAGTAACAAATTCTGGCCTTGCTAGGAAAGAATAAAGAAAAATAAAATTATCTGGAGAGTGTACGGCAGTGAATTAAAATATTTAAGGGAATGCAGCCCTAGAGTCATGGAGTCATACAGCACAGAAACAGACCATTCGGCCAACTAGCCCATGCCGACCATATTCCCAAACCAAACCGGTCCTACCCGCCCAGGCCTGGCTCATATCCCTCTAAACGTTTCCTTTTCATGTACTTATCCAAATGTCTTTTAAATGTTGTAACTGTCCCTGCATCCACCTCAATATCTGGCAGTTCATTCCACACGCGAACCACTCTCTGTGCTAGAAAGGTTGCCCCTCATGTCCTTTTTAAATCTTTCTCGTTGAACATTTAAACATTTATTCACAGGATGAAGGCTGGGCCAGTGCCTAGAGCGCAGATAAGTGTCAACCACATTGCTGTGGGCCTGGAGTCACCTCTCGGCCAGATCAGGTAAAGATGGCAGTTTCTTTCCGTAAAGGATATTAGTAAACCAGATGGGATTTTCCATTGACAGTGGATTCATTAGACTTAATTCCAGATATTTATTGAATTCAAATTCCACCATCTGCCATGGCAGGATTCGGACATGGGTGACCAGAACATTACCTGGGTTTATGGATTAACTGTCCAGTAATAATACCACAAGGCCTTCCATTAATTGTGTAATTCACGCTGTCCACACTTTAACTTCCTTACAGTCAGGCTCAGCAACCATTCCAATCCAGTCTCTGTGACCAAAGTCAGGGTTTGCCAGTTAAATGGACACATTTTTTAACAATAGGCAGTGAAGGATGAGACAAAAGTTGACTTTGGGAACAGGCTGAGAATACTGACTCTGCCTCACCATTCCAAACCAAACACTGACTCAGCGAAATGCTATCACAGTGGGGATGGATTTCAAACTGTTACAAATCCTGAAGCCCAAAACCTTTCTCAAGTTTCACTCTGTGTCTTAAAGCTTCTTCTACACCAAAAGAGAAAATGCTGGAAAATCTCAGCAGGTCTGGCAGCATCTGTAAGGAGAGAAAAGAGCTGACATTGTGAGTCTAACTGACCCTTCTTCTACACCATACAGGTGGAGAATCTTGAGAAAGAGTTAGAATTCCTACAGTCTGGAAGCAGGCCATTCGGCCCATTGAATCTACTCCACCCCTCCAAAGACCATCCTATCCAGACCCATCCCTATCATATCCCTGTAACCCTGCACTTCCCATCGCCAATCCACCTATCCAAACATCTTTGAACTGTGGGAGGAAACCAGAGTACCTGGACAAAACCCACACAGATGCAGGGAGAACATGCAGACAGACACCTGAGGCTGGAATCGAACCAAGATTCCTAGCACTGTGAGGCAGTAGTGCTAACCACCGAGCCACATAACACCCACATGGCATAACTATGTAGTATTTATGTAATGAATAAGGGTAATGAAGTGAAGAAGGTGTTCTGAAGAAGGGTCACTGGACCTGATACGTTACTTCTGATTTCTCTCCAGAGATGCTGCCAGACCTGCAGAGATTTTCCAGCAATTTCTGTTTTTGTTTTTGATTTCCAACATCTGCTGTGCTTTCAGTTTTTTATTTCGTATTTATGTAGCACCTTTTGCAACCTTGCAACGTCACAAAACATTTTCCAGCAAGGGAGAGCACTTTCTGAAGTGCAGTCAGTGTGGTACAGTAATTCAGAAAATCGAAGCAGCCAATCTGCATGCAGTAAGCTCCCACAAACAACAGTGTGGTAAAGACTAGATAATGTTGTGACATTGACTGGGGGATAAATACAGGCCGAGTCACTGAATAATCCCCTGCTCTTCCTCAAAATAACACCGTCCAATTGCTTATGTCTCGCAGATAGAGCCTAAAGTCTCATCTGAAAGACAGAATCTCTGACAGTGTAGTGATCCCTCTGTATTGTCAGTGTGGATTATGTGCCCAAATCTCCAGTGTAGAACTGCCACATAGCATATTTTATTAATGATTACTTTAATTATATCAGTGGGGCTAATGTTCCTGTCATTAGATAAAGGTAAAGTCACCATCAGAGACAGACAACTGGTAGGTGATTTAACCTGAGGGTTACTACACCATCGGTGAGGGCTAAGGTTGAGAAAATGGACCCCTCATTGTAACGTCAGACAGCATGGGAATTGAACCCACACTGTTGCCGTCACTCTTCATCATAGGCCAAATGTCTCGCCAACTGAACTAACCAAACCCCAGCCCTCACAGCCGTGGCTAACCAAAACCTCAAACAGACTGAGCAGGGCCGTCTCTGGGGACCCATCGGGTTTCAGAATTAATCCTGAAGCCTCTCAAGGGTTTTTAATCTGTGACGGGCTCTTTCTGAAAGGACTCAGATCAGAGACAGCATCAGAACAAAACACCTTCACAGCTTCCTGCCACAGCACTCTTTCAGTCAGTGATGTCTGGGTTCAAATCCCACTCTAGAGACTTCAGTACGACAATCCAGACTGACACACCAGTGCAGGACTGAGGAAGCACTGCTGCATTGTCAGAGGTGCCATCTTTGTGGGTGAGACATTACATAGAAATCCCATCTAGGTGAAGAAAATACCATAATAATGTTTGAAGAATAATTGGCAAGTTCTTCTGGTGACTTGAACAATGTTTTTGGCACCTCAATCAACATCGCCAAAACAGATTATCTGGTCATGCACTCATTGCTGCTTGTGAGACCCTCCTTACTGTGTGAGTATTGTGTGCCAATTTTCCAAATAACAACAGAGATTTTTTAAACAAAATCGTTAGTAGGATGAAGTAATTCCATGGAGGCTGGTATCCCATCACCAAGTCACCCTTTCCAGGCCCAGTACATGGACTCTGAGCAGCCAACTCAGAATAGTTCCCTAAAGCAAGGAAAATGCCTGCCAGCCTGGGCTCCCTGATTGAGCCAGGTTAACAACCCCAGTCAGGGATCTCTTACTCAATGGAATCCATCTGGCCAACTTGTTCCAATCACTACATAGGGGTATTGGAGATAACTAAAAGGATGTGGAGGGTGCTATACAAATGTGAACATTCTTTCCCATAAGGTTTTAAACTTCAGCAGGGTCATGGTATCTCCAAAACACAAACTTGAAGCTACAATGCATTGTTTTTACACTGACTCAGCCCTCCCCTCTACTGGACATGGTTAATATTACACATACAGGGTGATGTGCACGTTAACAAGGCAAAAGTGAGGACTGCAGATGCTGGAGATCAGAGTCGAGAGTGTGGTGCTGGAAAAGCACAGCAGGTCAGGCGTATCTGAGGAGCAGGAGAATCGATGTTTCGGGCAAAAGCCTTTCATGAGGAAAGGCCCTTGCACATTAACAATCCTGGTGAGGAGTCACACTCCCCTGCACCCCCAGTCACATGCTTGCCCCCACAGTTTTCTTCTCTTTAGCATCACAATCTGCATCTGGGTGGCATCCCAAAGAATGGCAGGTTCGTGCAAGAGAAAACATTACTCTCTAGTCCCAAACCAAAATATAAGGGTGGAAAGGAATTGTCAGCACTCTATAACCCAAGACTTACAGGTCTGTGTAGCTGACACTCCCACTCCCTACTGCCAGAACAGCCTCAGTGACCTGGCTCAGTAAGTATCCCTGAACAATATTACTAAGAAAAGGTTTGGACTATAACCTGGTGTTGTGTGGTTTTTAACTTTGTCCACCCTAGTACAACACCGGCTCCTCCACATCATGACTAAGAACATAAACAGAGACTCAGTCCCCTTGCAGACAATCCCATGGGATTATTTTGAAGAAGAGCAGGGGAATTACTCCCAGTGTCCCAGTCAGTATTTATCCTTCACTCACTGGATACAAATAAACAAAATACCGTGGATGGTGGGAAGCTGGAAAAAGCTGGAATGTGCTGGAAACACTGAAATACATCCTGTTAAAAGATCATCAACCTATGACAACTCTGTTCCAGTTTTATAGATGGTTTCTGATCTGCAGTGTATTTCCAGCATTTTGCAGTTTTGTTTCGCTAAAGTACAGGCTGTCTGGTCATTAATATCTTTCTTGATTATGGCCACTTGCTGCTTGCAAATTGGCTGCCACATTCCCTACGTAACAACAGTGAGTAGAAAGCACTTTGAAACACTTTGAAATGGAAGTTCTTCCATTTTTATTTAATTAGCCCATAGTGCAATTTTGTGTGAAGACTTCAGGACCCCAGAGCAACCTTCTGATGATGTTACGGAGCTGCACATCACTGTGCATAAATAGCTTAATCTTATTTTCTTCACATTTTCATGTCCATGCTGTAGTCTGACCAGGTATGTCTTCCAGACTCTCTTAAATCCTATCTGGATCAGTGGTGCTGGAAGAGCACAGCAATTCAGGCAGCATCCGAGGACAGGCAAAATCGACGTTTCGGGCAAAAGCCCTTCATCAGGAATAAAGGCACAGTGTGGGTGGAGTTAGAACACACTAGGATTTAAGAGAGTCTGGAAGACATACCTGGACAGACTACAGCATGAACATGAAAATGTGAAGAAAATAAGATTAGTCTTCATCTAATGTAATTATAAGTCAGCTCCTAGTCTGTCTACAATCGCCATGTACAGCAGTGTTAGTATTCATGTATACAGTAATAAATTGTGTTACTTTGAAGTTTAGGCCTAAAAACAGTTCCTGACTTAGCCTGCTCCCGGACCAATCTGTAAAGAACACAAAATCATAGCGCGGCAATAATCATAGCGCGGACACGATAAAACAATAATCTAGAAAACTAGATCCTGTTGTCATTTCTGCTGTCACTAATTCTCAAGCACCCAGTGCCTGCTGTGTAAGGAAGGTTGGAACACTGACAATTTCACCTGAACTTACCGATATTGTTCCTTTGCCTGCATGATGATAAAATCCCACTTGTGGTTGATCTTCATGTTCAAGTTATTGTAATTTTCCTTAAAGAAAAGAAATAAAGTCAATGCATTAATCCTTTTGGTCATCCAATAAAATGCCCGTGTCCTCATTCACCAAAAATCACCAACATTCTGTCCCATTTCACCCACATTGACACTACGGTCAAGAAAGCACAAAAAAAACCCTACTTCCTCAGGAGGCTAAGGAAATTTGGCACATCCATAAAGACTCTTAAAATTTTTTATAGATGCACCATAGAAAGCATTCTATCCGGATGCATCATAGTTTGGTACGGCAACTGTTTTTCCCAAGACTGCAAGGAACTACAGAGAGTCGTGAACACAGCCCAGCCCATCACACAAACCAGCTTTCCACCCATCGACCTCACTGCACTAGTAAAGCAACCAACATAATCAAAGACCTCAACAGATTCAAGAACACCTTCTTCCCTGCTGCTATCAGAGTTTTGAATTGACCACTTTAATGTTAATGTTGATCTCTCTCTACCTTCTCAACAGCTGTAACACTATATCCTGCATTCTGTTCTGTTCTGTTACCCTGATGCACTTGTATAGTACCGTCTGCCTATGACGCTTATAAGACAACACTTTTCACTGTACCTCCGTACACGGGACAGTAATAAATCAAACCATATCATTCTCCTGACTATACCTTTTAAGAGTGGTGTCTCTCAGGGTTGCCAACTTTTCTGGTGTCTTTGGGGTTAAAGCTGATAACTTTTAATAGGAAATTGGGGTGGGAAATAATTTGTATTCATTTAAAAAAAAGATTAGAAATGGGTCAATAAAGTCACAAAGGCCAGATGACGAGATTAGAGGCAGGATAATAGATGAAAAACTGCGAGGAATATGTTCATTTGGAGTTGGCAACCTGGAATCAACAGGAGATTATAACAATTGTGCAGGTTCAATTCCTGCATTGGCTAAGGTGAAAGACTCCCCTTCTCATCTTCTCCCCTTGCCTGAGACATGCTGACCTGTAGGTTAAACCACCACCAGTTCTTTCTGTCTGATGGGTGACTTCACCTTTTATTTACTGATGAACATTTCATAATGACAGTGCTTGTAATGGTCAGGAATGCACTGTCTGAAAGGGCATAGTAAATAGTAAATTTTGAAGAGGAACTGGATAAATATTTGACATGGGAAGTTTTGAAGGATTAAGAGGAAAGTCCTGTGCTGAGGCTAATGGGATAACTCTTACAAAGATCTCCCACAGACATGATGGGCTGAATGGCCTGCTCCTCCTGCGCTGCCCCAGTCTGACAGACTATGAGGAAAACATTGAAATGCTGGTCCTGCATGAAAGCGTACTACATATTTGCGAGCAATAGACATGGACATCTGGGGGAGAGTGGACTGTGATATTGTGGAAACTATGAAGAACAAAGTTTGTGGGGCTTTGATGATCAGGTTCCTCAGGAAATGGTGAAGTGTCTCCCCATTGTGAATCTCACAGGTGTTAGACTTAAAACTGAGATGGTTGAGCTGTCCAGACACAATCCCAGAGCTCTGTTTCCAAGGTCTCACATTTATCTTGTGGGCATGTAACTAGGAGGAAGTCAGTTAGCTCGGTTGGCTGGACTTCTGGTTTATAATGTAGAGTAATGCTGACATTATGGGTTCAATTCCCACATAGGCTGAGATTACTGTGAAGGACACTCCCTCCCTTTGAAGGGTGGTGACCGTCAGATAAAACTATCACTAGGTTTCTTCCTGCCTCTAATGGGAGAGCCACGCTACAGCCTGTTAAAACTGCAGAAACTTTATATATTGGGGACTGAAAAGAAACATGCTTACATCACACAGAAAGCAGGAAACTCTTGGGTTAGAGCGGCATTGAAAGATCTCACCTTCTCATATTCTTCCAATAAACCTTTCTTGCATATATTTTTCTTTGCCAAATAAATTGCTGTTAAACACAAAAAGAAAATTCATCAATTAACTACTTCATTGCAGAATGGAAATAGTGTCTCTACATTACAACAGGGACTATACTGCATTGGCCTTAAAGCACTTTAAAATGTTCTGAGATTGTGAACGGCGCAATATAAATGCAAGGTTTTTCTTGTGTTTTAATTTAAACATTTTGCTGATTTTTCCCACTGCTAGTTATTTGAGAGTTGGCACATTTAAGGAGGAAAATGATCATGTGAACGACGTTAATAAATATACTCACCATAATCTGTGTCTTCCGCTGGCCATTCCTGAGTGGGCCAGAAGTAAGGAGTCTGTGTAGGATTTAAAGAAAAAAGAACAATAAAATAAATTCTTAGATCACAGGAAATACATAGAGATAGGAGGCTGGGATATATGTAAGCGTGTAAAAGCATCTTAAAAAGGATAAGGGGTTATCTTACTGAAGCATACAAGATTCTGATGGGGTTTGACAGGAGAGATGTTGAGAAAATGTTTTCAATAGTGAGGGAATCTCAAATGGGGGTCATAGTTAGAGAATAAGGGACCGATTCTGGAATTCTCTACCCCAGAGAATTGTGGAAGCTAGATTACTGCAAATATTTAAAGAGTGGGGTAGACAGATTATTAAAATTGCAAAGAGTTTAGAGCTCTGAGGAACTAGAAGGAGAGCGGAGTTAGGGCCTGGGGCAGATGAGTTTGGATCTTTTGGGATGGTGGGGCAAGACTGAGGGGCCAAATGGCTTACTCCTGTTCCTATTTCCAATGTTCTTAACTTGACATTGAAGAAATATACCTTTGAACAGTTAATATTGTGTGCATGTAAACTTGAGCTCATCCAAAATATTGTTGCCTGTGTCCTTACTAACACTAAATTCACTTGTCACTTTTGTGCTCACTGGTGTCCTGTTAAGCGAGCTGGCAATTGGGAAGCTCACATTTATGTTTTCAAACCTCACCATGTTCTCACTGACTCCTGATCTCTATAAGCTCCTCCAGCCTCACAGCTTTATCTGTATTCCTCTATATGGTTTGTATGGTCTCACACTTGTCTGATTTCCATCACCCAGCCATTGCTGGTCATATAATAAGGTGACCTAATAAGCCACAGGTGAGGTACCAGAAGACTGTAGGTTGGCTAATGTGGTGCCATGATTTAAGAATGTGGTAAGGAAAAGATAGGGAACTATAGACTAGTGAGCCTGATTTCGGTGGTGGGCAAGTTGTTGGAGGGAATCCTCAGAGACAGGATTTACATGTATTTGGAAAGGCCAGGACTGATTAGGGATAGTCAGCATGGCTTTGTGCATGGGAATCATGTCTCACAAACTTGATTGAGTTTTTTAAGGAAGTAACAAAGAGGATTGATGAGGGCACAGTGGTGGACATGATCTACATGGACTTCAGTAAGGCGTTCAACAAAGTTCCCCATGGCAGACTGTTTAGCAAGGTTAGATCTCATGGAATACAGGGAGAACTAACCATTTGGACACAGAACTGACTCAAAGGTAGAAGTCAGAGGGTGGTGGTGGAGGGTTGCTTTTCAGACTGGAGGCCTGTGACCTATGGTGTGCCACAAAGATTGGTGCTGGGTCCACTGCTTTTCATCATTTATATAAATGAATTGGATGTGAACACAGGAGGTATGGTTAGTAAGTTTGCAGATGACATCAAAATTGGAGGTGAAGTGCACAGTAAAGAAGGTTATCTCAGATTACAACAGGATCCTGATCAAATAGGCCAATGGGCTGAGAAGTGGAAGGTGCAGTTTATTTTAGATAAATGTGAGGTGCTGCATTTTAGAAAGGCAAATCAGGGCAGTACTGGTAAAGCCCTGGGGAGTATTGCTGAGCAAAGAGACCTTAAAGTGCAGGTTTATAGTTCCCTGAAAGTGGAGTTGCAGAAAGATAGGATAGTGAAGAGACTGTCTGGTATGCTTGCTTTTATTAGTCAGTGAACTGAATATAGGAGTTGGGAGGTCATACTGCAGCTGCACAGGACATTGGTTCGGTCACTTTTGGAATACTGGGTGGTACAGTGGCTCAGTGGTTAGCACTACTGCCTCACAGCACCAGGGACCTGGGTTCGATTCCAGCCTCAGGCAACTGTCTGTGTGAAGTTTGCACGTTCTCCCCGTGTCTGCGTGGGTTTCCTCTGGGTGCTCCGGTTTCCTCCTACAGTCCAAAGATGAGCAGGTTAGGTGAATTGGCCATGCTAAATTGCCCATAGTGTATGTTAGTAGTCAGGGGTAAATATAGGGGAGGGAAATGTGTCTGGGTGGGTTACTCTTCAGAGGGTCGGTGTGGACTTGTTGGGCCGTAGGGAATCTAATCTAATTCTGGTCTCCCTGCTATAAGAGGGATGTTGTGAAACTTGAAAGGGTTCATAAAAGATTTGGAGGGTTTGAGCTATAACAGCTGGGGCTGTTTTCACTGGACTGGCAGAGACTGAGGGAAGACCTTAAATAGGTTTATAAATCATGAGGAACATGGATAGGATAAATAGACAAAGTCCTTTCCCTGGGGTGGGGGAGTCTAGAACTAGAGGGCATAGGTTTAAGGTGAGAGGGGAAAAATTTATAAGGGACCTAAGTGGCAGCTTTTTCACACGGAGGATGGTGCATGTATGGAATGAGCAGCCAGAGGAAGTGGTGGAAGCTGGTGCCATTACAACATTTAAAAGGCATCTGGATGGATATATGAATAGGAAGGGTTTAGAGGGATATGGACCAAGAGCTGGCAAATGGGACTAAATTTATTTTGGATGATTGGTTGGCATGAACAAGTTGAACTGAAGGGTCTGTTTCCAGGAATCTATTTCTGTACATGTACATCTCCAGGAATCTATTTCTTCGCCCAGAGGCCCACTGAAGATGTTACCTAGTAGGGTGACAAAACGTCTGGAAATGAACCTTCCAGCTCAGCGAGCAAACCTACATCCAGAACCTCAACCTGAGCTTCAAATCTTCTCAGTCTATTTCTTCCCTAAAACTCTTCACCTTTCTCTTTCCCTCTCCTTATTCCTTAAAATCCACTGCTTTGACAAGCCTTTTAGTCACCTGAGGTAAAATCTCCTCAACAAAAAAAAACAAAGAGCCATGGATGCTGGAAATCAGAAACAAAATCAGAAATTGCTAGAAAAAACTCAGCAGGTTTAGCAGCATCTGTGGAGAGAAAGCAGAGTTAATGTTTTGGGTCCAGTGCCTCTGCTTCAGAATCTTTCACAGATACTGTCAAACCTGCTGGGTTTCTGCGGGTTTTTCAGGGTTTGTTAAAAATTTAACTTTTGGTCGTAGTTAAGTTGTTCAAATATATTCTAAGCCAACGCAAGTTTTTCTTAAGAATGGTCACCAGACCTGAAACATTAACTGTGTTTTCTCTCCACAGATTCTGTCAGACCTGCTGAGTTTTTCCAGCAATTTCTGATTTTGTTTATAAAAGCTCATTGCCTGACTTTAATACTGTTTTCTCAGAAAGATCTGGCGATGTTTTACCACATTAAAGACAACAGAAAAATAACTCTGGACTTGAAACGTTAACTCTGTTTCTCTCTCCTCAGATGCTGTCAGACTGGCTGAGTTTCTCCAGCGTTCTCTGGGTTTGTTAAAAATTTAAGTTCTGGTTGTAGTTAAGTTCATCAAACATATTCCAAACTAACAACAATTGTCGCTTGGTTAAAGTCAAGCTATTTGCAGACCGGCTAGCTTATTTATTAATGATACTTCATTGCCAAAAGATTCAATGATTCCATCCATGGGTTTTGATTTGATCTGAGTCCTGGTGATATTCTCAGGTTAGCCCTAGATTTCACTAAATACGCATTTAATAGACCCAAGTAGTATCATAGAATCGCTGCAGGGCAGATAGAAGCCACTTATAGAGTATAGAGTCATAGAGATGTACAGCATGGAAACAGACCCTTCGGTCCAACCCGTCCATGTCAACCAGATATCCCAACCCAATCTAGTCCCACCTGCCAGCACCCGGCCCATATCCCTCCAAACCCTTCCTATTCATATATCCATCCAGATGCCTTTTAAATGTTGTAATTATACCGGCCTCCATCACTTCGTCTGGCAGCTCATTCCATACCCGTACCACACTCTGCGTGAAAAAGTTGCCCCTTAGGTCTCTTTTATATCTTTCCCCTCTCACCCTAATCCTATGTCCTCTACTTCTGGACTCCCCCACCCCAGGGAAAAGACTTTGTCTATTTACCCTATCCACGCTCCTCATGATTTTGTAAGGGACCTAAGTGGCAGCTTTTTCACTATAAGGTCACTCCTCAGCTTCCGATTCTCCAGCCCTGGCAACATCCTTGTAAATCTTTTCTGAGCCCTTTCAAGTTTCACTACATCTTTCCGATAGGAAGACGACCAGAATTGCACGCAATATTCCACCAGTGACCTAACCAATATCCTGTATAGCTGCAACATGACCTCCCAACTGCTGTACTCAATACTCTGACCAATAAAGGAAAGCATACCAAACGCCTTCTTCACTCTCCTTTCTATCTGTGATCCACTTTCAAGGAACTACGAACCTGCACTCCAAGGTCTCTTTATTCAGCAACAGTCCCGAGGACCTTACCATTAAGTGTATAAGTCCTGCTAAGATTTTGCTTTCCCAAAATGCAGTAGCTCACATTTATCTAAATTCAACTCCATCTGCCACTTCTCAACCCATTGGCCAATCTGATTAAGATCCCATTGTTACCTGAGATAACCTTCTTTGCTGTCCATCAAATGTGCACCAACCCTCTAAACAGCATCCAATCCACCACCATAACCCCACATTTCCCATGGCCAATCCACATAGCCTGCACATCCCTGGACACTATGGGCAACTTAGCACAGCCAATCCACCTAACCTGAACATCTTGGACAGGAGGAGGAAACCGGACCACCCAGAGGAAACCCACGCAGACACAGGGAGAATATGCAAACTCCACACAGACAGTCATCGAGGGCTGGAATCAATCCTGGGTCCCTGGCATTGTGAGGCAGCAATGCTAACCACTCAGCCACCAGTCTGTACGTGAATTAGCTGATAGCAGCATCTTAATACGTGTCATCCAAGCCATATCATGAAGTAATTCAGACCTTGCCCAGGAGAGAAATGTGGTCAATGAAAATTGCTCCATTTAACTGTAGCATAAAATCTTGCTATCCTAAAGGAGGCCATTAAGGCAACCATGTTTGTACCAGCTTTCAATAGCTCCCAATTAATCTGAATCCCTCACCTTTTCCACCCAATTCTCTTTGAATTTCATGTTTTCCCACATTTATACAATTTCCTTTTGAAATGTATTCTTATCTTTACTCCCAGCTCCCTTACAGGCAGCACATTCCAGGTCACAACTCACTTCATCCTTTGGTTTTTCTGCCAATGTTCTTAAATTCTGATGACTGACCTATCTGCACTATTGGAAACAATTTTCCCTGTGTATAGTGGTTCAGTTTTGTATTAATACAGTGTTTGAAATGTAAACAACTCAGGAATCAAGATTAGTGAGCAAATTCCACATGTTCACCCAAAACTGTGTGATTCATGTTTGACTAGTGGCAAAGCCGGGTTACCTACCTGGAACCTGTAAAGACTGTTGTCATGCTTCAGGACCAGGTTCCTGGGCTCCTGTAAGGGGTAAATGTAGCCAAGCTTCACAATCATATTCCCCAAGATGTAGCTTTCTGGAAAAAAACATGTCATTTCAATAAAAACCCAACAGCGGTTTAGTTAGAGTGAAGTTATTGAAATAAAAAGTAATTCATAAAACAGGTTCTATAGATATATATACATATGTGTAAAGACATTACAAATAATATCATATACACTACAACGCACACATTCTGGTGGCCCTGTGGCTCAGTGATTAGCACTGCTGCCTCACCAGCACCAGGGTCCCAGGTCGATTCCAGCCTCGGACGACTGTCTGTGTGGAGTTTGCATATTCTCCCCATGTCTGCAGGCCAGGGGTATTGGCCATGTTAAATAGCCCGTAGTGTTAGGTGCATTAGTGAGAGGGAAATGAGTCTGGGTTGGTTATTCTTCGGAGGTCGGTGTGGACTTGTTTGGCCAAAGGGCCTGTTTCCACACTGTAGGTAATCTAATCTAATAATTCTACACAGATACACATGTATATTTGTGCATTAATTGCACATATTATGAAGTGTCAACAATGGACCAGCAAATCACACTCTCAGCTCATTCAAATCCCAATCCAGAATCAAGAGCATTCTGTTGACTATTTGAAATATGCAACTTCTAATTATGCACAATCAGTCCTTGCTTGCAAGCCTCAATAAAGTATACTCACCATTTATTGTAATTGGAGGTAATTTATTAAATAATCCACACACTGCGCTAAACATTAGGCTGGAAGCCAATTTAAGATCCTTGGTCAGGTTTGCAGTATGTGCTAGAAGCTAAATCCATAAATACTGTCTTTTTTATGTCTTGTCTTTTTTAGGCAGAAGGAATTTTTACATACATTTCCATAAAATAAAGGGTCATGGATTTAGCCAATCTCTGCTACATCCCCATGGCAACACCGTGACTAATCAGAATCTATCTGCCTGGCTTGAAAATTAAGATTGACAGTTAACAGTTCTTGCTATCAATGATGGCCCAGCCAATCAGCACCCCCTTCTCATGCTCTATAAAATGGTGCCTAGAAAGGCCCTGTATCGATTGCTGCTGCACACCATCCACCTCTTCTCCCTCATCCACCGTCCGGACACGCCTTGGCGTAAAAAAAAAAAAAAAAGAAAAAAAAAAAAAAATAAAATAAAATGGTGCCTCCTTTTTCAGGCCTGCCTCTTGTGCCCCAGTTCTGATGAGTGCAAGATGAAAAGCTTCAACTTCTTGTCTCCTTTTCGCAATGCCTGTATTTGTTGTGTGAAAGTTGGCTGTTGGGTTTTCTGTGAAACCTCAATAAGTAGCTGTGAAGTTCTATTGTAATGTCCTGCGGTTGTGCTATATAAATGCAAATCTTTCTTCTGTTTAATATGTAACGTAAGCATGCATAATTTATTATATGTGTACATGTTTATATACAGAAATACTTCACAGTTTTCTCACCAAATCAACCAATTATCAAGCTTAATGGAATCTTTCACCTTCCTTGAAAATATAAAATCTAGCATGATGCAATCCATTCTAATAAACCTGAAGGTCTGTGTCACAGCCCATTAATTTAGCACTGTCATTGTTAGAGCCCTGATCTGATCCACATGAATTCAGAAGAAGAACAGGAACAGAAATGACAAGTGATACACAACTGCTTGCTGACCATCGAGGTTGTTAGTCTAACAATTCAGGTGGTGCCTGTATGAGACCCACTTTCTGATTTCAATGCTAGCAGCTGCTGTTTGGGTTTTGGGGCTCCATGGGAACCAATGCCTCATGGCATCCTCAAACGGAGAGTACAGGGGAATAATGTAATCACAGCAAGCTAGGAAGAAACAATTGCCCATCAGTTATTGATAGGAGTAAGAAGTTGAAGATGCTTTATAGGACAAAGGATTGATGGAGGTATAGAGGGTGGAGGTAAGAGAAACTGTTTTATAAAATTTGATCCAATGCTGCATAGCTAAGAGTTTGTGCTCTTACCTTCATCTGTAATTTGCAGGCGCTGAATCAGCCATTCCAGCACATCTTGCCCTACAAGAGAACAGGCAGCATCATGAAGATACCCAAATGCTGGGAATGGTTATAGGGAAGAAAATAGGGTTGAAATTGTGTCAACTTCCTTAGACCCATCTCAATAGGCTCTTCTCAATCTTGGGCTGTTCTTTCCTGAAGAGATTTTCTTTCTGCAAGTGTGGCTATATTCTACTGACTCTAGAGCAGGGACCCTGTAAACCTACACATAGCTTTTTGAAATTTCAAAAATATACCTTATTCATTAAAAAAAACCTTTAGATACATACTGTTATTGACAGGACCAAACACCCTAAAATATATTAATATTAAGACTGCAATTTTATCCTATTTTAAAGGCAAGTGTAAGGCATCATGTTCCAGACGTAATTTGATTGGTCAAAAGACTAGGCTTGAAGCAAAACACACTTTATTCTTACACTATAGTTAAAATACAAAAAAAAATAGAATTGGAATAACTTAGCTTTATTGAAAAACGTAGCAGAATAATAGATTGCATAACTATTAAACAGCAGCTGGTCAAATATAGTGACATTGCATAAACACACCTTTGGCAAAGGCAAATTCAGTAAAATCAATAGTCTCTCATGCATTTCTCTAGTCCAGGAGGAAAGAACATCAAGAGAAAACTCTTGAGTGAGAGAACGCAAGCATTTTGCTGTAGCAGGGAGACATGTTTGGCAGCTTCCAAACCCCAAAAGCATTTGAAAGTTAAATTAAAATCCTGGTTCTGTGGGAGCTCCACCACAGCCTTTCATGCTGCTTCTATTGTTTGAACTCTTTTAAAAAAAAATCTAGTTGCACAGCTGGGCACAGTGCAGAAGCTTGGCTCCAGGTTTACAACACTTGCTTTCAAGAGAAACAGGACAGAACAAAACCCTCTTAAAGGCACATCTTACCATAATACATAGTCACTAAAACAATTTGGTTATGCATAGTCTCAGCATATTGAGAACAACAAACATTGGAGTTTGACTCTCCTGACAGTTCCAAAAGGCCAAGGCATTTCTTAATTATGTAAGATACAATTTACATGTATTTGAGGCATTGGGATGATTTGATAACTGAATGGAACCCCCATTATACTTTGGCAGAAAGACCTTAGAAGATGGTCTTTCCCCACTGCGCCTTGGTGGCAGCTGGCCCAAGCTTTAGTGCATCCCTTAGCATATAGTCCTGGACTTTGGAATGTGCCAGTCTGCAACATTTGGTTGAGGTCAATGCCTTGCTCTGGAAGACCAACAAGTTTCAGGAAGACCAAGCTTGGTTGATCTTTGTCTCGGTGTACATCCCAGGGAACAGACGAGAGGGCAGAGTCCTGTGAATCTACACATACCATTTAGCTATTACTAAATTTGGGGTGGGTGATTGCAACATATCAGGGTTGATGATTGTTGCTTCCTTGTTTTGCAAAGTGGTGTCACTGTTTCAATGTCTGCAGTGTGAATCTGTCTGCATTTCCCGTCTTCATGGATTGGGCTTTATATGGTGACACTGCAGATTGCAGGCAGATAGGAGATGTTAGATTATTCTGGCCAAGAGACATTACTCCTGTTAGGAACTGGCACTGATCTTACCCACATAATTTCCATTGAACAACACTCTTCCACTCATGGCATCTTCTCTGGAGAAGTAGTTGTGCTGTAGTCTTGGTCAAGACTCACAGATACACAAATTGCACTGCCTGCCTTCAACTCACTGGCTGATAAATTGGTGTCAATGTTCACATCTGTTCTTTAAACAAAAGGAAAATATATTCACAAGTGTAACTTTACACTCAACTGAATCATGTCGCAATTCAATGACAAACATAGTCTTCCTGAGCTTAAAAACTAGCTTAGCAGGACAGTCACTACATGCAACTGGCTCAATTTTGCCAATTAAATTGGAAGTGTAGATTCTGAATGGCAGCTTTTCTGGCACAATTATGGTGTCCCTGCTTCTGAGTCAGAGATTCTGGGTTCCAGTTCCACTTCAGGATTTAATGGCTAAGGAAGGTGTCCTCATAACATGACCGAACAGGTGAGTATCCACTTGTTAAACTTTCTAACACATGTCAATGGCAGGTGGTGAGAGTGGGACAAACTTAGCCATTTGAAGCCTTTACCATCACTGTCCATTACTCCAAGTTGCATGTAAATGTGTACATTGCTATAGAACCTTGAGCCTCTTGGAGAGTTGGTTAGCTCAGCTAACTGAAAGTCTGGTGTGGGTCAGATTGGTGTCAAGAGCAAGTAGTCTGATCCCTGTCTTGGCTGGAGAGGATTTGAGACTTGCCTCCTTGTCCCCCTCCCAGGTTGAGTTTCTGGTGCACTGGATCAGACCAGCCTTTGGGGACAGGACTGAAGAGGAGAAGGATTCTGAATGCTAATTTGTTGCCAGATATAAAAGCATTATCCTAGCCTAGAATCTATTGCAACATGAGAAATTCATTGTTTGACATTAAGAAAGAGTTTTCAAAATCAATCCATCAGTGAGTGAACACCTACTGTATGATTCTTAATGAATCCAAACACAGAAAATACAGAAAAACATTAAGAAAATATTTTATCTTAATTAAAACACACATAATCAAATCTCATATTAATGCAATGCATTCTAAATTAAATGGTTTCTACACGCTACCATCTAGTTGCTTTACCAGTAAACTGAATTATTCAATTATTGATCTTCTGCATTGTTGATTAGGAGAGTTGACAAACCTCAAATGTCCATGCTTTGGGTTACTGGCTATTTTGAGTTTCCATATGATTCCCATTCCGATCTCGCTCTACCCTCAGCCTCCTATGCTCTTCCGGAGTAGTTCAATAGAAATTTGAAGAACAGCTTTTCAGATTGAACAGTGAGTTTAACATTTTCACATCCTAGCCAGTGTTATCATTCTTTCAGACCACAACTGTTATCCTGCTGTTGTCATTTACATTCCCCTTCTGACCCAGCTTTGGTTTCTTTGCTTGTTCCATTACCTTCTGGCTCGCACCATCAACCCTCAACCCTTCTGATTCCCATCTTTTCCCTGTTTATCTTTCCTCCCTAGAAGTGGTTATTGGTGGAGTGAAGGGAATTGAGATGGGGCAAAAAAGACACAATTTTATGAATGCAAAGATTTCAGACAGTGTTAGCTCTGGGGGGTTACCGTCAATCCTTCCTCACGTGGGACAGAGATGAAAGAACCATAGCTTCAACAAGGGCTGCTCTCCTTTAGGAGAACAACGTCTTAAATTGAGCAGTGTTGCTATTCTAACCCTGTCTACCAGCAAAGATCACAAAGGACGCTTCATGATCAATAAGTTCTCCAGCCCTTCAGTCTCCTGTAGGTGTCAGCATTTAGTTTATATAATCCTCTTATTGTCAGACCAAGTAACCTAGCAACAGACTGAGATAATGAAGGGATGAATCATTGGCATTATTCTTTAGCTGATTTTGTTTTATCTCCTAAGTGTAGCAGATGAGTGGCATCATAGTACTGTACAATGTGGTGTTTAACAGCAGAAATAGTTAACAACCATATGACAACTAGCAGAGAACTTCATTGATGAACAGGAATTTGAGAAATGTAGAGAAGGCTCGACTTCACAGCAAAGGTTACATTGTCAATCATATCTGAGTTAATCCTATTTCTCCCTCTAACACACTGCAATAAACCTCCAATATCACTGTAGATCAAACTGCAGCACTTCAGATTAAATCATGCATTGCAAATGAAATGGTGTAGATTGGGCTTCAAGAGCTGAAAGCATTATCCAGAAATGAAATGATGCCAGTGAAAACAGCTATTTATTCAGAGATGAAAAGAGACACAGTGTCAGGAAATATGAAGGATAGAAATTCACAACCAGTGAATCAAACACCATAACAATGAAAACCAGCTCAAATTTACAAGGAGGAATTAAATCCCATGAAAGGTCTTGTTACGTTTAATGTTTTACCTAGTTGTTTCCTCACATACTCTAATGGTAGTGTTCCCAGGTTTTAATGTTAATGTACAATGGTAAACTCTAACACAGAAGGAGGTTTAGTGCCTCATTGTACCCATGCAGGCTCTCTAAAGAAGCCATGTATCATCATATTGTTTTAAATTATTCATTTTAAATTTTATTTCTTAAGATTTCCTTTGCTTTCAAAAAGCTGCTTTAGATTCTGTTAACTTCACTGTTTCTGATCTGACATTCCAGGTCTCAGTACAATGCCATCCATTGCCCTTGGCAGGTGACAGGCTATAGCTGTGGTGTTTGCCAATTCTGGACTTAACACCGTCTGTGTGACTGTCAAAGGCCTATTTCATGGGTAACAGTCTCTCCCACCACAGGCTGAATGAACAGGTTGGTCTGAGGTTGGTTGAGGTTATTTTGTTTCCTTCCAGTGATCTTTACTTTTTCTCCATCTGGTCATCTATCGTGTGCGCTGATCTTTTCTTTCCCGCCCTTTCTGACTTCTCTCATCCAGGAACTGGCAAGGATTTCCCATGCACTAACTCCAATCCTGGTCAACCTGAGGTCTTGCTTGCTGACATCTTTGCACGCAGGCCTGGTGGATTTCATGCCAATAGCAAGCTCGCCGGAGAGATGTCTTTGGGGATGCAGTCACCATCCATTTGGTACATGTGACCCAGTCAAAGAGGTCAATGCTGATTCATCAGGACAAACTTACTGGGAATCCTTACACACTGGGATACGTCTGCGTTTTGCACTCCGTCTTTTGCCAGGAATCCCCGACATTCATCAGAAACGCGGAAGAGGTGGAGTTCTGAAGAAGACCTGAAACATTGACTCTGTTTTTCTCTCTCCACACGTTCTGTTAGACCTGAAAATGTGTTGCTGGAAAAGCGCAGCAGGTCAGGCAGCATCCAGGGAACAGGAGAATCGTCGTTTCGGGCATAAGCCCCTCCTGTTTCCTGGATGCTGCCTGACCTGCTGCGCTTTTCCAGCAACACATTTTCAGCTCTGATCTCCAGCATCTGCAGACCTCACTTTCTCCTCCATACTGTTAGACCTGCTGAGTTTCTCCAGCATTCCCTGTGTTTGCTTCAGATTTTCAGCACCCACAATGTTTTGCCTTTATCCGAATTAGAAACTGTTCAGCTATTTTTCCTGGCTCCTGTCAGTTGTCCATTCTTTGCTTCTGTAAAGGAAGGGGCTGAAAATACAAGCCGGGCATATTTTGGAATTGGATTTTTTGGTCAGTTTCCCTGTTGGTACGCACTCAACTTCTCAACTGTGACTTCACAGTTATAGCCTCGCTAATCCTGATATTGATTTTGGCAGTTTTATTTTGTAATTCGATTGTGGGACATGGACATAACTGGCTGGGCCAGCATTCAGAATCATGGAGGTGTACAGCATGCAAACAGACCCTGCGGTCCAATTGTCCATCCCAAACAGATATCCTAAGTTAATCTAGACCCATTTGCCAGCACTTGACTCATTTCTTTCTCAACCCTTCCTATTCATATACCCATTCAGATGCCTTTTAAATACTATAAATATACCAACCTCCACCACTACCTCTGGCACATCATTCCACACATGCACCACCTCGGCACAGAAAAGTTGATCCTTAGGTCCCTTTTAAATCTTTTCCCTCTCACCTTAAACCTATGTTCTCTAATTTTGGACTCTCCTACCCTGGGGAAAAGACCTTGTCTATTTACCCTATACATGCCCCTTATTATTTTATAAACCTCTATAAGGTCAACCTTCAGCCTCCGACACTCCAGGGAAAACAGCCCCAGCCTATTCAGCCTCTCCCTGTAGCTCAAATCTTCCAACCCTGGAAACATCCTTGTACACCTTTTCTGAAACCTTTCAAGTTTAACATCATCTTTCCTATAGCACAAATTTATTCCAAAAGCCTCAATGTCACATCCTCTAAAAATCGTGTATGTTTCAGTAGGGTCATCTCTTGTTTTTCTTAATTCCAACAGACTCAAGCCCCATCAACATCCTCATAAGATAGACCCTCCATATCAGGTATTAGCCTCATTAACTTTGTCATAGAGTCGTAGAGCTGTACAGCAAGGAAACAGACCCTTTAATCCAACTCGTCAATGCCGAACAGATACCCTAAATTAATCTAGTCCCATTTGTCAGCATTTTTATGATTGAGATGCCTTGAAAAGGTGGTAGTGAGCTGCCTTCATGAACCAGACCATGCAATCAGTTGTTACTGGTGATTGTTGATACAAGGTATGCAAAGGTCATAGAGTCTTAGAATCAATCAGCACAGAAACAGAACCTTTGGTCCAACCAGTCTATGCAGAACATAATCCCAAACTAAACTAGTCCCACCTGCCTGAACTTGGTCCACATCTCTTCAAACATTTCTTATTCATGAACTTATCCAATGTCTTTTAAATGTTGTAACTGTACCGTTTCTACCACTTTCTCTGGAAGTTCATTCCACACATGAATCACTCTCAATGTAAGACAGTTACCCTGCATGTTTTTTTTGTAAATCTTTCTCCTCTCACTTTAAAAATACACCCCTAGTCTTGAACTCCCTCACCCTAGGGGAAGACGTCTTCCATTCACCGTATCCACTCACCACCACCCCTCCATGATTTATAAGCCTCTATAAAGTCACGTCTCAACCTCCTACGCTCCAGTGAAAAAGGTTGCAGCCTATCCAACCTATTTTTATAACACAAACCCTCCATTCCTGGCACCATCCTGATAAATCTTTTCTGACCCCTCTCCAGTTTAATAATATTGTTCCTATAGCAGGGTGACCAGAACTGCACCCAGTACAATAGAAGAGGCCTCACCAGCACCCTGTACAAACCTCAACAGTGACGTACCATCTCCTAAACTGAAAGGTCTGGGCAATGAAGGCAAGTATGCTAAACACCTTCTTAACTACCATGTCAGCCAGTGATGTAAACCTTGCTGCAGGACGTTGTGGATTCTGGATTGTGTAGCACATTATGTAGACGGACACTTCAGTAGTTTACTTTACTTTCATTTTCGGAAATAAGTAATTGGCTGGGAAGCACTTTAGGTCATCACAAGGTCATGAAAGCAAATACAAGCTCTTGCATTTAAAAAAAAATCATTTTGGTTTCAGTGCATGTGTAATAATTTACAAATTGTTAGATCACTCATCCACACCTGATAACTGTGGTCCTGATGGAAAGATGTTGCGGTGCATTGTAATGAAGATTTTTAAAACCAGTTTTAAGAAGTAAATGCAAGAATAGCAGCCAGAACCACCACAGTGGAAGATTATTAACTCGCTTACCTGTCATCGCATGAGGGATTGTAGTTATTATCAGCCTCTGGGTTTGGGTTTTAATTCCAGTATTTGGATCCTGCATCTCCTTTATCAGAGGCTCAATCTAAACAGAGAAGAGGTGAAAAGGAGAGAATGGGCAATCAATGTAAAAACTGAAGAACAGAAACTAAACATATTATCTCAACTTGTATGGGGCTATGCTTATTCAAGATCTGCTACCGTGTAGTTTCACACCAGTGAGACTGAGAATGTTAATCTCCTGATCACATAAATGTACAAATGCTCATTGGAAAGGATATCCCGGAGCATCAAGCCGGACAATCATCTTTCTTCCTATTTCAGAGAGTGCCTCCCTATCCCATAAAACTGTTTAAGGCATATGTCAGGGCGAGAGCAGATGCTCTCCACTTGCCTGGGTGAGTGCAGCTGCAAACTTCAAGAAGTTCCACACCATCCAGGACTAAGCAACTTGTTTGATTGCACCACATACATTGACCAATGCATCTTGGCAGCAATGTGTGCCATTCACAAGATGGACTACAGTAACCCAGCAAAGCTCCTTGTCTGCACCTTTCAAACCTGTCACCACCCAGAAGGACGAGGGCAGCAGGTGAATGGAAACACCACCAACTAAAAATTTCCCTTCAAAGCCACACACCATCAGAGCCAAAACTAAATTGTTAATGCTTCAGTGTCACTGGGTCAGAGACTTGGATCTGCCTACCCAACAACACTGTGGTATATCTACACCACACAGACTGCAGCAGTTCAAGAAAGCAGCTCACCAGCCCCCTCTTAAGGGAAAATGAGGATGGACAACAAATTCTTGTCCTGTTATGACCTCCCATTAACTATAAATAAATCCTCCACTTTCCTGAGCCTCAAACAGACAGTTGGATGTACAACTGGGCTACTTGAAACCAATTTGTATCTTTGCACTTTCTCTCCATTCACATTGTCTGGCATTTCTTCCACTTCCCCGTTCTCCCACTTCTCCAGCCATAAAGTTGAGTACTTGCTGATGAATACAATAAATCCATTTTAACCTTAGAAACATATAATATCACATTTGTCCAATATTATCTTTAACTGGCCATATCCCTTTAAATTTGACTGTAGCAGGACTGCCTACCTTTTCATATTAAGTCACACAGACTAAAATAGACAAGTCTTAGAGAATTGACAAAGAGATTTAATGATCTGCTTTGGTGGAGGTAACAGTTTGTAATTCAATCCAGCCTCTAATATACTCTAATAATTGAATTAGTTTCCCTTGTGTCAGGTATGTATTTATCTAATATAGTCACAATCTTTAATCACTATAATTATAACACAATTTATATGATCCTGTTTGGTAATTACTGCAGGTAAAATAGTGTTCTCTGAATTAAAAAAAATTGCTCACTAAATCAACAATGGAACATAATTTCAAAACCAGGTTTAATATCTGCACTGACCAGACATCCCTAAGCAATCTAGTCCTATTTGTCAGCATTTGGCCCATATCCCTCTAACCCTCAAACCTTTCCTATTCATGTACCCATCCAGATGCTATGTAAATGTTGTAATTGTACCTGTCTCCACCACCTCTTCCCTTCATTGGTCAGTGTATTGAGTACAGGAGTTGGGATGTCATGTTGCAGCTGTACAGGACATTGGTGAAGCCACTTTTGGAATACAGCAATCAATTTGGTCGCCCTCTATAGGAAAGATGTTAAAATTGAGCAGGTGCAGAAAAGATTTACAAGGATATTGCCAGGACTGAAGGGAGAAGCTGAATTGGCTGGGACTATTTTCCCTGGAGCATTGGAGGCTTAGGGGTGACCTTATAGAGGTTTATAAAATCATTAGAGGCATGGATAGGGTGAATAGACAAGGTCATTTTCTTGGGATGGGGGGGGGAGTCCAGAATCAGAGGGCATAGCTTTAAGGTGAGAGAGGAAAGATTTGAAAGGAATCTGAGAGATATCTTTTTCATAGAGAGGGTGGTGCATGCATGGAACAATCTGCCAGAGGAAGTGGTGGAGGCTGGTACAATTACAACATTTAATAGGCATCTGGATGGGTAGATGAATAGGAAGGTTTTGGTCCAAATGCTGGCAAATGGGATTAGGTCAGACTGGGATATCTAGTTGGCATGGATGATTTGTACTGAAGGGTCTGTTTTTGTGCTGTATGAATCTTATGACGCTGTAACAATCCTCTGGTTGAGATGCAGTGTTAAAAAGCCATAAGTGCCAGGCTAGCAGCGCACAGAAACTTCTAGAACTTGCAGACAGAAAGCGCCCAGCTCTCCTTTTTTCTCCTTCTCTCTGGGAAAAAGACAGAAAACAAAGAAAGCTTCAAAGAGAATTTTAAAACCAGGAGAGACCTAGGTCCACCTGATCAACCATCAAATTGAAGAGCAATCAACAGACAACAGTATGTCATTATTGCCACCATCAAAAAGACAGTGAGAAAATAAAATTTGACCTTGTCCTTTAGACTTTGACCTTGGGAATTTTGTTTATCCTATCTATATTTATGATTTCCCCATCTATACAGAATATGTTAAACCGTTTTTCTTAATTGTGATTGTGTGTGTGTGTGTGTATATTTGGGAATTTTAATGGGTTAAGTTGCATATTAGCTGATTAGGAATCCTTTCTTTGCTCTTGTTAAAGTCAAGGGTCTTTCAATAAATAGAGATTTTTTTTTAACTGTTACTGAAAAAACATGATATGAATTACTATTGTCCTGATTAGCAGTCAGTCAGGAAAACTGGTCACCTTAGCGGCCTTATTGGGATTTCATACATCTTGTGACAGCTTGTAGAGCAGTAGGGCCCAATTAGCAACATACTTTTTCCGGTTAAATCACTAAAGGAGTAAAATCCCCAGTTGAAATTTTTTCCATCTGAGAGAACTAAAGGAAGGAAGGACCAAATTACCTGTTTTGATGGTTTTAATGATCTGTCAGGGCAGCAGTGAAAGCCACACACCCCCTGCCCCCCACCCTCCAGTCCTTCTTTAAAACAATGCTCTGGGATATTTTACGTGCACCAGCTGGAGCCTCAGATTAACATCCCATCTGAAAGGTAACATTTCCGGGCACTGTAGCATTCTCCAAGTATTGCACTGGAGTGTCAGCCTTGAGTATTTTTACTCAGTAAACTTGAACACTCAGATGACCCAGTAATATCCACTGAGTGACACAGAAAGGGGAAGCATTCAGATATCCCACTCCTGGCCTGGTCCACCGACCTGGTCACAAAAATGGATGTGCTTATTTGACCGGACCATAGTGCTCCCTACTATTGTATGGTCTGCACACAGTCAAGTTTCTAGGTTTCAAAATGAAGGGTCAGCACACCACTGAGGTCTCAGGGAGAGGCCATCACCCAAAAAGCTGTGATTCCACGTGGGTCAATGCCAACCAAACAAGTTAGCAGGGGAATCACATGCAACCAATTGTAATTTAGGTAAGCGAGGAAATTCTTACAAAAGGAGATGTGTATATGTCCTTGAAGATTCCTGAACAGTGATTACCCAGTTCTGGTATCTGGTCAGCATGGATGAGTTGGACTGAAGGGTCTATTTTCATGTTGTACAGTTAAATGACTCTACCATCTTAAACAGTTATTGACTATAAAATGATTAGTGTCCAATGTTGTGAATTTAAGTTTCTTGAGACCATAACATTAGACAGTTGGGAGAGTTCCAAAGAAAAAATGGAATGTGTTGCTTGTGGATTTTATAAGGAACATTCTCCATGAATCGCTTTAGCTATGCTAAGTATATCTTCACAAATATCTCGTCAAACATAATCTAAATTTGGTGAAGATTTCAATTCATCGATGCCATTAAAGTGACTTTGCCACCTCACCAAGAAACATCTGGACAATTTTGTCCTGGTGTAGGGTTTTACAGCTGGAAGATTGATGCACTGAGGTTCATTTTAATTAGATATGCTACTTCTATCACATCGAATTATTGCATTGATTTTATATTGTTCACAGGTTCATATTCCTGGAGTGAATACTGAAACTGCTGAATTAAAAACAAAATAGCTGGAATCCAATAGGGTTAACCACCACCAGCCTGAAGTCTAACTGTATCCTTCCTGGGAGATTGTGAGCAATTTATTCAGATTTTCAAACATCTACATGATCTAATTTGGACTGCAATATCCTAGTATGGTTGCTTATTAATGGATGTTTCCTATTGAATCATAGAATCCCTACAGTGTGGAAGCAGGCCATTTGGCCCATCGAGACCACAACAACTCTCCAAAAGAGCATCATAACCAGACTCACCTCTTATCCTATCCCTGCATTTCCCTTGGCTAATCCCCATAGCCTGCACATCCCTGGACACTAGGGGCAATTTAGCATGGCCAATCCATCCAATCTTTGGACTCTGGGAGGAAACCAGAGCACTCAGAGGAAACCCAGACAGACAAAGGGAGAATGTATACATACAAAGTCACCCAAGGGGGGAATTGAACACAAGTCCCTGGTGCTGCGAGACAGTGGCACTAACCACTAAGCCACCCAATACTGTGATCATGGTAACTTACCCAAAGAGCTAGTCAATCATATCTCAGATTGACTATTCACCTCTAACTTTCTGATCATTAGACCTGTGCTCCCTTGAATGTAGAGGATTAAGAAGTAATCAAACTGAGGTTTGTAAGGAGATTGCTGTTACATTTATCTTCTTCTCGTGCTGATAAATGACATGGCATTAAACACATAAGGGATTGGTCAACATAAATGCATATTGGTTCATTTACTAAGCATTTGACAAATTGGCTGTGAAACAGTTGAAGAACTTGCCTTCTTGTCTGAATTGGTACCTTCCTCAACACAAACAAAGATTAAAGGCTGCACATTAAATGCCTTGGGGGGGGGTGTGTGGTTTTGGTTGGGAACATGTGATATAAGGCAGATGCTTAACCTACCACTACTGAGTTCATCCTATAATACAGAGGCTGGTTGTTACGACATGGGGTAAACCCTCCTGCTTAATTTAAACCAGCAATACAGAAAAGATTTATCCCACGCAGTAATCTGTGAAAATTCGAGAGGCCAAGAACTATTTAAAGTACAAATTAACAACTTTATTTCTTAAAGTATAACAGAGAATAATTAACTAACAACTATTTGCATCTCCTTCCTCTAACCTATCTTTTACACACCCTTCTATGATACAAGTCCAATAAAACCTCCACCCCCAATTAAGATTTACCAAAATTCCAAGTTTTCTAAACCAGCCAGCTGCGGAATCCTTTGTTTGGATCTTCCTGTGTTTTCTTTTCTTCTTCTTAGGGATTATGCTTCATAGGTCACGGATATAAAAAGGTACCTTTAAGACAGCTATTCTCCAGGCTGTTTGCAGATGTCGTTGGCTTGGCAGTTCTCCCCCCAAATGTTCAATTTTCCCTGGATTTATACCCCCCAAAGCATTACCTTGTGTCATTGGCTTTTACGGTTGTCAATATACTAAATTCAAACTGGATTGGAATTTGGTATTTTTTGGGGTATAATTTAAATTGATTGGCCTAATTTGAATCTGTTTTGTCGTTACCAGGCAAGCCAACTAATCTAGCTTTTTCCCAAGTGTTATATTGTTACCTTATTCAGAACACTTGATGCTGTCAGGTAGTTCTGTTGACTTTAACTCTCTTAAAGGTAGAGTTCACACCCATAACTTCATAACACCTTCTCCTTAATAAAAATTGAACCATCATAATGGCTTCTTATTTTTCTCTATTCTTTAAACACATTACCCAAACATACAGATAACTTTAATCTAAGTCCACATTAACTTCTTCCCATACAACTGTATGTATGTGTATAACATTAAAAACAAATTTCATCTAAACTTCATCAGTTAAATCCATGATAACGCGTCTGCAATTACATTCTTATGACTTGAATATGAATGATTTTTAAATTAAAAGTCTGTAACATAAGACTCCAACAAAATAGTCTCACATTTTTGTCTTTAAAGTGTTCTAAGAATGTAAGCGGATTGTGATCCGTGTACACAACCATCTCTGACACATTGTTCATGACATACCCATTAAAATGTTGTAAGGCCAGGACCAAACTCAATAGTTCGATCATGGAGTATTTCCTTTGGTGGATGTTGATCTTCTTCGAAAAGTAACCAACTGGCAGTTCAATGCCATCCTCATCTTAATATAGTAGTATCAACTCCAATGTCACATCAATGGCAACTTTAAAAGGTTTTGAAACATTTGATGTAGCTAAAGCTGGTTTGGTGGTTAATATGGCTTTCAAACGTTTGAATGCCTCCTGGTATGGTTCTATCCACTGAAACTTTGTGTTCTTCTTCAGCAAATCAGTTAACGGTGCCACTACACTGCTGAAGTTTGGAACAAACTTCTGATAGAATCCGCTGAGTCCAAAGAATCGAAGCACCTCTTTCTTCAAAGTTGGTTGTGGAAGTTCCTCGATGGCCTTTGTCTTTGCGTTCTGTGGAGTCAACCTTCCATGACCGATGTTATGTCCCAAGAACGTCACCTCTGCTTTTGCAAATTCAGTTTTATTTAAGTTTATCACCAGTTTTTCTTCTTGTAGTCATTCAAAGAGCTCTGCCAATTGTACCATGTGATCTTTCCAGGACTGACATAAGATCACTACATTGTCCAAATAGACTGCACAGTTTGTTAACCCAGCCACCACTCTGTTCATGAGTCTGTGGAATGTGGCAGGTGTGTTCTTCATTCCAAAGGGCATCACTTTAAACTGATATAGCCCGTTTGGGGTTACAAACACATAAATTTCTATTCCTGTGTCTGATAAAGGTACCTGCTAGTAACCACGCATTAAGTCCAACTTGGTGGTGTAACTGGCTTGTCTGACTTTCTCGATACAGTCCTCCAATCTAGGAATTGGGTATGAGTCCGATTTTGTAACGGTATTGACATTCCAATAATCCACGCAGAATCCTTGAGTCCCATCCGGTTTGGGTACTAAGATGATCAGCGAACTCCACTTACTCTGGCTTGGACCTTGTCGAGCATGGCCTCCACCTCCATCTGGTTTTGAAAGGATTAAGCTGATAGGCGGGTGTTGTTTTATCAGAGCAGTATTCCCTACATCTACTTCATGTACAATAGCATTAGTCATTCCCATCTGATTCTCACATATGTCCTTGTACTGCAGTAACAAATCTTTCAACTGTGTTCTATGCTCCTGAGACAGATAGCTTACTAACCTACCCCAGTCCTCAAACACTTCATTTTTTAATCTATTTTGAGGCACATCAAAATCCACATCATCTGGATTTGATTCCTCACTCTGCAGGACAGTAACTAACACCTATTTCTCCAGTTCTTTCTCTCTAGTATAATACGGTTTCAATATGTTCACATGACATATCCGATACATTTTTTTTCCACCTGGCATTTTTACTAGATAGTTCACCTGACTCAACTTTTTCTCAATTTGATAGGAACCACTAAACCTGGCTTTGAAGGATCTCCAATCACTGGTAACAGGACTAACACGTCATTCCCTTGCGGAAACGTCCGAGTCTCAGAGTTTTTATATGCTACCTGTTTCATTCTATTTTATGCCCTCTTTAGGTGCTGTTTAGCTAACTCACCTACTTGACTTAATCTCTCCATCACCTCCAATACATAATCTAAGTGTGAGATCTCCAACTTTAGTCCTGACAATTTTTCTTCAAATAATTTCAAAGAGCCTCTTACTGAATGACCGAATATTAACTTGAAGGGAGTGAATTGAGTAGATTTGTTTGGGGCATCTCTCATGGCAAACAATACGAATGGGACACCTTTATCCCAATCATTCGGGTAGTCCTGACAGTATGCTCTCAACATGCTCTTCAAGATCTTATGCCACCTTGCTAAAGCTCCCTGGGAGTTAGGATGATACACACAGGATTTAAAGTATTGTATACCTAAACTATCTGTAACCTCCTTAAACAGCCTAGCAGTAAAATTTGACCCTTGGTCCAACTGAATCTCTCTGGGTAGCCCATACTGTGTGAAGGAAGCTACTAACTCCTCTACAACTTTTTTTGCCTGGATACTCCGTAATGAAATTGCCTCCGGAAATCTGGTAGACACATCTAATGTGGTTAACAAGTACTGGTTCCCACTTTTAGTTCTCAGGAGGGGACCTACACAAGCAATTATAATCCGCATGAAATGTTCTTCAAACGTGGGAATTGGCAACAAAGGTGCTGGTTTTATTATCTCCTGTGGGTTATCTACCATCTGGCATGTATGACACATGCTGCAAAAGGTGACCACGTCCTTGTGCATTCCAGGCCAGTAAAAATGTTTTTGTACCTTAGCCTAAGTCTTTCATATGCCTAGGTGACCTCCAACAGGTAGTTCACGTGCTACCCATAATAACACCTGTCTGTATGATACCAGCAACACAATCTGGTGCACCTTTTGGCCCATTTTTGTCTCTGCACTAACCTGCCATGGTCTCCATATCCATATTAGGATTGTATCTTTCAGATAATAAACTCTGGAATATTCTCTGACTCCTTTTTGGAGTACATATCTACATACATATCTTTTATCGTCTTGTCTTGCTGTTGCAAGTCTCAGTCTTCCAGGAGTAAACACTTCTGTCTGACCCTCTGCCTGTACAGGTTTTTTCTGCACCATTATGTCAATCAGGGTATCCGTTAACCTGAACCTCAACTCGTTCATCTTTCTCTTTACTTTTCACATCATGCTGTGACTTATGATCGTGGGATCTGGTTACCACGCAGTCTGGGAAAATACCAGAATATTTCTGTTTTAACTCCTCAGTTTCTTGATCTTCCTTGGGCTTCTCCACAACAAGGGGTGTCACTCTCCCCTTGGATTCTGCCAATCATTCCCAAGAACAAACTGAATTCCTGGAACGGACACTCTGTCAATCACTCCCGCTGGAACTTCCCCAGTCTTGAGTTGGCACTCCAACCTGATCTTACATAGGGGAACGCTAAAATTCTGCCCATCTAACCCACAAATTACCACACTCTTGGGTAATAGATCAGAAAGAATGCATAATCGCTCATCCCTTACCATCAGCGACTGGTTAGATCCTGTAACTCTTGAAATTATAACTTCTTGTCCTTGTTCTTTCTGAGTAAACTTTACCCACAGAAGCAAACTCTTTGTAGAGATCAGGTACTAACTCCATAACCAGCCCCGGCCTAGGCTGTGCACTCTTCTGCAGTTCCTCAGCTCTTCTTGAGGTCTCCTTTACGACCTTCACTAATGCCACTGTCTTGGCTTCTTTTACCACATCTTTTGCCACAGTGCCTTTCTTTAACAACCAGCGCTGTGACTTTACATGACCGACTTTACCACAGTGGAAACACCTGGGGCCTTTCACTTCCTTTCCACCCCCTTGGGCTTCTTTTTTATTCTGTGGTAAATTCTTACAGAGCTCTCTACTCTTGGTTTCATGGTGTAGGATCTCCCCTTCTCCCAACTTCTATCCCTCACAGGACGAAATTCTGGCCAGAAGCTTGTCTTATGCACCAACATGTACTCATCTGCTAATTCTGCTGCCCTTCTCATTTCCTGAACTTACCTCCACGTGAATTCTTACCATTTCTGGAAGTGAGGTTTTAAATTCCTCCAGCAGAATAATCTCTCTTAGAGCATCAAAGGTCCTATCTATTTTCAAAGCATGCACCCATCAGTCAAAATGACTATGTTTAATTCTTTCGAACTCAACATAAGTCTGACCTGGTTCCTTCTTTGTGTTTCTGAACCGCTGTCTACATGCTTCTGGAACCAATTCATAAGCACTTAAAAGTAGCCTGTTTAACCTCTTCATAATCTCTTGACCCGTCATCTGACAGTGCGGCAAATACCTCATTAGCTCTGCCTACCAGTTTAGCCTGAACTAGCATTACCTGTAATCCTTGGACAACTCCATCTGTTTAGCCAATTTTTCAAATGAAATAAAGAACATCTTTCTCATCAAAATGTGGCAGAGTTTTGACATATTTATATTTAACACTACCTTCTCTTTTAATCTCCATTCTGTTAAGTTGACTTTGCTGACTAAGTTGCAACTTCTCAAGTTCAAATTCTCTCTTTCTCACTCTTCTGTCTCTCTCTCTCCCTTTCTTCTCTCTCTCTTTGCTCAGCTAAGAACCTTCTCTCTCTCTCTCTTTTACTTCCCTTTCTCTTTGTTTAAATTCTAACTCCATTTTCAATTGTAATTTAAGTTTTTTCTATCTCCACTGCACTTCTCTGTTTCATCCCGATGAAGGGCTTTTGCCCAAAACGTCGATTTTCCTGCTCCTTGGACGCTGCCTTTCTGCTGTGCTTTTCCAGCACCACTCTAGACTCTGATCGCCAGCATCTGCAGCCCTCACTTTCACCCATTGGGATGAAGGGCTTTTGCCCGAAATGTCGATTTTCCTGCTCCTTAGATGCTGCCTGACCTGCTGCGCAGCATCACTCTAATCTAGACTCTGTTTCTCTGACACATCTAAATGTTTGAGTAATTTCCTTACAATTTCAGCTTTACTTTTGTCCTTCATCAACCCCAAATCTAATTTATTTTCCAATTCTAAAAGCATGGCTTTTTTCTTTCCTTCTAAACTTTCTTGGCAAATTTGAGAATCATCTTCAAATCCCAGAAACTCTTTAGCAATTTTAAGGGCCTTTCTCTCACTTTTAATTTAATCAACCACAAGTCACTGAAATTAAACAAATTGTCTCACCTATGTTTTATTTAAAGATCTAGGACACTAACTGCAAGTGTTTAAATCTGCTGGAATTTTTCATATTCCCAAATGTATTCAAATATGTCTAAACCATTTCAAATCCCGGATAATGAGCTCCCAAACTGTTATAGGATAAATCCTCCTGCTTAATTTA
Source organism: Chiloscyllium plagiosum (assembly GCF_004010195.1). NCBI lineage: Eukaryota > Metazoa > Chordata > Chondrichthyes > Orectolobiformes > Hemiscylliidae > Chiloscyllium > Chiloscyllium plagiosum. The sequence continues at coordinate 47,892,124 of NC_057733.1, read as the reverse complement.
AACCAGCAACACAGAAAAGATTTTTCCCGTGCAGTAATCTGTGAAAATTCGAGAGGCCAAGAACTGTATAAAGTAAAAATTGACAACCTTATTTCTTAAAGTATAACAGATAATAATTAACTAACAACTATTTACAACTCCTTCCTCTAACCTATCTTTTACCTTCCCTTATCTGATACAAGTCTGATAAACACCCCCCAACTAAGATTTACCAAAAATTAATGTTTTCAAAACCAGCCAGCTGTTGAATCTTCTATTTAGATCTTCCTGTGTCTTCTTTTCTTCTTCTTAGGGATTATTCTTCACAGGTCACGGATAGATAAAGGTACCTTTAAAAGAGCAATTCTCCAGGCTGTCTGCAGATGTCGTTGGCTTGGCAGTTCTCCCCCCAGTTTTCCCTGGTTTTATACCCCCAAAGCATTAAATTGTGTCATTGGCTTTTAAGATTGTCAATTTACTGAATTCAAACTTGATTGGAGTTTGGTATTTTTTGGGATATAATTTAAATTGATTGGCCTCATTAGAATCTGTTTTGTCATTTCCAGGCAAGCCAACTAATCTAGCTTTTGACCAAGTGTGACACTGTTACCTTATTCAGAACATTTGGTGCTGTCAGGTAGTTCTGCTAGCTTTTAACTCTCTTAAAGGGACAGTACACCCACATCTTCATAACAATGTACACTGAGAGGATAACCACACCCACTAAAAGGTGATCACCCCTTTGTTCATCTGATCTACTATCTGCTGCAGATTGATGAAATAACTCCATGAAGTCAGTAACCTGTCACCAAGTCACCCTTTATGTACACCTGCATAGTACATGACACTGACCCAGCTAGCTGACTCCTAGAGTGATCAGACCCCCGACACTCTTGTATATATCTGTCAGCCAGGGCTCCCTGATTGAACCAAGTTAACAGTCCCAATCAGGGAACTCACATTCTATGAGGTCCACCTGGCTGACCTTGTTACAATCACTACAACTAGCTTGGTATCTTGATATCTGTGGGCGGCACGGTGGCACAGTGGTTAGCACTATTTGCCTCACAGCACCTGAGACCTGGGTTCAATTCCTGCCTCAGGCGACTGACTGTGTGGAGTTTGCACGTTCTTCCTCTGTCTGCGTGGGTTTCCTCCTGGTACTCCGGTTTCCTCCCACAGTCCAAAGATGTGCAGGTTAGGTGAATTGGCCATGCTAAATTTCCCGTAGTGTTAGGTAAGGGGTAAATGTAGGGGCATGGGTGGGTTGCGCTTCGGCGGGTCGGTGTGGACTTGTTGGGCCGAAGGGCCTGAATCCACACTGTAATGTAATCTAATCTAATCTTTAAACAAGTAAAAGTCACTGAAGTCACAGAGGACCATTAGAGTCCTCTCTCATTTAGAGAGAGAGACAACTGCTGATGGGTTTAATTTGAGGGTCAATGCACTTCGGGCTAGGGGTAAAGTTGAGGAGATTGGACATTCATGGCTACTGTAAAACATCTAGAAATGTTTCATTGTATTTAAGCTGTTAAATAAGTATCAGTAGCCGGTGTTAGCATTATGGCCGATAGTTTATTTTTATCTAACCTATTTCTTTTCTCTGTTTGCAGAGACCAGAATAAAGGGGGATAATCCTAAAAGCCCTTAACAAGCTGTTGAAATAGATAGATGTTGGTTAATGGAGGGCATTTGAGGGTTAGGGAAATGGAGTTGATACCGATTACCCACAATCTAACTGAAATCCAAACTGGCTCAAAGGGCTTAAAAGCTGACTACATTTATTGGCTATTGGTATTAGGCAGTGAAAACATTGATATTAATTGTTCTCCATGGAGAAATAACAAATAAAAAAAAAACAAGAAAACATCATAGCTTGCTGTGGCATTGCATAAATTGCTGTTCAGAAATAAAACTATTATTGGTATTTCTCAGCTGGTTTCTACCTTGCTGGTCAGACGTGAACTTGGCTTGTCAGCACATACTTTGCCCCAAGAGTTTAAGATGAGATGAGCTTCCTGCGTAGACCAAATCTTACAGACAGCAGCATCATTAACTAAATGAGAATAATCCCACGTGGAAGGGAGGAACATTGCAATTACAGGCTGGAAGTTCCTGTGTGTCACATTTCCTAATTATTCTAGGAATAAAAATAAAAACTAATTGCCAAGTGGCCTGTTTAGCTGAATACAGAACACTGTTCCAACTAGGTTAAGAAACAGCTGAGATGTACTCAATATAATTAAACATAGAATGCATCTTACGATGATGGAGAGGTTTCATCACTGGATTTTTTGTTCTTTTATTAAAATTGTTTCCAGTAAGTGAATAGATATACAGAATACTAATATTAAGGTTTGGTTTTTGGTTCTACACCAAGGCAAACTTGGTCAAGTATCTATCGCATTAGAAAAGATAATGGGGGAAAGGGAAGTTCAGTGGGATAGATTGTGCTGATCCTTAACCTAAACACACTCTTTGGTCGACTGAAACTTGTTGGTCTTCCAGAGCAAGGAGTTGACCCTGACCAAGTGTCGCAGACTAGCACATTCCATGGTCCAGGACTACATGCTGAGGGATGCACTAAATCTTGGGGCACATGCCACTAAGGTGCAGTGGGGAAAAACCATCGTTTGAGGTCTTTCTGCCAAATTAAACTAGGGTCCAGGTAACGGGCTTTCCTGGTGCCCCAAATGTATGTAAATATAGTCTGGTTCAAGTAAGAGATGTCTTGGTTTGTTTTTTGGGTAGAGTCAAATTCCAATGTTTGTTTGTTTTCTTCATATGGTACTGTGCAAAACCGAACTGCTCTAGTGAGTGTGTGTGTGTGTGTGTGTGTATGCATATTTACGTACAGTATATACACTTTTTATGATAAATTAAAAAGAATTGATTGCCTCAACTCAAAGAAAGCAGAATAAAAGATGGGTTGGAGTAGAAACCTCAGGGGTTATAGCTTCAGGGTAAGGGGTCAGCCCTTTAAAACTGCAATAAGGAGAAATCTCTTCACTCAGAAGATGTCAATCTCCTACCTCAGAGGAGTACGGATGTTAAGTGGTTGAGTATGTTCAAAACTGAGATTGGCAGAATTTTGGGGATGAAAGAAAACAAAGGATAAGAGAATAAGTCAGAGAAGTAGAATCGATATAATTGAATGGTGGAGCCCAAGACTTATCACTGTTTCAACGTATCTTCTTTAAAGTGCAAGGGAACCATATTGATGTTCTGTCCATCATGGATTATTGATGGATATAATCTTGATGGATGTACAACGCCCAGGTGCTCTACCCTCAGGATCGAGACAGCCAAATGTAGGAAGTCTTTTTGACACAAGCTCAATCTGAGCAGAACAGCCAGTTCCATTTAGTCCCATATTGCTGGCTAATCTCAAAGGACTGTCAGTTAGCCGTATTGTTAAATTGCAGTTAACTTGCATCAATACAATGTAAAAGCTCAATTGGTGCCAGTGTAACTTGTGTTGTTTGAAAGCAGAGTGAGACGGTCACTCTCGGGTACACACTACATTCAGCAGCAGAGTGAAGCCACCTCATAGACTATTAGCAGAGAAGGAAACTGTTGTTCATCTGCTGGCTCTTTGAAAAAGATAACTAATTATTCTAACTTCAATGCTGTTTCTTACAAATACTTTCCTTTCAAGTATTGTTCAATTAACTTTGGAAATTAATTATCTGCTCCTCCTCCATTTTAGACAGTACTTCCCAGGTTGTAAGGAAAGGTAAAATTGCTGTCATCGTACCAGACCATAGGGCTGCTATATCTCAGTAGAGAGGGGGGGAGACTGATGGTGGTTTAACCTGAGGCAAGGTGAGAGGTTAAGAAGGATAGTCCTTCTTGGTAACCTGAGTGGGCAGAGGAATTGAACCCAAGCTGTTGGTGTCACTCTGCATCACAAACCAGCCTCGTCTCTTTCATCTCTTCAGATCTGTAATAACCTACTCGACTGTAAAAACAAAACTCCCAATAACTCTCCCGCTTCCAGTTCACCATGCACACCTGAATATTTTAAATATGTACCTGCTAATATTCATTTAACCCAACAGTAAGAAAATTGGGCAACCTGTTTCTAGGTGATTCCATCTTTCTGAGCTCCTTCCATATGCTGGGCTAGTGCAATCCTTTGTACCCAGGAGCTACAAGACACGAACAGACCCATCTGTCTTGAACAATTTATAGGACAAGCTGTCTGCAGGTAAATGATCTTTACAAACAGAACTTCAATATCTCCTGGCTGCCACCACCACAGTCATGTCCCCCTTTAAAACTGAATCAAAGCTGATTAATTTGGAAAGAAAGGTCAGTCACAGACTCATGTGGAGATCAGGGAAGCCTAAAAACTGAATGAATTTAGGTTGTTCCAAGACTGACAGCTATAGAAAGCTTAATTACAGTGTTTGAAGCTGCGCTAGATTATATTTAGAAACAAATGTTCTTTTGAACCCAAATGTTGTTCTTGCTATAATGAATGAGTCTGGAACCTGGGTGTAGACTAAGAATTGAATAATACATTCTTCTGAGTAATAGCTACTTTACAGAGCTGATGACATGCAGAGCTGGCCTGAGTTGGATAGAATATTTTGTTCATCAGCATCCACATAATGCACTAATTGAGGGTTCTGGGGTAAAAGCAGGAAAGTGAAGTTGCGGTTTACCAGATAAGCTATGATATCATTGAATGGCAGAATGACTTGATGGGCTGAATGGCCAATCTGCTCCTTTACTTTATGGTCTTACCTGCTGCATTTTTCACTTAGATTCATAGAAAACACAATGACAAGTTTTTTTTTGTCATTTGCCAGTTTGTGTTGTCTAATGTCAGAAAATTTCTGTTGTTGCCTAATTTCTTAAAAAGAGAACTGTAATTCACAAAAACAGACATTACAAAAAAATTGTTTTAATGTCTCTTCAACACACATGCTCCATCTCCTCGATGAAGATCTGTACTTAGAGTCATAGAGTCATAGAACATAGAACATAGAAGAATACAGCGCAGTACTGGCCTTTCGGCCCTTGATGTTGCACCGATCCAAGCCCACCTAACCTACACTAGCCCACTATTCTCCATATGCCTATCCAATGCCCGCTGAAATGCCCATAATGAGGGAGAGTCCACCACTGCTACTGGCAGGGCATTCCATGAACTCACGACACGCTGAGTAAAGAACCTACCCCTAACATCTGTCCTATACCAACTCCCCCTTAATTTAAAGCTATGCCCCCTCATAATAGCTGACTCCATACGTGGAAAAAGATCATCTGAAGCTTCCCTCACACCCACCTCAGTCCTGAACATTATACCCAAAAAGTTGACTTCTCCATCTCCTGATGCTGCCTGACATGCTGTGGTCTTGCAGCCTCCTGCTTGTCTACCTTGGATTCCAGCATCAGCAGTTTTTTGACTTTAATTCTTTAGATGGCAAGACTGTTCTATGAAGTGAGATTGGGCAAACTGGACCGTATTCTCTATTGTTTCAAAGAATGAAATATGATCTCAGAAACTTACAAAATATTTCAAGGGGTAAATATCACAGATACAGGCTCCTGATTGGGAAGTCTAGAACTGGGGTACACAATTTAAAAATAATGTAATGGCTACTTTAGTTCTAAGTGCAATATTCCAAAACCAAAAAGAATTCCCTTCTCTATTCCACATCGGTTTTGACTTAGCTGCGGCTTCAATTTCCAGTTTTAAGACTTTGATAGCCTCATCTTCATTTGTCATATAACTGAGCTTTCAGCTTCATACAAACCTTTCCCAAGTTATGGGTGTTACTCCACGCTCCCACAAGAAATTTTAGAAGCTTCTATCTGAAAGCCTAAAGCATTATGCAGAAGGGATGCCCCAATGGTATTATTACTAGACTATTGATCCAGAGACCCATGTATTGCTCTGGGGAGCCACATTTGAATCCTGCCTGAGCAGATGGTGGAATCTGAATTCAAAAATCTTGAATCAATAGCATAATGATGATCATGAAATTACTGTTGTTTGTCAAATAAATCTGTCTGTCCACCAATAGAATTCTCTCTAAGATTTTGCCCACAACAGAAGTGAGACTCACCGGTCTATAGTTACTAGGGTTATCCCTACTCCCCTTTTTGAACAAGGGGACCACATTTGCTATCCTCCAGTCTTCTGGCACTATTCCTGTAGACACTGAGGACATAAAAATCAAGGCCAATGGTTCTGCAATCTCCTCCCTTGCTTCCCGGAGAATCCTAGGATAAATGCCATCAGGCCCAGGGGGCTTATCTATTTTCACCCTTTCCAGAATTTCCAACACCTCTTCTCTACATACCTCAAAGCCATCCATTCTACTTAATTGTGACTCAGTATTCACATTGACAACAATGTCCTGTTCCTGATTGAATTCTGACGAAAAGTATTCATTCAGTGTCTCCCCAATCTCTTCAGCCTCCACACACAACTTCCCACTACTATCCTTGACTGGACCTATTCATACCCTAGTCATTCTTTTATTCCTGGCATACCTATAGAAAGCCTTAGGGTTTTCCCTAATCTTACCAACTAAGGACCTTTCATGTCCCCTCCTTGCTGCTCTTAGCTCTCTATCATAGAGATGTATAGCATGGAAACAGACTCTTCGGTCCAACCCATCCATGCCGACGAAATATTCCAACCCAATCTAGTCCCACCTGCCAGCATCCGGCCCATATCCCTCCAAATCCTTCCTATTCAAATACCCATCCAGATGCATTTTAAGTGTTGCAATTGTACCAGCCTCCACCACTTCCTCTGGCAGCTCATTCCATACCTATACCACCCTCTGTATGAAAAAGTTGCCCCTTAGGTCTCTTTTATATCTTTTCCCTCTCACCCTAAACCTATGCCGTTTAGTTCTGGACTCCCCGACCCCAGGGAAAAGACTTTATCTATTTATCCAATCCATGCCCCTCATGATTTTATAGACCTCTATAAGGTCACCCCTCAGCCTCAGATGCTCCAGAGAAAACAGCACCAGCCTGTTCAATCTCTCCCTATAGCTCAAAACCTCCAACCCTGGCAACATCCTTGTAAATCTTTTCTGAACCCTTTCAAATTTCACAACATCTTTCCAATAGGAAGACCAGAATTGCACGCAATATTCCACAGTTGCCTAGCCAATGTCCTGTACAGCTACAACATGACATCCCAACTCCTGTACTCAATGCTCTGACCAATAAAGAAAAGCATACCAAATGCCTTCTTCACTATCCTATCTGCCTGCGACTCTACTTTCAAGGAGCTATGAACCTGCACTCCAAGGTCTCCTTGTTCAGCAACACTCCCTAGGACCTTACTATTAAGTGTATAAGTCCTGCTAAAATTTGGTTTCCCACAATGTAACACTTCACATTCATCTAAATTAAACTCCATCTGCCACTCCTCGGCCCATTGGTCCAACTGATCAAGATCCCGTTGTAATCTGAGGTAACCTTCTTTGATGGGAGAAAGTGAGGACTGCAGATGCTGGAGACCAGAGCTGAAAAATGTGGTGCTGGAAAAACACAGCAGGCCAGGCAGCATCCAAGGAGCAGGAGAATTGACGTTTCGGGCATAAGCCCTTCTTCAGGAACCTTCTTTGATGTCCACTACACCTCCAATTTTGGTGTCATCTGCAAACTGTACACTGATTAGATGGCTGGATTTGAAAGCACAGTTTTGCAGTTTTAGTAAGGGAGATGTGGACCATTTTTACCAAATATTTGTATAACTTTGCAAAAGTTCCCTAAGAACTCTATGACTTAAACAATTATCATTGACTTCAGTAGTTCCTATAATTCCATCATTGTTCCCAAAACATTCCAATGTTAAAAAGAGTCGGAGATTTGCAAATCTGAACAGGGAGAATGTATCTTTCAAAAAGAAATCAGCTTTTATTCTGCATTGAGCATTTGCAAGTTGTATGGAGCTTAAATGATGGCTGTTAACCAAATGTTTGAGGATTATGATGTTTAACGTAGGTCTTTGGGAAAATGATAATGAATGCTATTGATAACTTGCTGCAATTCCTTTGTATTCACAAATTAAAATGCACCTCCATGCATCAGTGTCTCGGTAGCTCTGCATCATCTATGCAATTGTAAAGGGAGTTTGACTGTTTCATTGTGTACTGCATTGTCAATTGGCTGACTTATTGTAATAATACTGTAACAGTGTACACGTGAAATCATTAATGTGAGAAATGAAAGCATCCATCAAGCTTTGTATAGCTTGAATGAACCCGAAGTACACAATATCAAAATTCCCCCTTGCCCTCCCATTGATCAGAGGGATGCCAAGAAGCAATGTCAATTTACCTCACATCTCACCAAAAGTAGGAGAACACATTTTTTAAAAATGGGAATATTTCATGAAGAGTTTAAATAGAATAAATGCAGAGAACCTGGGGTTCCCTGTGGCTGATGTGTCTATAATTAATAAGCACAGATTTAAGATGAATGAAAGAAGACCCAGAGGGGTCATAAGGATTATTTCATTTTATTTGCAATGGATGATTAAGATTTTGAATGCATCACCAGTTGAATACAAATTCAATCATTCCCTTCAAAGAGAGTTGAATAAATACTTAAGGAGAAAAATTTCAGGGATATGGAGAAAGAGCAGGGAGAATGGGATTAACTGAACTGCTATTTAAAGAAAGCAATGTGGACTGGACAGGCTGAATGGTGCCCTTTTGTGCTACACTAATCTATGATTCTTCAGTGCTAAATGACTTGACAGGCAAAACTAACTGGGGGATCGGTAGATGGTAGGATTTCAATGCAGCAAAGAGCAAATTACTACAGATACTGGAATCTGTACTGAAAACAAAAAAAATCAATAGTGGGTCAGATAGCATCCATGGAGAGAGAGCAAAATAATGTTTTGAGTCTAACTGACTCTTCATCAGAGCTGATGTGAATTGTGGAGGGGGCAGCATTTATGCAATGTTAGACAGCTTAATAGCACGGTGTAAAGGCAATAATTTCTCTCTCAATGTCAACAAAATGAAGGAGCAAGTCATTGACTTTAGGAACTGGAGTGGAGGATGCCCCTGCACGTATCAATGGTGCTGAGATGGAGGTGGTTGAGACCTTCAAATTCCGAGGAGTAAATATCACAAATGATCTATCCTGTTCCATCCATGTCAACACTACAATCAAGAAAGTGCCTCTACTTCCTCAGAAAACTAAGGAAATTTCACATGTCCACAATGACTCTTACCAATTTTTACAAATGTGCCATAGAAAGATTACTATCCAGATGCATCACAGCTTGGCATGTCAACTGCTCTGCCCAATTTCACAAGAAATTACAGAGAGTTGTGAACACAGCCCAGTCCATTATGAAAACCAGCCTTCCTTCCATTGACTCAATCTACACTTCCCACTGCCTCAAGAAAGCAGCCAATATAAGACAGGATTTGGTGATTAGAGTTGAGCATATTGGTTTGGAAGAGGATGTTCCTGTTTGCCCATCTTTCTTGTTACATGATTTGGAGGATCTTGTAACAGTACCATTGGTGGTGCATTAAGATCCCTAGTGTTGCTTTGTGGTAGCCTGCTGTGGGTAGTTCAAACCTTTGAAGCACATATAGAAGTGCAGCTATCACCATTGTCTGTAACCCATCACCTTAGTATTGAGTTTGAAACATTGGTCTTCAAATGCTCTCATCATCAAATCGTTAAGTTTGAGGTGGCATATTGAAGTTAATGTTGAATTTCAGCATTGATATCCGCTTTCATTATGCAGGGATTTGAAAATTTGGAGAATTCAATTTTAGTAAAGGTCTTTTCCCCAGGGAAGGGGAATTCAAAAATAAGGGAAATATTTTTAAAGGTGAGAGGAGAAAACTTTAAATGGGACCTGATGGGCAACTTTTTCACACAGACAATCGTTCATATGTGGAAATGAACTGTCAGACGCAGTGGTAGATGCAGGTACAATTACAATGTTTAAACAATATTTGGACAGGAACATGAATAGGGAAGGTTTAGAGAGATATGGGCCAAATGCAGGTAAATGAGACTAATTTAGTTTGGGAAACTTAGTCAGCATGGACAAGTTCGAGGCAAAGGGGTTTGTTTCCGTGCTGTATAACTGTATAACTCTGATCACAGATCCCTCCCACTCCAGTTATACTCTCTTTCATCAGAAGGAAGATACAAAAGTTTGAAGACACTTATCAACAGAAACAGCTTCTTCCCCACTGTTATCAGACTTCTCATGTGTTAGAGTTGATCTTTCTCTGCACCTTCTCTGTAGCTATAACAGTATATTTTTGCATTCTGTTCTATTACCCTGATGTACTTGTGTAAGGCAATGATTTGTCTGGTTAGCACACAAAACAATACTTTTCACTGTATCTTGGTACATGTGACAATAATAAATCAAATGCGTGCATAAGAGGTACAGTTAGTAAGTTTGCAGACACCAAAATTGAAGGTATAGTGGACAGTGAAGAGAGTTACCTCAGATTACAACAGGATCTTGACTGATGGGCCTATGGGCTGAGAAGTGGCAGATGGAGTTTAATTCAGATAAATGCAAGGTGCTGGATTTTGGGAAAGCAAATCAGAGCAGGACTTATACACTTCATGGTAAGGTCCTGGGGAGTGTTGCTGAACAAAGAGACCTTAGAGTCCAGGTTCATAGCTCTTTGAAAGTGGAGTCGCAAGTAGATAGGATAGTGAAGAAGGCATTTGGTATGCTTTTCTTTATTGATCAGAGTATTGAGTACAGGAGTTAGGAGGTCATGTTGCGGCTGTACAGGACATTGGTATAGGTTTAGGGTGAGAGGGGAAGATATAAAAGAGACCTAAGGGGCAACTTTTGCACGCAGAGGGTGGTACGTGTATGGAATGAGCTGCCAGAGAACAATTGCAACATCTAAGAGGCATTTGGATGGGTATATGAATAGGAAGGGTTTGGAGGGATATGGGCCAGGTGCTGGCAGGTGTGACTAGATTGGGTTGGGATATCTGGTCAGCATGGACGGGTTAGATCGAAGGGTCTGTTTCCATGCTGTACATCTCTACGACTCTATAAATCAAAGATTTCAATGAATGGTGGAACAGGTTCAAGGGGCTGAATGGCCTACTCCTGTTGCTATGTTCCTATGTAGACTCAGTTTATTCAGTATCGTAGCACAACCTTCGCATCCTGGGGACAAATCGCATGAACATTCGTTGTACTGATTCCAATTCACTTATATCCCTCCCTAAATATGGAGACCAGAATTGAATACAATATTCCAGGCATGGGTCTCACTAAAACCCTGGACATTAGAAGCAAGACTTTTTTTATCCTTCTACTCCAATCCCCTTGCATGAAAGACCAACATGGCAGTTGTTTCCTTAATCTCCAAACTGTTGGCATGTTGTCCTTCTGGTTCTTTGTACAAGTTCAGCTAAGTCTCTCTGATCATCATTATTTCAAAGTTCAATGTCTTAAGAACTGAAGCAGTATTTTACCCTGATGATGCAATCTCCACTATGGAATCCCAGTATTAATCTGGACGTGATACAGAAAAATTCTCCCTTCACAAACACTTCAAGAGTATATGCCTACTGCGTTTTTACCAGCCCTTCTTTAAACCCAATAAAGGAAAACATTAGTAATGATGTTACAATAATAGCAGTGCATGAAACTCTTGCTGGACTCCTTCTAATATTGACCTCAAAAACAGCACAATTATAACTGTTTTAAATTTTAAAACCTAGGACAGCATCAGGTGAAAGCAATCCCAAACTCAAACCCAGATTCTATTACTATTTCTAAATGACTTAAAACCTTGTCATTTTTTGGTTGGATGCTGTATTCATTATTCTAAATAAAAACCTTTGATCTGGACAGTAACTTTGTGGATCCTCCCAGGTGTTTATTCCACATATTTATAACAGTGTGCATAAACCAGTTGACTTTGACCTGTTTAGGTAATGACTTTGTAAGTATTTCATGACACAGATCATTCACCCTTTCTTGTCTGTACATGTCAAGCGAGACACATCTAGCCTAATTCTGCTTTCCAGCTCTTGATCAGTAGCTCTGAAGGTTATATAGGTCAAGTGTATATCCAAGTTTTTTGGGATGAAGGTTTCTGCCTCTAACAGTGAGTTCCAGAACTCCGCTACCTTCCAGGTGAAAATAATTCTCCTTCAGACAGGCAGCCTTCGAGTCTTTCAGAAGAGAAAGAGGCCCTTCAGCCTATCATGGCTGTACTCATCATCAAACACCTATCTATTCTAATCCCATTTTCCAGCACTTGGCACACAGTTATGTATGCTACGGAGATTCAAGTAATCTTCTAAATACTTCTTAAATGTAGTAATGGTTCCTGTCTCTACCACCCTTTCAGAAGTAAATTACAGATACTCACCAACCTCTGAGTGAAAAACATCTTTCTTAAATCCTCTCCAACCCCTTTCCCTTTAGCTTAAATCTAATAAGTCAATAATTGTTGTTTCTTCCTAATTGGCCTATCTATGTCCCTGATTTTGTACACATCAGTAGGGTACCCCTCGGCCTTCTCTGCTCTAAGGAAAGCAAACCTAATTGATCTAGTATCTCTTCATAGCTGAATCACTCCAGACCAGGCAACATCCTGGTGAATCTCCTCTACGCCTTCTCCTGTACAATCATACTCTTCCTATAATGTAGTGATTAGATCCACACACAGAATTCCAGCTGTGGCCTAACTAATGTCTTATGCAGCTCCATCATAACTTCTTAGCTCTTGGACTCAATGCCCTGATTAATAAAGGCTATATCCTATATTCCTTCTTATCCACCTGCCCTGTTGCCCTCATGAATCCATGGGCATGCACACCAAGATCCCTCTGATTCTCTGTATATCACAGGATCCCACACTTCATTGAGTACTCAGTTGTCTTGTTTGTCCTCCCTGAATGAATCACCTTACATTTTTCAGAATTAAATTCCATTTTTTCTACTGTTCTGCTCATCTGACCAGGCTATCTATATCATCCTGGAGTCTCAAGTTTCCTGCTCGCTATTACCCACTACACCAATGTTTGTGTAAAAACCAAAAGTATTCTGTGGAAGGGTCACTGGACCTGAATCATTAACTCTGATTTCTCTCCACAGATGCTGCCAGCCCTCTGAGCTTTTCCAGCAATTTCTATTTTTGACACCAATGTCTGTGTCATCTATGAACTTTAGGAGAATTGACTTTTCGAGCATAAGCAGGAATGGGCTTACACTCGAAATGTCGATTCTCCTGCTCCTTGGATGCTGCCTGACCTGCTGTGCTTTTCCAGCGCCACACTGTTCGATTCTGATCTCCAGCATCTGCAGTGCTCACTTTCTCCTCATCTATGAACTTGTTGTTTAAATCTCCTACCTTCATGTCTAGACAATTCAGGAATATGGAAACAGAACTGGAGTAGGATGAATAGTCAGAAATCCAGCATCTACAGTGCTCACTTTCTCCTAATTGAGTAGTCAGAAATGCCAATATTCAATCAAGTACCAAAATTGGGCTGGACAGTGATTTTCTAAATTGAAACCTTTTTGAAATGCGTTACAATATATCTTTCTCAACTCAGACTTCTCTTCCTCCCTTTTGGAACCAGGGACTGTCACTTTTGACCAGCTCTTTCTCCTTAATTTGCTTAAAATCTCTTAGTAGATTTCCTTTGCATTGCAAGGCTGCCACCAACAACAACGTGATGATGACCAGAAACTCTGTTTGCAGTGATACTGACCGAGGGGACTTCTCCTCAATGGATCTGTGAGCCCAGCTACGAGAGCAAACCAGGTCTGGGTTTAACACAGTCCACCGGGAGTGTCAGCCTCGATTTTTATGTTTGTGTGGGACTTGAACCCACAACTTTCTGACTCAGAGATGGGAGAACGACTAACTGAGCTTGGAGCTGACGTCGAGATGCGGGGGAGGAAAATGTATGAGTCTGATCAAACGTGAAAATGCAGCAAATTTCTCCGAAACGTCGCTCCTTCCAACGGTGAGCATTTCAATGACGCTTCCAGCTTCGATTGCTTTACTATTCCAGAGGCATCTATGAGCGAGATTGCATTTAATCCGAGGACTGCGAGGTGGGGTCTACCCAAAACTGAAATGTAACTGCCCACGCACAGATCACCAGCAGCACTGTCTCAGAGAGACAACTGGGAAGCGTGGCTCACCAGGGTCAACGAGACTGCAAAGAACATTTCATTCCCAGTAACCAGTCTTTTTTTTAATACCTGCACTCACTTTAATGTCTTCGCCTCCAGTGAACCATTTCCAGTCCAGAATTGAAGATGGGTTACTGGACCTGAAATGTTGACTCTGGCTTTCTCTCCACAGACCCGCATAGTTTCTCCAACAATTCTTCTTTTAATGCCTGCACTCTTAATGTTCACTGACAAATTGACTGCTGGAATACTGCTTATTTAGAAATCATGAAATTGACAGGGTAAACCAAAATAAAAACAGGGAGTACTGGAGAAATTCAGCTGCTCTGGCAACGTCTGTAGAGAGAGAAAACAGAGTTAACGTTTCCAGTCTATATGACTTTTTTTTCAGAAACCCTCCGTTCCGTTCAAAATGGACTCGAAACGTTAATTCTGTTTCCCTCTCCACAGACGCTGCCAGACCTGCTGAGCTTTTGCAACATGCTCTGTTTTTATTTGGGATCCCCAGCATCCGCAGAACCTTATTTTGTTTAATGAGCACAGAGAGGCAAAATGGAAAATGCTGAAAATAGAAGACTGTGACAAAGAATGGGAATTAGGTGAAGGGATGAGAGAGTACATGCTTAAGTGAGATTTGTGGAAATGTCCCGTGTTAAATATTGATCGTTATTGCTTAATTTGTCGTTTTAGCATAGGCAATACACTACTGCTGAGCTCGACAGTCTGATTGAGGAATGTTTTAAGTACGAGGTGTGCCAGTCACTCTCAGTAAAGCTAATTCTACGAAAGCGGATAAGCGACCGACAAGTCTCCGACTGCTTTAAATCCCGATGTGACCCAAACATGCTCTGCCTGCTTGTTTTTTAAATTGTCGATTGGTTCCATCAAGATGATTTTACTTAAGTTTGTCTTAAACGGGCGATACTGAGCTATGCAAGAGACGCAGGGAAGCATTTTGCAAAAAAAATTAAAATGCATCTTCTGAAACGTCTCATGATTTCAGCACAAAATTCACAGGGCAAACGAAAAATTAAGTAGATGGTGAATGCCAGGCTGGTGCAGAGATCGCACAGTTCGCGTTCTGCATCAGCAGACCGCTAACTGCTCTAGTGCAGGACTGAAATCTGTTGCTCATTCTCATGTAGGCGAACTGGGCTAACATAAATAAACAAACCCTAAATAATACGGGCACGTGTGTATGTGGGAGAGAGACGTTTATACCCATATGCCCAAATTTCACTATTCATAACATTAATTTGCACTTCAAAGAGGAGGAAAGCTCCAATCTCCAATTTTTCCTTCACGGATCCAAGATCTTAGCTTTACAAAATTGTCTCACTAAATACGAAACGGCTGAGCAGGACTGGTACAGCTATTAATACAACAAAAAAATACAAATTCTCCCTTACCTTACGCAGGAAAGCCATTCGAGGCCGGTATTGTTGCCCTTGATTGAAGTTTCTGATGGTCATGTTTGTCTCTCTCTCAGGTTACAATGTCTCAAGCTTTCAGAACGAACTGTATCCAAGTGATGCTCGGAGAAGGGCCACTGCGCAGACTCGCCCTCACACGCCACACGCCACCCCCGGCTGCCAAGGCAACGGGCGGCGCGCGCCGGGGAGTCTGCGCACCAGCGAGAGGCCCCGCCCGGCACCATGCGCAGTCCCGCCGGCGACGGAGCAAAAGGCAACAACAACTTGCTGAATTTAAGGGGAGATGAGGGTTCAAGGGTTATTGTCACAGGGCTAGTCATCAGACTACAGTCTCACATTACGGGGTATGGCAGATGAAGTTTGAATTCAAAGAAAAAAACTCAAGTTTTAACTTCATTTGTGAGATTTGGGTGTCGCTGACGAGACCAGCATTTATTGCCCATCCCTAGTTACCCTTGAGAGGGTGGTGGTGAGCTGCCTTCTTTAACCACTGCAGTACTGTAGTGATCTGCGCATATTAGAATCCTCACAGCTAACTGGAAAGAAACTTTAGAACCTTGACCCAACCACACTTCAAGAATGGTGATAGATTTCCAAGTCGGGGTGATGAATGGCTGAGAGGGGATCTTGCAATTTTTGTTGGTGTTCCCATGCATCTGCTGCCAATTTCCTTCTATATGGCAGTGGTTATAGGTCTGGAGGGTGCTGTCGAAGGATCTTTGTGAATTTCTGCAGTTCATCTTGTAGATAGTACACTCTGCTGCTACTGAGCATCGGTGGTGAGGGAGTGGATTCTTCTGGATACAGTGCCAATCAAGCAGGCTGCTTTGTCCTGGATAGTGACAAGCTTCTTGAGTGTTGTTAGAGTAGCACTCATCCAGACAAGTGAGGAATATTCCATTACACTCTTGACTAGTGCCTTGTTGATGGTGAACAGGCTTTGAAAAATCATGAGGTGAGTTACTCAGTGCAGGATTCCTAGCCTCTAATCTGCTGTTGTGTTCACAATATTCGTATAACTAGTTCAGTCCAGCTTCTATTAATGGTAAACCCCAGGATATTGGTAGTAGTGGATTCGGTGATGATAATGGAATAGGACAATGGTTTGATTTTCTCTAAGAGATAGCCATTGCCTAGCATTAATGTGATATGACTGTTACTTGCCACTTATCAGTCAAGCCTGAATGTTGTCCAGGTCTTGCTGCAATTGCACATAGATTGCTTCTACTTTGAACTTTATGATAGAGGAAAGGTCATTGACGAAGCACTTGAAGATGGATGGCCCAGGGACACTACCTTGAGTAACACATGTAGAGGTATCCTGGAGCTGAGATGACTGATCACTAACAACCACAACCATCTCCCTACGTGCCAGGTATGACTTCAACCAGTGAGAGTTCACCTTTGACTCCCCTTAATTCCAGTTTTGATAGGGTTCCTTGGTGTTACACTTGGTCAAATGTGGCCTTAATGTTAAGGCCAGTCACTCTTACCTCACCTGTGGAATTCAGCTCTATGTTTTGTGTAAAACTGTAATGAGGTCAAGAGCTGAATGGCCTAATGATAAACATGTTACCAGTCTTGAGTGTTGTAATGTCTAGTTTATTAATGTCCTTTAGGGAAGGGAGCCTGCTGTCTTTACCTGGTCTGGCCTACATATGATTCCAGACCCATAATGTGGTTGACTGTTTACTGTCTTCTGGACAATAATGCTGGCCTAACTATGATATGCACATACCGTGAACGTGTAAAGAAATAGTTTCAGACCCCACAACTAGACCGAATCACAGCCCTACTCAAAAAACTTCAGAAATCTGGACAAGTAAATTAGACTGACTTCCAAAAAATGAAACCAGACGGACCCAACACACCACGCTTCTACTGGATTACCCAAAATTCACAAACCAGGAGCCCCCCTCAGACCCATAGTCTCACTGCCTGGAACACCAACTTACATATTGGCCAAGGAGCTACACGAAAGACTAAAACACTGAGTAGAAGTCTCACGCCACTCCATCCGCTCCATTGTCCTATTCCATTATCATCACCGAATCCTGCAGACCATCAAAGATACTAAGATAGAAGAGGATGAAATAATGGTCTCCTTTGATGTAACAGCCCTGTTTACTTCAATCAACATTAACCTGGCCAAGGAAATACTGACTACACTATTAGGAGACCCAAAGACACATACACCAAACACAACTAACTTCATTAACAAGGAGAATATCATCAAGCTAGTGGACCTATGCCTTACCACCCACTTCACCTTCAACAACAAAACTTACAGACAAACCAATGGAACACCCATGGGATCTCTGATATCAGGGTTCTTAGCAGAGACAGTAATACAGAGACTTGAGCAAACAGCTCTGCCAACCATCACTAAATGAAACAAGTTAGAGGAAACCTTCAAAACCATCAATAATACCCTTACTAGCATAAAATTCACTAAAGAGGAGGAAAACAACAACAAATTGCCATTCTTAGATGTCACAGTAGAGCGAACAGCCAATGGGGAACTTCAAACCAGCGTCTACAGAAAAATAACACATACAGACCAAATACTGAACTACAGAAGCAATCATCCCAACACTCACAAACAAAGCTGCATCAGAACATTATTTCAATGAGCCAACACACACTGCAGCACAGACGAACTACGCAGAGCAAAGGAAAATCACCTATACTGTGTATTCAAAAAGAATGGATACCCAATGAACACAGTCCGCCGATTTCTGAGCAACAAACCAAAACAAGCAAACAAAACACGTCCAGAAACCCTAGCCACTCTCCCCTATATCAAAGACATCTCGGAAATGACTGCCAGACTACTCAGACCCCTTGGCATCATGGTATACCACAAACCCACCAACACACTAAAACAGCAGATAATGATCTTCAAAGACCCTATACAGACAATGAGCAAAACTAACGTCATTTACAAAATACCGTGGAAGGATTGTAACAAACACTACATTGGACAAACAGGCAGAAAACTAGCCACCAAGATACATGAACACCAACTAGCCACAAAAAGACATGACCCTCTCTCACATACGGATGAGGAAGGACACCACTTCGACTGGGTCAATAAATCCATCCCAGGACAAGAGGAAACAAACGCACGAGAATTCCAATAAGCATGGCATTCCAATGGAAACTCTTATCAACAAACACATCGAGTTAGACCCCATCTATCACCCCCTGAGAAAAGGAATAGGAAGTGACTTCACCACAGGAAATAACTTCACCAAAGAAACCCAAACATATAAATAGAAAGCAGGAATTTTCAGCATTGCCTCGCATGAGGTCCACTGAAGATGTTAATGAAAGGTAATGAAACATCTGGAACTGAACCTTTCAGCTCAGCGAGCAAACCTACATCAAAATAGTTTCAGTGCAGAGGGAGGCCACTCAGCCCTTTGTACATGTGCCACTTTCTAAATGAACAATTGACTGATTGCCTTTCTTCCCCCTCCACACTCACTTTCCCTTTGCAACCCTGCAAATTATTCCTTTCCAAACAACTATTGAATGCTTTGACTGAGCTTGCCTTCATTCCAGACCTTAACCATTTGAGGTGTGTGAAAATGCTTTTCATCCTTCATATCACTTTTAATTTTACTTCCTTTTTCAATTATTTTAAATTTGCCCTATCATTCTTGGTATTAAATACCAGGAAAATCTGTTGACCCTGTGTAGTTCATGTAAATTGCACAGGACATGCACCTATTATGAAAATGTCTGAATGGAAAATGAAGGAGGGAAACCTTGCCAAGTATATAGACCTATAATGCAATAAACTCAGATGTCCCAATGGTGCATACCAAATAAAATATTGACACTCAGCCACATGGAGAGGAATTAAGACAATTGACTCATTGCTAGACTTTACGGAGAGTTAGAGGTTAGAAACAGTGTCGTCAATAGATATTTTTCAGAGGTTGGTTTTTGGTGAAGTTCCCATATGTTCATGAGCTCGATCTTGGTGCAGGGACAAAGTTTGCAGATGACATGAAACAAGGGACAATTGTAAGGTGTGAGGAGGATGGTGTGGAACTGCAGAAGGACATTGACATGTTAGTGGTTGGGTGGTTAGGTGACAGATGAGATTCAATGCACAGAAGTGTGAAATATTGCACTTGATAGGAAGAATACTGAAGGACCGTATAAATTGGAGGTAAAATTCTAAAGTGGTGCAGGAATGGATACACTCATGGCCATCATTGCATAGATTTTGAAGATGGCAAGACAGGTAGAGAGATGAGGTAAAAACAAGGACTGCAGATGCTGGTAGAGAGATGAGTTATAAAGCATACAGTGTCCTTGACTTTATTAATGGTTGCATAGAACATAAGAGCAAGGAGATGATGTTGAACCTGTAGAAAACACTTAGACTTCAGTAGAAATATTGTATACAGTTCTGGGTGCCACATTTTGGAAAGATGTGAATCCATTGGTGACAGTTCAGAAGCGATATACAAAAAGGTTCCAGGGATGAGAACCTGAAGTTATGAGAATAGATTGAAAAAGTTGGGACTGTCTTCCTTGGAATGAAAACAGCGGAGAGCAGATTTGATAGAGGTTTTAAAAATCATGAGCCTGCTGGATAGAGTAGACAGAAAAAGCTGTTTTCACTCTTAAAAGGAACAAGAGTGAGAGGGATAGATACATAGTAATGTGCAAAAGAAGCAAGGGCGATGTGAGAAAGAACGTTTTCACACAGTGAGTATTTAGGGTGTGGAAATGTGATGGAGACAGGTTCAATTGAGACATTCAGTAAAGCATTGGATGATTATTTGAATATAAATAGTGTGCAAAGTTATGTAGAAAAGACAGGAGATGAACAGTAGATAATCATTCCTGATGAAGGGCTCCTGCCTGAAACGTCGATT
Organism: Chiloscyllium plagiosum; assembly: GCF_004010195.1. Lineage (NCBI taxonomy): Eukaryota > Metazoa > Chordata > Chondrichthyes > Orectolobiformes > Hemiscylliidae > Chiloscyllium > Chiloscyllium plagiosum. Next base: position 47,871,656 of record NC_057733.1, on the reverse strand, counting down.
TTCCTGCTCCTCAGATGCTGCCTAACCTACTATGCATTTCCAGCACCACTCTAATCTTGACTAGATAATCATGTTTGTTTGAAGAGCTGGTGTAGGCACAATCTGTCAAATAACCTCTGCATCGTAACAATTTTGTGATTCTGAGAACTCTACATAGAACGTATAATCTGAAGAGTGACAGTCAGTCCTGCACTGAATCTATTCCAGTAATCATCGGGTCAGTTACCTTGCACTGTCTGTTAATCAGAGCACCCCAAAAGTATGCAATCCACACTCTAATTCACATCAAGTCCCATTCATTCATCAGACTTGTGTTTGCTGACCTATATTAGCTTCTGGTCCAGTAGTGTTGCAATTTTAAAGTTTGAATCTGCTTATAAATCCCATTTTCTGGATTAGTGGTGCTGGAATCAGAATCTGGTTTCCAGCATCTGCAGTCATTGTTTTTCCCCATATAAATCCCATTGTCTCACTCTCCTCTCTCTGGAACCACCTCCAGCCTCTAAGATCCCTATTTTCCTCTAATTCTATCCTCATGTTTGCCTCCGTTTTCGTTGTTAATATATTAGGACCCATGCCTTCAACTGTGTCTGGAATTTCCTTCCTAAAACTCTCCAGGTCTCTCTTTAAGACTCTTCTCCTGTAGAACAGTCAGTGGTTAGCACCGTGGCCTCACAGCGCCAGGAAGCCGGGTTCAATTCTACCCTCAGGCAACTATTTATGTGGAGTTTGCACATTCTCCATGTGTCTGTGTGGGTTTCCTCCCACAGTCCAAAGATATGCAGGTTAGGTAGATTGTCTATGCTAAATTGTCCCGTTGTGTCCAGGGATGTGTAGATTAGATGGATTAGCCATGGGATATGCAGAGTTACTGGGATAGGGTAGGGGCTGTTTCTGGGTGGAGTGCTCTTTGGAAGGTAATTGTGGAGTCAATGGGCCAAACGGACTGCTTCCACAGTGTAGGGTTCTGTCTGGTGTAGTGCTAATGTCACTAGATTAGTAATCTAGAATCCCAAACTAATATTCTGGGACATGGTTCAAATCCCACCATGGCAGATTTGAACTAATAAAAATGATGATCATCATAACAACCTATCTTGGGCATCCAGGTGACTGAAGACCCACAGCAATGTAGTTGACTCCAAACTGTCCTATGGACAATTGAGGATAATCTATAAATGCTGGTCAGGCCAGTAATGCTCACGACCCATGAAGAACCTTATTATATAAAAAACAATTTGCGACATGGAAACAGGTTATTAGGAGAAAGTGAGGTCTGCAGATGCTGGAGATCAGAGCTGGAAATGTGTTGCTGGAAAAGCGCAGCAGGTCAGGCAGCATCCAGGGAACAGGAGAATCGACGTTTCGGGCATAAGCCCTTCTTCAGGAATGAGGAAAGTTTGTCCAGCAGGCTAAGATAAAAGGTGGGGAGGAGGGACTTGGGGGAGGGGCGTCGGAAATGTGATAGGTGGAAAGAGGTCAAGGAGGAGTCCAAAGACCTGCATATCCTTGGTGGAGTGGGAGGGGGAATTGAAATGTTGAGCTACAGGGTGGTTGGGTTGGTTGGTCCGGGTGTCCCAGAGGTGTTCTCTGAAGTGCTCCGCAAGTAGGCGGCCTGTCTCCCCAATATAGAGGAAGCCACATCGTGTGCAGAGGATGGAATAGATGATGTGTGTGGAGGTGCAGGTGAATCTGTGGTGGATATGGAAGTTTCCTTTGGGGCCTTGGAGGGAGGTTAGGGGGGAGGTGTGGGCGCAAGTCTTGCACCTCCTGCGGTTGCAGGGGAAGGTGCGGGGAGTGGAGGTTGGGTTGGTGGGGGGTGTGGATCTGACGAGGGAGTCGCGGAGGGAGTGGTCTTTACGGAATGCTGTTAGGGGAGGGGAGGGAAATATATCCTTGGTGGTGGGGTCCGTTTGGAGGTAGCGGAAATGACGGCGGATGATGCGCTTTACATGGAGATTGGTGGGGTGGTAGGTGAGGACTAGTGGGGTTCTGTCCTGGTGGCGGTTGGAGGGGCGGGGTTCAAGGGCGGAGGAGCGGGAAGTGGAAGAGATGCGGTGGAGGGCATTGTCGACCACGTCGGGGGGGAAATTGCGGTCCTTGAGGAAGGAGGCCATCTGGGTTGTGCGTTTTTGGAACTGGTCCTCCTGGGAGCAGATGCGGCGGAGTCGAAGGAATTGGGAGAATGGGATGGCGTTTTTACAGGGAGCAGGATGGGAGGAGGTGTAATCCAGGTAGCTGTGGGAGTCGGTCGGTTTGTAGTAGATGTGTAAACAGGTTATTAGACCCATCAGAGCCATGCTCCACATAAGCCTTCTCCCTATCAACATATCCAAACATTTCTTCTATGTCACTTTTTCATACTCTATTCATGTTCTTCAGTACCACCATTCTTAAAACCCTCTTCCCATAATTTACATTGAAATGTTAATATTTATATTAAGAATCTTTCTTGAAAATCAAACCAATTTAGTTGGAATATGGAAAATCATAATGAGCCATAATGACAAATGTTGTTACAAAATGGAATAGTTTTTAATCCATTGAACTGTTTATCATAAACAAATGCAGGCATTGTAAGGAACAGCTATTTATAAATCTGACTTTGAGAAACATACCAGCAGTAAAAGACGAGAGTCTTAAGATTCTCAGACCAACCTGGTAGCAATTGTTCAAATGCTAACACATAAAGTATTAATTTATTTATCAGTTATAGGCCTTATTACGATATTTATAGCACTTTATTTCTGTACAAAAAAAATCAATGATAATCATCAATACAATCAATTGTGACCAGGCAGGTGTGTCCTCATGTTCTTTGACTAATCCCTTAATTGGTTGCAGTGATTTTAACGCCGGAACCTTATACAATCCATGAAGGATATGTTCACTCTTGATGGTAATGTAACAAGGAAATGACAATTTTCAGCAGATGAGACACAAGAATAATGGTTCCTGGGGGGATAGTGACTGATGCCAAGCACAACTAATGAATTTCTGAATGTCAAAATTTCAAACTTGATGTATTTGTCCCCATGGGCTTCTTACTGTCATCTTACTCTGAAGGACATGATGTGCAGAATCATAAATAACAACCAATAAAATACTGCGCAGGTTTTCCACAGTTATACCTTTGAAACAAGTTAGCCTGTTTCAGACTACTCAGCAGTAAATTCTTTCAAGTTATAAATGGATCTGCAAAGCTCAAATACAACTATGTATTCAATGAAATGCCTTCAAAATAGTTTGACATTTCCTTTTCCCACCCATCATCAACATTAACAGTATTCCTTATTAATTACCCCTCATTTCAAAGTCCAGTTTTAGAAAGGAACGCTCGCAGCAGAGCTTAACTCTAATGGGATTTGAACCAACAAATCCTGATTAAAGTTTAACAGTATTCATTGCATCACCAATCCAATTGCATTGACTAACTAAAACGAAACAGGAACAGAGTGCGAAAGAAACCATCTCACAGTACTGATCATTGCAACTGCTTTGTTCGATTTCCATCACATTAACTGGGCAAATTGTGGTAATGTAAGAAATGGGAATCAGCAATTTGGAAGAGAAAGAGAGTGAAATGAAAGATGTATGCTTTGAAGCAAGGCAAGAGATTATCACTGAGGTTGGGCATGGATTTGAACTAGGAAGGAAGACACATAGTTCTTGGAAGAGTACAGCAACATCTTGCTTTTAGTGGTAGAAATGTCTCAAAACACTTGACAGGGCTGATAATCAAACCAAACTCGGAACCTGGCACATGAGGAGGAGCCAAAGAGGTACATTTGAAGGAATGTCTTAAATGAGTAGAGAAAACTTGAAGAAGTTTAAGCAGGGAATTTCAGTGCTTAGAGTCTAGGCAGTTGAAAGCATGGTGGAATAATTATAATTCAGGAAGGTCAAGAGGCAAATCCCTCCCACACAAATCTCTCCACATCCGCTGCTCACAAATCCCCCATCCCTCCCAACAAATCACTCCTCCAATAAATCCCACCACCACAAATCCCCCATTCACACAAATCCCCCTCATGTCCTCCCACACAAATCTTCCCACATCCAACCTCCACCACAAATCCCTCCTCCATATCTCCCG
>NC_057733.1:47825348-47867418 GCF_004010195.1 Chiloscyllium plagiosum | reverse complement strand
CAAATCCTCCCTCCACAAATGCCCCCACTCAAATCTCCACCCCTCCACAAATCCCTGCCCCTACAAGCCCCTCTCACAAATCTCTCCCATATCCCTCCACACAAATCTTCTGTCCACACAAATTCTCCACAAATCTCACCCACACAACCCTCCTCCACGTTCCCCTCCATAAATCCCCCCAACAAACTAGTGGGCATAGGTTTAGGGTGAGAGGGGAAAGATATAAAAGAGACCTAAGAGGCAACTTTTTCACAGAGGGTGGTACGTGAATGGAATGAGCTGCCAGAGGATGTGGTGGAGGCTGGCACAATTGCAACATTTAAGAGGCATCTGGATGGGTATGTGAATAGGAAGGGTTTGGAGGGATATGGGTCGAGTGCTGGCAGGTGGGACTAGATTGGGTCGGCATGGACGGGTTGGACCGAAGGGTCTGTTCCCATGCTGTACATCTCTATGACTCTAAACCTCACCCCCAATAAAAATCCCCCCTCCCATCCCCTATGGGAGTTCCGCGTGTTTCTCAATGAACGAATGCTTCTCCCAGGGAGGTATCATGTTCTGCATGACGTCAGTGCGCGCCATCACCAGGGCGACGGCGCGGGAGCGGGGGAGTCCTGCACGCCCGCAGTTTCTGTGAATGGACCCATCCTGGCCACGCCCTTCCTTCCCGCCCTGCACGTTCATTGGGCGCGTCCCCCGGACGGTATTGGCGGTGACGAGCGCGATTGTGACCCGGCCGAGGCGGGCGGCGCGTGCGCAGTGGGCGACTTTCGCGCCGGCCCTTCCCCTCCCGCCCTCTCTTGTCCTTAAAGCCGCCATTACTGTGTTGGCGAGTGCGGCACAACGGAGCGCTTCAACAATAAAGAAACGTCGCAATCGATTTGTTTTGTTCTTTTTTGAGGAAAAAAAAATACGCTTTTCATCTCCATCTTTTTTTTTCCCTGTCGATTAATCGAAAGCAGAGCCCTCCGTCGTGAAGAGGCGGTTGTTGTGTGTGTGTGTGCGCGCGCGGGGCGGGATAAAAGTTTTATTGAGAGAGAAGGAAAACAAACAAAAAATGGGCGACAAACTCGACATGTCCCTGGACGATATCATCAAACTGAACCGACAGAAAAGCCCGGGCGGCCGCGGAGGCAGAGGTGCCCGCGGCGGAGGTGGAGGAGGCGGCATGGGCCGCGGAGCAGGCCGAGGCGGCGGGGGCGGCCTAGCCGGCCGAGGAGCAGCGGGAGGCCGCGGTGGCGGTGGAGTTGGGGCGGGAGCCCTGGCTGTAGGCCTCATGCGCAACAGACAGAGTGCAATCCGGGGAAGAAACCGACCGGCTCCGTACAGCAGGGTAGGAAGCGACCGCGGTTTTAACAAAAAAAAACAGGAATGATAGGGGAAAAAAATGTGTTTCATTTAAATCCTGAGAGAGAGAAAGGAAAAACAAATCATTGTAGATTTTTATTTTGCCTTTTTTTTCTTCCGAAAAAGTGCATTTTTTAAAAAATAAAAACGATCGGTTTGAATTTTGAACCGAGCGGCGCCATATTGGAGCCGTTGTAGATTTTTTTTTAATTTTACAAAAAAATCTCTTCCCGTTAATTTTAAAACAACCCCCCGGGCCCTCGTTGGCCGCGAGTTTTTTTTTCCCCTGTCCCACGGAAACGTCGACGAATCGAGGAAGGATTGCAAACGCCTCGCCATTTCTACCCAGGAGGCCGGCAGCGGGTTCGCCCCTCGTTCTTCGTTCCCCAACCCTCCCTCCTCCTCCTCCTCCTTCTTCTAAAACGTCGGTGTAAAATGTTTTTTTAAGCTCGGAGTGTGTTGGAGGCGGTTAACGGGCGGAACCGCGGCTGAATTCAGCGGGAGCTTAAAATGGCGGCTCCGAGGCCGGAGCACGAAGATGTCGGGGAGGAGCGTGGGATCAGCTACACTGCGGCAGCAACCATCCCCTCGCTCCCTTTTGTGCTTCACATGGACGCTTTTACAAAGCATGGACTGCCTTTCCACTTCTACCACGTCAAAAGTTCGATTTGTGCCGCATTTCTCGACAGACAGCACCTTCACATCTTCGGAGTGATCGGGACTGCAACGAACTGCCTCTTTTGTTTCTCTGGACTTTTCATTAAAACTGTGAACATTTCGTACACTCGGTTGGGTTGCCTGGCAAGTGATGGGATTTCTTTTTACTGAAGGACTCTTAATCCGTGCTATTGAAATGAAGTCAGCCGATGCAAAATGCTCTTTGTTTTGGACTCTTGCGCTGTTAAGATTTGTGGACAATGGAATGCACCCACTTGGAAGAGGTGGAGGCGTTGTAGCTGTTTCTGCCGGAGAAGCTGCCACCAGCTGAGGAGAATTTCACACCAAAGTATCTGGCTAGTGGCTATTAGAAGGAATCCAGGCTTTAGTTCGAGATGTGCTGTGGAAACAGTGGTAGGATAATAAGTGAATTCATTTCTCACCAAGTAAACAGTTGCATCTGATTTTCTGTGCTTAATTTTCATCTATCATTGTGTATACAGGAGCACTTTATATGTTGCTAACTTAGTGAACATAGTGAAAATGATGTAATTAGATACTAAGTTATATTCATTGCATACACTCATTATGTTAAATAGTTAACCCATTTCAGGTAAGGTCAGTGTCCTTGTGTAATGAAACTCCCACGAGAATTGCTAAAGCAAGTGATTCAATCTTGCCTATGTATGTTGTAAATGTAGGGTGGGATTGAGATAGGTAGGGTGGACATGTGAATTAACCAATGTATTGGGGTGCAAAATGTAGGAAGTCAGCGAGGTGTATCTCTATTTTCTTATAGCCGAAACAACTCCCAGACAAGTGGCAGCATGACCTTTTTGACAGTGGTTTTGGCGCTAGCGGCGGTGTTGAAACTGGCGGAAAACTCTTGGTGTCCAACTTAGACTTTGGTGTGTCTGATGCAGATATTCAGGTAAGTGAAGTGCAGGATGTTGACTCTGTTTTCTGGTCCTGAATTGTGGGTTGGAAATGTTTTAGGGTATTCTAGTTTGGGTAGAATTGAACTCTTACTGCAAGGGATAGAACAGGATGGTGTGAGAGCCTATTTTCAAATAGTAATGCAATAGACAATAGGTGCAGGAGTAGATCATTCTGCACTTTGAGCCAGCACCACCATTCATTATGATCATGGCTGATCATCCTCAATCAGTATCCTGTTCCTGCCTTATCCCCATAACCCTTGATTCAATTATCCTTAAGAGCTCTATCCAATTCTTAAAAGTATCCAGAGACTTGGCCTCCACAGCCTTCTGGGGCAGAGCATTCCACACCCACCACTGTCGAGGTGAAGTAGTTTCTCCTCAACTCTGTTCTAAATGGCCTGCTCCTTATTTTTAAACTGTCCTCTGGTTCGGGACTCACCCATCAGCGGAAACATGTTTCCTGCCTCCAGAGTGTCCAATCCTTTAATAATCTTGTACGTCTCAATCAGATCCCCCCCTCAGCCTTCTAAACTCAAGGGTATACAAGCCCAGTCGCTGCAATCTTTCAACGTAAGCATGGACTACTTTCTAAACGGTGGGAAAATTCGTAAAGCCAAAGTACAGAGGGATCTGGGAGTGCTAGTTGAGGATTCTCTAAAGGTAAACATGCAGGTTGAGTCCGTGATTAAGAAAGCGAATGCAGTGTTGTCAATTATCTCAAGAGGGTTGGAATATAAAAGCACCGTTGTGCTACTGAGACTTTATAAAGCTCTGGTTAGGCCCCATTTGGAGTACTGTGTCCAGTTTTGGGCCCCACACCTCAGGAAGGACACTGGCACTGGAGTGTGTCCAGCGGAGATTCACACAGCTGATCCCTGGAATGGTAGGTCTAACATATGAGGATCCTGGGATTGTGTTCATTGGAGTTTAGAAGATTAAGGGGAGATCTAATAGGAACTTACAAGATAATACGTGGTTTGGAGAGGGTGGATGCTAGGAAATTGTTTCCGTTAGGTGAGGAGACTAGACCCGTGGACACAGCCTTAGAATTAGAGGGGGTAAATTCAGAACAGAAATGCGGAGACATTTCTTCAGCCAGGGAGTGGTGGGCCTGTGGAATTCATTGCCGCAGAGTGCAGTGGAGGCTGGGACGCTAAATGTCTTCAAGGCAGAAATTGATAAATTCTTGATGTCACAAGGAATTAAGGGCTACAGGGAGAATGCAGGTAAGTGGAGTTGAAATGCCCATCAGCCATGATTGAATGGGGGAGTGGACTCGATGGGCCGAATGGCCTTACTGCCGCTCCTATGTCTTATGGTAAGAGAGTCCCGCATTTCCGGGAATTGCCCTCGTGAACCTACGCTGCATTCCCTCAATAGCCAGAATGTCTTTCCTCAAATTTGGAGATCAAAACTGCACACAGTATTCCAGGTGAGGTCTCACCAGAGCCCTGTACAGCTGCAGAAGAACCTCTTTGCTTCTATACTCCATTCCTCTTGTTATGAAGGCCAGCATGCTATTAGCTTTCTTCACTGCCTGCTGTACCAGCAGTTGGCCTTGCTATTCTATTTTTCCCCCTCATTCTTCTCCCTGAAGAACGTGTTTTATTATGTTACATGTTTTTTGGCTGCTCTTTTGAATATATGTCCAACACCCCATCTGCAGGTTACAAACCTTCCCACTTTGGCAAACACATCAATTTAAGGTAACTTGGTTTGATTACAATATGTTGATCCATTGAAAATTCCTCTGCTTCCTCTAAGTGCATTACATCAAACTACTACTTCTCTCCCTTGGGAGAGCAGTCCTCCTCAAAATACATCATCTCGTTTGAATAGTGTTGAATTTCATGTACTGATTTAACCATTCCAGTACATTATTCACCTTGTCCTTGGACATTTGGTGTCTGACTATTACGCTTCCAGATTTTGAATTGTCTCCAGACCTCAAACTTGTCTTGTAGCTGCAGGTCTGGGTCATTAATGTGCCTTCAGAAATCAAACTTGATTTAAATGTTATTTGTTGAATTGAATGCTCTTGGCTGATTGCTTTGCCCTGAGCTGTCCTGCAGTTCTCATCTTCATTTTTCCCAGTTTACCACAGCTGGCATTAGCACAGTCCATACTGTTGATAATCTAATCCAGGGAAGCTAACCATTCCCCTGCTTTTAGGTATTGCATACTAAACAATTGGCTTGTGAATCTCTTGCATACCTGCTACATGAGACTGATTCTCTGAGCTTCATTTTATTTTTTTGATTTTCGAACTGTTCTGATTTTTATTTTGGACAATGATTTCATCCTTGATTTTGATCACACCAGTGCCCTAAACTCTGGAAGTTTTCTTTAAACTGCTGTGTATATCAGAAAACTCCCAAAACTTAGTTCTTTGACCACACTTGGTTTCCTGCCCTAATGTTGTTAGAGATGTCAAAATTTAACATTTGTGAAATACTTGGGATGTTTGGCAATGTTAAGTGTTAATGTTGTCTGCAGATTGAACAGCTGACATAGCTGATATCAAATGACGTAAAACTCCATTTCCTTTTGTAATAAGCAAGGGATTTTTCTTTCGGAATTTTGTCACTTAAACAGAACTATTGAGCAGCATGTGTTCACATTTTAGTCTTTTTTTATTGTAGTTTGTTTAAAACTAATTATTGTATGTCAACACTTCCCAGTCATCCCTGGTGGTTTAATTCACTCGCCTTGAGTGAGCTATTAGCAGAAAAAAAAATGCATGTTCACTATCTACTGGCATTTGAGGGGTGCCAAAACCAAGACACATTTCTTGTGCCTTTGTTGGCTGCCTTAAAATCACAAGTTATTCTGAGATAAATGTGAAATACAACAGGAGAGGTTAGGGAATAGGAAGTGCTGAAAGCTAGTATCAAGAATTTTGAGTTCATTAGAATAAATTTTGTCATGTTAGTGCCTCTAATCCAGAGACACAATGCACGGTCTACTCTTTGTAAAGCACTTGAATTGTGCTGTTTTTAATTTTTCAGGAACTTTTTGCTGAATTTGGGACATTGAAGAAAGCAGCTGTGCATTATGATAGATCGGGTCGCAGCCTAGGGACGGCAGATGTACACTTTGAGCGAAAAGCAGATGCTCTGAAAGCTATGAAGCAGTATAATGGAGTACCTTTAGATGGTAATTTTAGACATGGATGATAGAATCCTTGTGAATTGAATAAAACAAGATTGTAACTTAACAAGTTGAATTTAACTTAAAGTTATTAGCTTAACAACACATCAATCCTGAAAACACCTTCACATAGTGAAATTTACAGATGTATGCTGTTATAAATGTTATAAAAACATGTAAAGCATTATTCTGTTCAAGGTGCAACACAACAATTATTCAATCATTCTTCTTCCAGGTCTCCCTCAGTGTATACTTTCAGGATTTAACTGTCTTCGTGCAAGTTGCAATTAACTGATTAATGCAGCTCAGTCCACATTTTCCTTGCATTTTGATTCCCATATCGACACAAATGTACACTTGCGATGGTGGGCACACATACCAGCAACATTCTGGGTTACCTTTCGGGTTGGGGGAAAAGAACTTCCTGTTTAGCATCTTTATTTTTGCTTTCACCTGAACAGCTGAAGTTGAGTGTTGATTTGTTGCCTCTAAATGCTAACGTTTTAATCTCCTAGCTTTGTAGCTACTTCTCTTGGGTTTGTTAATTGCCTGGGCTGCTTAATCACAGATGTCTCACTACTCACCTCTGTCAATTATTGTAAAAAGCCATCCTGTTCACTATATCATTTTTCTAGGGAAGGAAATCTGCCATCTTTACATCTGGCTACATGTGATCCCAGTCCCATAACAATGACTGACTGTTAGCTGCCCTTTGATAGGATTTCATAAGACACTCAGTTCAAGGGGATTTGGGAATGGGCCACAAATGTTGGCCTGGTCAGTGATGCGTGAATTTTACCCTCAAAAATTAAAATGGAGCGATCTCTGTGACCTAGTAACTTTTTAAATATAATTTGTTGAATGTGAGTGCCACCAGTAAGGCTGACATTTATTGTCTGTTCCTAATTATCTGTGAAATGATTGTGTACTATAGCGAGCAACAATACTGCTCGAATCAGACTCCCTGAAAATATAGCTTTTCTGTAAATGGTCTGATTTTACTTTGTTCTTTGTTCACTGTTAAAATTGCCAACTGAGAAATTTTGTTTCTGTCTCCTTGTGGGGTAAAGGACGACCAATGAACATTCAACTGGTTACCTCACAAATTGATGCCCAAAGGAGACCACTTGTCAGGTGAGTTTTTTTTCTCTTGATCGCTACCTTTGTTACACTTTGGATTTTTATGATATGACATTTGCGTGAGTTTAAAATTATAAGGAAGGCACTGAGTTAGCACTGAAAAAGTGTTGCTGGAAAAGCACAGCAGGTCAGGCAGCATCCAAGGAGCAGGAGAATCGACATTTCGGGCATAAGCACTTCTTCAGCATCTGCAGTCCTCACTTTCTCCTACTGAGTTAGCACTGTCAAGTTGGTTTTTTGGAGTGACAGTTTTAACGTGTTTCACTTGTTTTTCATTTCCATTATTGTAGTGGAAACAGAGGATTAAACCGATCTCGTGGTAGTGCTTTTGGAGGTGGAAGCAGGCGATCCAGAGGCAGCAACAGAGGTGGGAGAGGTCGTGGGGGAAGGAATCCAAGGCAGCAGCTATCAGCAGAAGAACTGGATGCCCAATTGGATGCTTATAATGCCAGGGTGAGTCCGGTGTCTCTATTATTGAAGCAGCCTGGGATTTGTAACACTTCATTGTACAGTTAAGATTAGAATGGTGCACAGCAGGTCAGGCAGCATCCGAGGAGCAGGAAAATAGACGTTTCAGGCAAAAGCCCTCCTTCAACTCTGTTATTGGTGTGATTTAAATCTGTCCCTAAGAGTCCCACCTGTATTATGTTTAGGCGGTCTATCTTGTTTTTTATAAAATAATTGAAATCACTGGCTGTGCTGATCAATTGCACCATACGCACTGAGGCTCCCGGGGTTTAATTGGTGTGTGCTGCTTGCTTGGGGGGGAGTGCCACTTGGCTATATATAAGTGGAGTAGAAATTGTCACAATTCAGAGGAAATTGAAGAGTGATCCCTCAGAGAAAAATATGGTTGAGGTTGGACTAACGGTTATGGGAGCAAATCTATTATCTGGCATCGGAAAGCTTGGTGGAAAGGCCTTCACTTATTATATTTGAGAATGCAAAATGTTTGACTTGAAAGTGGCAGTGATGAGACTTTGTGAAAAGCTGTGAATCAACTATATCTCACGTGTAGTGTACTTTAATTTCTTGTATGCTTTTATTTGGGAGATTTTGAAGCTGAACTGAAGAGTTTAGAAAATGGATTGAAACAGACGGTGCACTACATTGGGTAGATAATCCAGTGCTAAAAATGTGTTGCTGGAAAAGCGCAGCAGGTCAGGCAGCATCCAAGGAACAGGAGAATCGACGTTTCGGGCATAAGCCCTTCTTCAGGAATCATAATCCAGTGTACATGAAAGAGAAGTTGAATATTCTGGGGTGGGAGATGGTTTGTTTTTGAGCCACCCCTTTGTTAGTAAAGCCTGTTTCAGGATTACTGGAAGAAATGTGTAGCAGATTGAAGTTTATGGGGTGAAAAATTGTATTTTAAGTTGTGTACTTTTGGATAGAATTAATTTTGTGATGAATATGAATAGCGTGAGGAAAGGTCGTTGAATTGATTTGGCATGTGGAAATGAAAGGTAAGATAAAAGTTGTGTAGCTGAGCAGATAAGGCATTAACAACCAAGTCAGCAGGGATTCTGTTTTTAAAAAGTAACTTGGCATGCCTTTATTGTTTATAAGGAACCTCTGGCATAACCAGTTCAGTGCATCTGGTAACTAGCTTCGCAAGCTGATATACTTTGGAGTGGAGGCAGGGGCATGAGCTAGTTGTACCATGTACAGAGGAACCTCATTTTTCTGAACAAGATGGGCTGGCACTATTTCGTTCAGATAATTATTTGGTTAATGGATTCAATGCCTCTCTTCTAGGGCCTCGGGTGTTTTCTGAAGTTTCCTTTTTCCTCGCTCTGCCTGCCTTACTCCCTCTTCTGTCCGGGTTTCTGAGCAGACACACCCTTGTGTGTAAGGGACCTGCAGCATTGCTGAAACCTCCCTGACCCCCAACATCAGTTCAATGGGATTAACACATCAAGCAGTTAAGTCTGCTCCCCATTCAGGAGACTAGGCAGCAGCACACAACACCTGAGCCCCTGCCTCCCACAGCCCCGTCCAAACCCTCCCCACACAACTTTTTACTGCAACGATTTGACATGTTCCACCTTTACCCTGTACAGGACAATATTGGATAGATTATCTGGGGAAGAGGGGTGGTTTAGGATGCACCCCTGTGTAGTACTCCCGGGAAAGTGTGGGGGGAGAGAGGAGGCCAGCGGTCAGTCATTTGGACACAGTGCCTGGGCTCCCATCGATGACCAGGACTGTTCTCTGCAGCATTCCAGTAAGCAGAGTTCACTTTTAATCTTTGTAAACAGAAGATGCGATCAGTGTTCGAAACACCTCTTTGATATAATGTTTCTATCGGGACCTTGGGATCATCTTTGCATAATCCAAAACTTGGATAATTGGTATTCGGATGTGATCAAGGTTCCTCTGCTGTTTCATGGAGCCGAGGCTTGTAAATTTTCAGATATTCTGTCTATATGATTAAATAAAAATTGTGATTTACTGCAAACTGTTGTGTGGGTCCAGCTGAACAGTCTGGAAGCTTTTTTAATATTTGTCTTAAAATTGATATGCTGAACATGTAATTGTTTCATTTCTTTCAGATGGACACAAGTTAAGTGACCTTGAAATTGACTCGCCAGTGGCTGATTTTTTTTTTTTCCTTGTGGGAGGGACATGAACAATGTAGTCTAGTAACTCCGTGAAATAGGTTTTTAAATATATGTAACTTTTTAAGTCACAGTCCTGTTTTGTACTGAATGTTTTCATTTTGGGATACGTTTTATTGGTTGCATGTCTTCATGGGAGGATGGACTTGCCCAGCCAGACCATGAAATAAATGCGCATTGTTAACTGAATGTATCTGGCTTTCTTGTCTCATTATGCAATTTGGAGGGCCATCTATGAATTAAAGTTGCTGTAACAGCTTAATGTAAGATGCATCTTTGTAATATTTGGATGTTAGGCAGTGAAATATGGTGTTTGGCTAAAGATTTGGTTAGTTATCCAGTTAACACTAAATTTGCTAACAAGGGGTTTTTGATATATTGGAACCAGTTAGTCAAGCTAAATCTGGAATTTGTCAGAATACTAATGTTCAAGTGTGATAAGAACATGGGTATTTAAACTTGAGTTCATTTCATTGATCATTGTTTGAACATCCGTTTCTAACTTGAATCTTGCACTCTGATGAATTGTAGAAACTTCAGCATCAAAACCTTTCAAATGTATAAATGCAACATACCCAGAGAGTACTCCTGGGGTTTTCATTACGTATGTTGATGTTTCTATATTAACTTGCCAATGCTCACCTTTTTTAAATGTCAGGATCATTTTTGTTGGAGCACGACAACTACAGATTTTTAAAATTAGCTGGTTACGTTTTGTTCTTGAAATAACTTTTTTTTCTTGGAATACATGGGCTTTCGTATTTCATGTACCTGATCTGTATGGGGGGGGGGTTTAATTGGTCTCTAGCAGGTTGATGCTGGATAAAGTTAGACCTGGTTTGATTCCTCCGTAAAGCTGAAAGCACCAACCATTTTCTAAATGTGTTATAATCTGTCCAATTTGCCTCATTTTGGGTATAGACAGAGAATCAGTATTCATATGCAAGATATCCTCACTGATAAACCATCAGCAAAAAGGTGTATCCTTTTCTTAAGTTTGTTTTGAATGCAAGTTGTATCATTTGAAGAACTTTATGAAGTATTTGTACTCAAACTGCTTTTTGATTGATCTGTACCATATATTACAGCGTAGTATTTCCATCATTTATTGGTATGTTAGTGTTCTCTTGTTCTGAAATCTATGTACACTTCAAGATGTCTGCAGTAACTCAACCTGCAAAATGGCTGAAGTTGATTTAGTTAACCCCAGTGTCTCCCACTTGGCAGGAGATCAGTTGCATATTATTTTACTCATTAAGTTTAGAACTTATAATCTATTTTGCCAAAATATTTGGGTCATAAACTGCCCCCATGTCCTCCAAGCACTTGACTCACTGGGGAATTGAGTTCTTACACCGTCACTGTTTAATCACTTGGCAATTGTTTGCCTTGGCAAAAAAGCAGAGGATTTCTGAAACACAGTATTCAACAGAGGTATTTCCAGCATTTTCTATTTGGAAGGATTGGAAATGAAACATGTGACAAATTCACAAGCTTACGCTGGTAAATGTGCTAACTATGATACTTGCTCATTCCAGCTAAAATAAATTTCATAAGTTTTCTTTAAGTTGGATGTTTGTAGTATGACTGTAGAATGTCTCTACACTACGCTGTTATAATTGTATGCTGTCAGTGCATCGCAGCGAATGTACACTTCGACCCTCTCCATTGTTGGTAATATATAGTGGTGATTATAGACATGCAGAGTGTAAAGGGCATTAGCTAAAGGGGAGAGCTATCCTAATGTGTTCAGAACAAGAAAAGTAAGTGAGACACTTTGTTTCTTTGTACCAAACCCAGTCCAATGCCTTCATATCTCTACCCATGCTTTGAGAGTTTAAATATCTTTTGCATTGTGACTGTTAATCCATATTAGATGTGAAAATTATGGATTGAATGGTGAATGCCTTGTTTAAGTTGAGGAAATGTTTAAACTATCATGTTAGGTAACAACTCCTATAAATTCCAACCTTTGTCTCTGGTATTGGAAATAAATTGAGCACCGGGGGATCTCTGGTCAGTTATCTAATCAGAAGGTCATCAAAGATGTAAAAAAAAAGACTAAGACCGAAGATTTCCAAACCATGAATGCGGGGAGCAATCTGTACAGAAGCAAAAACAGTAATGCAGCATGTGATTGTTACTGACTTGTCCTCTTAACTTTCAATAAGTGATGGCAGTGAATTATTCCTGGGATCTGGTATGGAAAAATACTTGTTTCCTAATATCTGTACTGATTGGGTAGTAGATGCATCTTAGAAGATGATGCATCTGAGGACTTCATTCATAATGAAGACTGGATATCTTACTCCTAATGCCTTTGATCTCAGATACATTTTATTGGTGTGTGTAACATGTAGCACTCTTGTTATTTGAGTTCAGGTTCCAGACAATCCAGTGCAATATTGGTAATCCAAGATGTTAAGCTAAGCTATTTTACACTGTTTTAAACACAAAACCATGGCACTATATTTTAAAGATCAGTGAAGCTTCCCTGGTGTCATGGCTAATATTTAATCCCTCATTCAATTAGAAATGTTCAGGTTAATGTCACATTGTAGAAGTTTGCTGTGCCAGTTGGCAGCCATGTTTGCTACATTACCGCAGTAGCTACAGTTTAAAAAGTATTTCATGCGCTGTGAAGTTCTTAGAGGGTGACCTGAGCACATGAAAAGTGGTGTAAAATGCAACTCTGATTATAGAGTCATAGGGATGTAGAGCCCGAAAACAGACCCTTCGGCCCATGCTGACCAGACATCCCAACCCAATCTAGTCCCACCTGCCAGCACCCATCCAGTATCCCTCTAAGCCCTTCCTATTCATATACCCATTCAGATTCCTTTTAAATGTTGCAATTTAAGTAGTCTCCACACTTCCTCTGGCAGCTCATTTCATACATATACAAAATAAAGTAAATGTAAGTGATGGATTAGTGCAAAAGCCCAACTGGCTAATGCCCTTTTGAGAAGGAAACCTGCCATTCTCTCCCAGTTTAGGCTTCAAAGTAGCACTAGTTCTTCATCAACATCATGGACTCTGAACTGCCTTCTGAAGTAGCCCAGTGCTTTCTCCTTGCAGCAGTTAGGAGAAAGTGAGGACTGCAGATGCTGGAGATCAGAGCTTAAAAATGTGTTGCTGGAAAAGCGCAGCAGGTCAGGCAGCATCCAAGGAGAAGGAGAATCGACGTTTCGGGCATTAGCCCTTCAGGATTCCTGAAGAAGGGCTTATGCCCGAAACGTCAATTCTCCTTCTCCTGGGATGCTGCCTGACCTGCTGCACTTTTCCAGCAACACATTTTTAAGCTGCTTGCAGTAGTTCAAAGGAGCAGGTCCCTACTAGCTTGTCAGGGAAATGAGATGAATGACAATGCTAGCCCATCCAATGATCGCATATTATTAATGTATTGATAATACAGTAGCCAATTCAAATTCACTGCAAAGAATGAAATCCAAGTCTTTTTAAAAATGTCACCTCACTACTTGCCTCCTAAAATTTTCCACTTAATGCTTAGATGGAATTCTTCTATTTGTTGAACAATTTCAGGCCTTTCATCAATGAACTCTGCCACCACACTGGCTTCATCATTAATTGATACTGTTTTCTAAATTGGTAAATAGGCACTGCCTTGAACATTTTAAAGTTGTTTAAACTAGCTATTAAGGCCATGAAATGATTTAATGTCCTGAGATATATAACAGCAGGTTATTGGCTGCGATGCTTGCTGAAGCTCGGCTATCCTTGGTCTGGCGAGAATAGACCATCAACAGAAAGTGCTTGACTTTCACTTCATACAAACTGGTTGTTTAAGACATTCATGTGCAAGTCTGCAGACACTTTTGGAACTGGTTATACAAACTCGGGTGGTAGAGCTCCCTGTTAATTCACTAGATGACCTCAAATGATCTAAAATAATTCGATCAGGTGATTTCAAGAAAATGTACTTCAGTCCTGTCTGGAAGAAATGCCTATATTGAGTTTGACTGCCAAAACTAAGTCATTACAATCTGAAGGTAGTTCATTCTGAATGTGAAATGTATTGCCAACCTCTGATATGATTAAAAATCTTTGTCTCAATTTGTGTTAACCAATTTATCTAATGTAGTCAAAGTACAGTGGTATTCAAATGTGCTTTAATTGAGAGGGAAAGCTAACAGTTTTTAAAAACGTTGGCTTAATCACTGCTCAACACAGCATTAAAAATGTTTTTGCATTATATGATCTCACCTAGAGAATTTTGGATCTTTTGGCTTTCACAAGTTGAAGGATTTTCTTGTTTAGTGACATGCTTATACTATGTTACACAATTCTACAGATCTGTTGATACTCTGGGCAAAAGTGTGTTTGTTTCCCAATCTGTAATGAAGAGTAGGATTCAGTTGGGCCAAGTTTTGCTCTATTGCTGCTTAGTCCTGGTTCCAGAATGGACCTCAGTGCTGTTAATTGATAAATGTGTAATAAAAGAATTCTCACTTCAATTTGGTACATAAATTTGCATAGACACTAAACAATCTATCAATCAAAGCATAAACAGTCAATCCTTCCAGAGGCCACTTTTGTTCTCTACTCTCTCCCCTCCCCCCCCCCCCCCCCGTTTGATTTCTAAGAAGCAAGGCACTTTTTTTTCCATCTGAGTAAATGGTGAACCCAGACATGTTGTATGTGGAGTACATTCCAGATATATCTAGTTCTTTAGAAATTTTTTCTTCCAGATTTTGGCTCTATTTGTGTTTGGAAGCTAGTTTTTTTTTTAAGTAGAGAATTGTCTACTGAACTGACTTAATTTGGCTGTCTGTCTGAGCTTTGTGATTATTAAGAAATATTCCTTGCAAACCATGTAATTTGTACATTGGGCCAGTCTGGCATGGTGTTTAGAGAAACAATGTTCTTTGTTTCCTTCCATTATGGTAATAAACTTTCAGAATATCAACAATATGTTTTGAAGAACTGGCACCTCTTGTTCTTCCAGAAGGTATTGATATTAAGGGGACTTTGTAATTAACTTATTTGTAATTCATTAATCTGTTCTGAACTTGGGTACTTTCTCTCCCACCTCTTTTATGCACTTCACACAGCAAGTTTTGCTTTATATAATTACTCTGGTTGCTCAGTGCTACAGTCTCTACAGAGACTAATAACACTTAAAGATGCTGACATTTCCAGGGACTGGCTAGAAGGATTACTAAATCTTTTAACTGAATGCTTTTGTCATAGGAAGGTATTCCCAATTTAAGAATTTTGCTATTTTAAATGTTAAATTGGTCTGTTTAAGGATCATTGAGTGGACCATTTAACTCATCTGCTCTGCCATTCAATTAGATTTTTATTTAGCTGCCTCAGTTATTCTGTTATCACTATATCGAACTTTTTTTTTCTGTGCTTTTAGTATTTATAGTCATCAACTGATGACTAAGTTCCCCAGCCATCTGGCATAGAGTATTCCAAGGATCTACCAAAATGGTCTGTTGCTTATTCTGAGTGTCTGTCTTGTTCTAGACTTAGCAGCCAGGGGAACCATCCTATCTTAGTCGCGTTGTCCCACCCAATAAAAATTGAAGGATTTTTAAAATTAGATTATTCCTTAAAGCTAGAAAATATAGATTTTAGTTTCTTCAATCTTCATTAATTAATCTCACCATCTCCAGGAATGAAATGTAGTGAACCTATGAAGTACACCCTCTAAGGCAAGTATATTCCTTTGACACAAATTACACCATAGACAATAAGATGAGAAGTGGACTATACAACCCATTCAGTCTGATCTGCTATTCAGCGAGATAATGGCTGATCTGAGCATTCTCACTTGCTTTTTTTTAAACTTGATTTGATTACTGTTTAAAAATTGGTCTCTCTCCACTTTGAATATGTTGAATGACCCATCCTCAACAGCCCTGTGCAGTAAAGGATTTCCATAGCCTCACTATCCCCAAATTTCTCTACCTTTGTGGAAACTTTAGATCTGAGATTTAAGCCGTCTGGTCCTAGAGTCTCCCATTAGGAGAGACGACCTCTCTATGTCTCCTTGGTCAAGTGTCCTGAAAATCTTCAATAAGGTTACCTGTCATTCTTCCATGTTTCAGCTACACAAGCCCCCAGTCTATTTAATGTCTCTTCATAGAACAGTCCCTCCATAGCTGGTATCAGCCTAGTGAACCTTCTGGACTGTCTCCAATGCTAGTACCCCACCCCCTTTCAGATAAGGGTCCCAAAACTGTTCAGTGTTCCACCTGTGGTAAGATTAATGCCTTGTATAGATTTAGCAATACTTCCCTTTTATATTCCATTCTCTTCAGAAATGAGTGCCAGCTATTTACCTTGCCTGTTACCAACACTTAAATGCTAACTTTGAGATTTATGGGCAAGAGTTTGCGAATCTTCCTACTTGTTTTCTGAAGTCATAAACGTTCAAATAATCAACTGTATTCCTACCAAAGTGCATAGCGTTGCATTTTTTCCTGCATTCTATTCCATCTGCCAAAATTATGCCCACTCAACCCCTGTAGATCCTGTCATCCTTTCCACCTGCTTTCCTATTTTTGTCCTGTAAATTATTTAGTCTCTTAATGACTTGGATGCACAGGACTCGTGCAATTTCACAAGTGCAACAAGGCATCTTAGCTTTCATCACAATGCATTGATTACTGGAGCATTACCAACTGACCTGTATAAAGGGGATGTGTTTCCTTTGTTTGGCATCTCTTTTGACTCTACTTGTGTGCCTGCAAAGACGGTCAAAGTGGTCACCGAGCTTGTACAGGCTTTAATAAACTTTAACTGTTTGCAAAAGTTGGTGTGCGTGAATTGCATCTTGTGTGAAACCTCAAACTGAGTGACCCAGTTATTTGTACTGTTTTGTCTTCTGACCAATTCTCCATCAGGTTTGTCAAATGTCTTCCTGGTTTTGCCAAATCATTGTTTTCTAAATGTCTACTTATGTCCTTTTAATATGGATTGGGGCAGGGGAATCGGCTTTTCGGGCATAAGCCCTTCGTCAAGAATGAGGCTTGTGGGTTGAGGCTGAGAGATAAATGGGAGCAGATGGGGGCAAGTAGCTGGGAAAGCGATAGTGGATCAAGGTGAGGGAGCAGTGATGGACAGGTGTGGAGGGCAATGCCCAGTTGGAGGCTTGGGACTGAGATAATGTAGGGATTATTTCAGAGAACTTAACTGGGACACCTGCACCCACTGCCCTGTGGCTGAACACTTTAACTCCCCCCTCCCACTGCATCAAGGACATGCAGGTTCTAGGCTAGATCTTTACTACCTGATGCCTGGAGGAGGGATGCCTCATAATCTGCCTTGAGACCCTCAACTACACAGTGGATTTCAACAGCTCCCTCACTTCCCCTCCCCCCACATTATCCCAGTCCCAAGCCTCCAACTCGGCACCACCCTCCACACCTGTCCATCACTGCCCTGATGTCCACCACCTGACCTATTACCTTCTCCCTCACCTTGATCTAACTATCGCTTTCTCAGCTATGTTCCCAACCCCACCCCCTCCCATATATCTCTCAGCCCCGACCCACAAGCCTCATTCCTGAGGAAGGGCTTATGCCCAAAACATCGATTCTCCTGCTCCACGGATGCTGCCTGACCTATTGTGCTTTTCCAGCACTATACTCGACTCTGATCTCCCACAATTTGCAGTCCTTGCTTTCACTTAGTTAATGCCATTCAGATTGGATTGGAAAAATACAATTGTCCCATTCCTTCTCAGTTTCCTTGTTTAAATTAAAGACCCTAGTTTAAGAATTTAACTCACTTTCATATTTAGCTTTTTAAATTACATTGTCGCTATAAAGGACCTTTTACAATAAGGTTATTAATTCTTCTCAATGCAATACTGGAGCTACAATAAATGGGCATATCATTCTCTAGGATGCTTTCGAAAGCTATTTTAAACTGAAGTCTTTGTTTCCATTCTCTTCTAGCTAGCTGACTTCTAAATACCCAAATAGACCTTCACAGTGGGGGGTTACTTACCCTGGAGGTTCCCCCTTTTTAGCTAAAGTTAACCAAACTTATCTTTTTAATTTGTGTGCAAAATTACTTATATTGTGTTCTAAACAATGGAAGTTGACTGCTTTTCTGATTCTTAAATATTGACTGTATTCTATATAGGGACTTCTTTGAACTGCTTCCTTCCCCAAACTGCATCCACATGGCCATTTAATCATATGGTCATCAATAGCAAGGGAAAAGGTCATTTGGCACATCATGTCTGCACCGGTCAAAATCAGCTATCTAACTATTCTAATCCCATTTTCCAGTATTTGGTCCATAGCATTGTATGACTTGGCACTGTAAGGATACATCTAACTACTTTATATCCTTAGTGGCAGTTGATTCCTGACAGTGAATTGTTTCCCTCCTCTCAACCATCTTCCCTATACCCTTTAAATCTATGTACTTGATCATCTATCCCTCAATCAAGGAGAAATGTTTTTTCCTGTTAACCCTATATGGTTCTCAAAATTTTAATATCTTAATTATGTCCCCTCTCCATCTCCCCTGCTATCAGGAAACCAATGTTAGTCTGTTGAATTTATAGCTAAAACACCCAAGCTTGGGCAATATCATGGTTAATCTCCTCTGCACTCTCTCCAGTACTATCACATGTGTCCTATGATATGGATTCTGGAATTGCACACAGAACTCTAATTGTGACCTAGCTAAAGATTTGTGCAGTTCCAGCATTGTTTCCCTGCTTGAAAATTATGCCTTACCTAATAAAAGGCCAAATATACCATGTGTCACCGTAGCTACTCAATCATGCCACCTTACAGAAGCAGTGTACGTGCACACCAAGGTACCTCTACCTTCAGTCCTTCCCAGGGTCGTAACATTCTTCACGTGTTCTCTTGTTTGCTGTACCTAAGTGCATCACCTTACATTTATCTAGATTTTATTTGCCATCCATCAGTGTCAAAAAGTGTGGTGCTGGAAAAGCACAACAGGTCAGGCAGCATCCGAGGGGTAGGAGAATTGATGTTTGGAGCATAAGCCCTTCATCAGGAATTTGGTGGTGATGGTGGTTGCGGAGAGAAGGGGACTGCTGGGCAAAGGTAGCTTGGAAGGCAATAGCTAGATGCAGGTGGGCAGTGATGGTGATAGGTTGGAGTGGATAGGTGGGAAGGAAAATGGGCAGGTAGCAGAGTTCAAGAGGGTGGTGCTGAGTTGGAGGGTTGGATCTGGGATAAGGTGAGGGGAGGGGAGACGTGGAAACTGGTGATGACTCATCTCCCCTCCCACCACACAGTCAGCCAAGGCAGCAGTGTAAACTTCATATAAGACAATAAAATAATTCTTATTCGATGTGGACAATCATCCAAGCAGCTTCATACAGGTGCATTTGAAAAAGTGTTAATCCAAAGGGGAGACAATACTTGAAGGGATGATGTGGTTTTGAGGACAGTTTTAAAAGTACAGGATGACTGAGGGTGCAAATTTCAGACTTTAGAATTCAGAATTACATTAAGTCAAACATAACTGAATAAAGATCAAGACAGAATCTACTTTTATTATCTAATCATGGGATGACAGTAGTGTTGGCTGGGCTAACATTTATTACCCATTCTTAATTCCCCTAGAGAGTATGGTGCTGAGTTAGGAGGAGAAAGTGAGTCTGCAGATGCTGGAGATCAAAGTTGAAACTTTATTGCTGGAACAGCACAGCAGGTCAGGCAGCATCCAGGGAACAGGAGATTCGACGTTTCGGGCACAGGCCCTTCTTCAGGAATGAGCAGAGAGTGTTCAGCAGGAGAAGATAAAAGGTAGGGAGGAGGGACTTGGAGGAGGGGAGTTGGAAATGTGATAGGTGGAAAGAGGTCAAGGTGAGGGTGATAGGTCGGAGTAGGGTGGAGGCGGAGAGGTCAAGAAGAAGACTGCAGGTCAGGAAGGCGGTGCCGGGCTGGAAGGATCCGGCTGAGACAAGGTGGGGGGAGGGGGGATGAAGAAACTGGTGAAGTCCAAGTTCATCCCCTGCGGTTGGAGGGTTCCCAGTCGGAAGATAAGACGCTCCTCCTCCGACCGTCGGGTTGTTGTGGTTTGGCGGTGGATGAGTCCAATGACCTGCATATCCTCGGTGGAGTGGGAGGGGGAGTTGAAATGCTGTGCCACAGGTTGGTTGGGTTGGTTCGTCCGGGTGGCCCAGAGGTGCTCCCTGAATCGCTCCGCAAGTAGGCGGCCTGTCTCCCCAATATAGAGGAGGCCACACCGGCTGCAGCGGATGCAGTAGATGATGTGTTACCATTGTGAAACTTTACGGTCTTTATAATGGTGAGTGCAGTGACACCCATGAGGGAGTTCTAACATTTTGATCAAATGATATTGAAGGAACAGCAATATATTTCCAAGTTAGGATGCTGTGTGCCTTGGAGATGGTGGGGTTCTGTGCATCTGCTGCCCTTGTCACCGGTGGAAGAGGCCATTGGTTTAAAAGATTCTGTCTAAAGACCCTTGCTGATTCATGGCAATGCATCTTGTGCTGTTCAAGGGGGCTGCTTTGTCCAGGATGGGTGCTGGTTGTTTTGAGTGTTATTGAAGCTGCAATCATCCATTGCAAGTTGAGAGTATTACATGCCAATCCTGACTTGTGCCTTGTCAATGGTGGACAAGCTTTGAGGAGCCAGGAAGTATGTTAATCACAGAAGAGGTCCCAGTCTCTGATCTGCTCTTGTAGCCATAGTACTTTCATGGCTGGTTTAGTTTCTGTTGAAACTTTATTGCTGGAACAGCACAGCAGGTCAGGCAGCATCTAGGGAACAGAAGATTCGACGTTTCGGGCACATGCCCTTTTCCTGAAGAAGGGCATGTGCCCGAAACGTCGAATCTTCTGTTCCCTAGATGCTGCCTGACCTGCTGTGCTGTTCCAGCAATAAAGTTTCAACTTTGATCTCCAGCGTCTGCAGACCTCACTTTCTCCTCCCTGGTTTAGTTTCTGATCAATGATAACCCCAGGATATCTGGCTTAATGCCACTGAACATGTGATTGGTTGGAGATGGCCATTACTTTCCACTTGTGCAGTGCAAGAATTACCTGCCACTTGCTATCCCAACCATTGAATGCTAGCCAGGTCTTTCCATTTGGATAGGGACAGGTTCAGTATCTGAGGAGTTGCAAGTAATGCTGAACATTGTAAAATCATCAGTGCTGTCCTTAGAGGGAAAATTGTTAATGAAACAGCTGAAGATAGTTACTGCCCTGAGGAACATTCCAACTCCATTTTGATTTAACCCTCTCCCTACCTCCCCTTCTCAACTTCGATGGTCTGCATTGTGCTTAACAGTCTTTGCGTGTAAATTTAATCAACTGGAAAACCTGTGATTTACCAGTGGTCGTTTTGGTGTTATGAGAAAGATCCCCTGAAGAACTGAGATCTCTTGCAGTGTATAGTAGTAGTATCTCTATCTCTGAACCAGGATACCCAGGTTCAAGTCTATCTGCTCCAGAGGTGTGTAATAATATCCCTGAACAGGTTGATAAAGAAAATATCTTCAAAGTTTGTGCGAAGATTTGTAGCTCGGGTGCTCGTTGTTGTCGCCTAGCCAGGGGACGAAACGTTTGCAACAAAAACTTCCAGCTCGGCGAACAGAACCACAACAAAGAAAATATCTATCCCAAGGAACTGAGGCCTCTTCTAGAATTGTGGTAGTGTCCCTACTTTTTGGCTTGAAGGCCTGGTTCCAAAAAGCCACCTGTTCTGGATGTGAATTGTCTGAACAGTTAATTAAAATATCTACCCTGAGGAACTGTGACTCTCACGGAAGCCAGTTGTTGCATAGTTTGGAGGGAAAACAGCTGCCATTTCAAGTCCTTGAGTGTGCAATGTCTAATTGTAATTGAAATGGAATCTGTTCTATATATGCAAACATTTTCTGTTTATTGCCTGTTAGTCAATGTTGCGATTGTTACTACAACCAATCCAATCAGATCTAATAAAGCAAATTAAGTTGCAGAAAATCTGGTTCATTTGTAGAGCTCCCATTTGCTTTCACATTGCTCCTTTGTTACTTAGCAACAGGTCACAATATCCATGTTTTCCATTCAATGAGGGCAACATCAGCTGCTTTTAAAGATGATTAGAAGCAAGTGAAAACGTGACAACCCCCAGTGCATGTGCCAATTTAAAAGCTCTCAAACTGACCATTTGAATAACAACTGAAAAACAGCGTGAGCATAGGTTTACCCTTGGAACCACTGTTTTGCATTGACAGAGTAAGCTAAATATAAAGACTTCGAGGATGTGTGTGTGATCTTGCTCCACATTATAGACTCATTTCTTCTTAGAGCACCGTCATTATTCAATGTGACTCTGAGTAGTACACTTGCTTCTGAGTCGGAAAGGCGTGGGTTCAAGAGCCATTTCAGGAGCACACAAAGCTAACAGTCTGGTGCATTATTGAGGGAGCATTGCTGTGTTGGAAGTCCTGTGTTTTGAGGATCACGGGGTGCTATTTGAGCAAGAGTGGAGTGGTTATCCTTGTCATCCTGGCTGACACATCGCAAAACAGATCATTATCACATTGTTTGTGTGAACTTAATGCAAAATCTACTGTGATACAAAAGCACCTCACTAGCTGTAAAACACATCAGCACATCATGTGATCATGAAATGCAGGATTTTCTTTCAAATACAATGAGATGCAATTCTAAAATTATCAATCTAATACATTCTGTATACTACAGGGAGAAACTCAAATAGACAAATACTTGGGGACAGTTCAGTGGCTCAGTGGTTAGCATTGTTATCTCTCAGCAGTAGGAACTTGGGTTTGGTTCATTCCACGGTTAACTGTGTGGAGTTTGCATGTTCTCCCTGTGTCTGTGTGCGTTTCCTCCCACAGTCCAAAGATGTGCAAGTTAGGTGGACTGGCTATGTAATTTACCCTGTAGTGTCCAGGAATGTGTAGGTTAGATATAGTTAAAAATTACACAACACCAGGTTACAGTCCATCAGGTGCTCTGAAAGCTAGTGCCTTCAAGTAAACCTGTTGGATTATAATCTGGTGTTGTGTGATCTTTAACTTTATCCATCCCAGTCCAACTTTGGCTTCTCCACATCATGCTAGATATGTTAGCCATAGGAAATATAGGATGGGGGTGGATGGGTCTGTGTGTGATGCCCTTCTGAGGGTTGATGTAGACGTGTTGGGCTGAAAGGTCTATTTCCACACTAGGGATTCTATAAATATTTGCAGTGAACAACTGAGAAGCTTGTTAAGGGGAATGATTTTGGTGCATTTCTTCACGTTTTGTAGTGTGGTGTGGCTGTTGTCCCAGTGTCCTGGGCAATATTTACACTAATATTCTGGTCACTTTAAAGCATTCTGTTTCTGGGACCTTGGCCATTTGTAATTTGTCTTCTATAAACCATTACCTCATTCACAATGTGTTTTCACATCAAAAGTACTTCATTACTTTTGAAGTTCTCTGAGGGATCCTAAGGACATGAAAGGTACTATATAGAATCCCTACAGAGTGCAAACAGGCCCTTTGGCCCTACAAGTCCACATTGACCCTCCGAAGAGTATCCCACCCAAACCCATTCCTCTACATTCATCCCTAACCTACGCATCCCTGAACACTATGGGCAATTTAGCATGGCCAATTCACCCAAACTGCACATCTTTGGACTGTGGGAGGAAACCGGAGCACTCCGAGGAAACCCACACAGACACAGGGAGAATGTGCAAACTCCACAGAGTCGCCCAAGTCTAGAGTCTTACCCGGATTCCTGGTGCTGTGAGGCAGCAGTGCTAACCACCCTGTAAATGCAAGTTTGTCCCTCCTGTAATTTTAGCCTTTGAAGCACAAGTATTTTGAAAACTTATGGATAATTAAAGTATAAAATCAAGTATTCTTTGAAATACCATGAATGTTTTTATGCGTTTGCCATACATATGGTCAGAGGCAGTTGTTTCTGGTAGTAATACAGGAATAGTTTAATATATAGTAAAATATATACTCATTATCAATGTCAGTCCCTTGAAATAAGCAATGACTCTGCCAAGTTTCATGTGATCTCTAGTGACTCTGCAAACTGAATGAACAAGTCTTTGGGCAGAGAAGATGAGAGTTGTCCTGAGGCCAAGGTCCAACATTCTTTTTTAAATTTTGGTTCTTAACTGACTTAGTTGCAGCTTGTTAGTTGAGCTGCAGACATATAGTATAGTTTGTGGCACGTTCCTTCCAGCTCCCAATGTCAATGTACTGCCTTTTTGATAAGACCTTCAGCGTTTCCTCAAAATGTTTTCTGTATCCTCAAGATCATGTGCCATTCTTAAGTTATGAAAGCAGAATCTGGTTTGGAAGCTGATTTGTCAGCCTGCCAACCACGGGAGCTAATTTCACATGATCGTGGTTATGATGCTGGAGTTTCTTTGCCCTTCTTATCTCTTGACTTTAAACATTCTGCAGAGACACTAGTGGAACTTCTAAAGTGCCCTGAGGTGCCTTTGTTAAGAAATCTGAGGCTCTCTGCCATGTAGAAGGTGATAATGACTGCAGTGTACACTTAATGCCTTACTGGACGAATGTTTAAAACTCAAGCAGCACAGGTATCATTGAATAGAGACAATTCATTCCTTTACTGAACTGAGTGTGAAATGCTTGGAATTCCACCAACCTCTTTCAAGGCAGACAAATCTTTACATTTTTGCACAACTTTATGACAGTAAAAACAAACAATGAAGTGACTTGTTAGAACTACTCAAGCTGATGGATTTTTAAGAATAGTTGAAAAAAAATCCTCCCCACCTTCCCCAGGCTCAGTTTTTGTGTCAATAAACAGAAGTTATGGATTTAAAATTCTTGGTGAAAGATATTGATGGGAGGTTTTCTCTGGATATGCAACATTCAAGGAGAAAGAAAGAGTGGAGGAAATTTATGTTGTGCACAATTTCACAAGGGAGTTAAATTTGAAGACAATGAACTTGAAAGATTGTGGACAAATTTGGGATTGAGATTAAGCGCAGCTACTCTCATAAAGAGATTAAAAAAAGGCATAATAGACTAAGCGACTTCCTTCTTTGTTAAGTTAAAAATCACACAACATCAATTTATAGTCCAACAGGTTTATTTGGAAGCGCTAACTTTCGGAGCACTGCTCCTTCCTAAGGTGGTTTGTCCACCTGACAATTATCTGATGAAGGAGCAGCACTCCGAAAGCTAGTGCTTCCAAATAAACCTGTTGGACTATAATCTGGTGTTGTGTGATTTTTAACTTTGTACTCCCCAGTCCAACACCAGCACCTCCAACTCATGTCCTTCTTTGCTGCACACCTGTATAATAAATTCTCATCCCAATAAATGATCATTGAGGCCCACTTTGAACGGAGTGACAGTAAGTCAGATGAAGCTGCCATCTTAAATCTCACTTAGCACAAACCAACCCAAACCATAACCAGGAACTACACCAGGCCAACCAGGGAATGCAGCCTTAAGAAGGACCATTAACCTGACTGGCAAGGCCAGGAGTGAACTAAAATTTCCCCATACTATTTGAATTCCAGAAATGAATATATGTTTGGAAAGAATAGATGAGCCAGGCCTATGAAAGATCTGGTTTGTGTCATAGAGTCATAGAGATTTACAGCACGGAAACAGACCCTTCGGTCCAACCCATTGTGGAAAAGACATTTTCTACAAAAAAAGCATAAGCTCAATGGGCTTCTGTGCTATTTACTAATATTGAGTATTAACAAAATTTGTCTTGCTCCCAGAAACAAAACAATTGGATCAATAAGTGCTGAGAGGTCTGCGACGCCAGGATTGACAGCATTCCCAACTGGCAGTGTCACTGGCCACAAAGTGGTTAAAAATGAAAATTGCAACTCCAAGGAGGTCCTGCTTTATTTAGTTAAGGGACATCTAAGGAATAGGTTTCCGGCTACTGAAGAAATAGTTCCTTTGTAGTAATACTATCCTGTCCTCTACTGTGTCCTATCAGAAGGATGTTGTGAAATTTCAAAGGGTTCAGAAAAGATTTACAAGGATGTTGCCAGGATTGGAGGATTTGAGCTATAGGGAGAGGCTGGACAGGCTGCTGCTGTTTTCCCTGGAGCATCGGAAGCTGAGGGGTGACCGTATAGAGGTTTTTAAAATCATAAGGGGCATGGATAGGGTAAATAGACAAAGTCTTTTCCCTGGGGTGGGGGAGTCCAGAACTAGAGGGCATAGGTTTAGGGTGTGAGGGGAAAGATATAAAAGAGACCTAAGGGGCACCTTTTCCACGCAGAGGGTGGTGCGTGTATGGAATGAGCAGCCAGAGGAAGTGGTGGAGGCTTGTACAATTATAACATTTTAAAGGCATCTGGATGGGTAAATGAATAGAAAGGGTTTGGAGGGTTATGGGCCGGGTGCTTGCAGGTGGGATATCTGGTTGGCACGGACAGGTTGGACCGAAGGGTCTGTTTCCATGCTGTACATCTCTATGACTCTGTGTGAGATACACACAGGATTTACTGTGTACAGAATGAGGAACAGTCATTTCAAAGATATTGAAGCTTTTTCTTGAACTTTTTTTTAATAGTGGAGAGTAAACTAAAACAACCCATAACAATTATTTGAAAGTGATTGGTTACATTCCCATCAAATCTCTTGGCCTCTGATGCTGTCCTTCCCTATAGCAAAATGCCTGGCCTCCCCTCAACTTAACAATCAGTGCCATCAAAATCACAAAAGCAAATTTGCACCGAGCCATTTTCCAAGGTGGGCTGCTGCCATGACTGTATGGAACAGAGAGGCTGTACAGCTGCTGTTTGAGTCAAGGCTAGACCCTCTTTGGTCCTGGGCATATCACCTGCAAGTGGTTAGGAGGTAAAAGAAGGAAGCATATGTCAGGTATAAACAGGATAGATCGAGTGAATCCTTAGAAGAGTATAAAAGGGAAATCAGGAGGGCGAAAAGGGGACATGAGATAGCTTAGGCAAATAGAGTTAATGAGAATCCCAACAGTTTTTGCAAATACATTAAGGACAAAAGGGTAACTAAGGAGAGAATAGGGTCCCCCAGAAATCAGCAAGGCGGCCTTTGTGTGAAGCTGCAGGAGACGGGGGAGGTACTAAATGAGTATTTTGTATCAGTGTTTACTGTGGAAAAGGACATAGAAGATATAGAATGTAGGGAAATAGATGGTGACATTTTGAAAAATGTTCATATTACAGAGGAGGATGTGCTGGATGTCATGAAACGCAGAAAAGTGGATAAATCCCCAGGACCTGATCAGGTGTACCCGAGAACTCTGTGGGAAGCTAGAGAAGTGATTGCTGGGTCCCTTGCTGAGATATTTGTATCATCGATAGTCACAGGTGAGGTGCCGGAAGACTGGAGGTTGGCTAACGTGGTACCACTGTTTAAGAAAGGTGGTAAGGACAAGCCAGGGAACTATAGACCGGTGAGCCTGACCTCGGTGGTGGGCAAGTTGTTGGAGGGCAGCCTGAGGGACAGGACGTCCATGTGTTTGGAAAGGCAAGGACTGATTAGGGATAGTCATCATGGCTTTGTGTGTGGGAAATTATGTCTCACAACTTGATTGAATTTTGAAGATGTAACAAAGAGGAATGATGAGGGCAGAGCAGTAGATGTGATCTATGTGGACTTCAGTAGATGTTCGACAAGGCTCCACATGGGAGACTGATTAGCAATGTTAGATCTCATGGAGTACAGGGGGAAGTAGCCAGGATACAGAACTAGCTCAAAGGTAGAAGACAGAGGGTGGTGGTGGAGGGTTGTTTTTCAGACTGGAGGCCTGTGACCAGTGGAGTACCATAAGGATCTATGCTAGGTCCACTAGTTTTTGTCATTTATATAAATAATTTGGATGTGAGCCTAAGAGGTATAGTTAATGAGTTTGCAGATGACATCAAGATTGGAGGTGTAGTGGACAGCGAAGAGGGTTACTTCAGATGTGCCAATAGGCTGAGAATTGGCAGGTGGAGTTTAATTTAGATAAATGTGAATGGTGCATTTTGGGAAGGCAAATCTTAGCAGGCCTTATACACTTAATAGTAAGATCCTGGGGAGTGTTGCTGAACAAAGAGACCTTGGAGTGCAGGTTCATAGTTCCTTGAAAGTGGAGTCACAAGTAGATAGGATAGTGAAGAAGGCTGAAAGGGTTCAGAAAAGATTTACAAGGATGTTGCCAGGGTTGGAGGATCTGAGCTACAGGGAGAGGCTGAACAGACTGGGGCTGTTTTCCCTGGAGCGTCGGAGGCTGAAGGGTGACCTTATGGAGGTTTATAAAATAATGAGGGTCATGGATAGGATAAATAGACAAAGTCTATTCCCTGGGGTGATGGAGTCCAGAACTAGAGGGCATAGGTTTAGGGTGAGAGGGGAAAGATATAAAAGAGACCTAAGGGGCAACTTTTTCACGCAGAGGGTGGTGTGTGCTCATGGAGACTTGAACTTGGGCCTCATGGCTCAGAGGTTCGGTCACAATACTGGAAAGATGGCTACCCCTTGGCACTAGTGAACGTGTATTCAGTAGAAGAAAGTTGTGGAGAGATGGAAAGTGCAATATTTCAACTGATTGACACACGGCGACAAAGTTTACAAATCCTCTCCTTTATTCCTTTTGGACTGTAGTCTGCATTATAATTATTAAAAGGAGGAGTATTTTGCATCTGTGTTTACTAGGGAGAAAGACATGGAAGATACATAATGTGGGGAAATAGATGATGACATCTTGAAAAATATCTAAGTTACAGAGGAGGAGATACTGGATGTCTTAAAATGCATAAAGGTGGATAAAACCCCAGGACCTGATCAGGTGTACCCTAGAACTCTGTGGACAGCTAGGAAAATGATTGCTGGGCCTCTTACTGAAATATTTGTATCATCGATAGTCACAGGTGAGGTGCCGGAAGACTGGAGGTTGGCTAACGTGGTGCCACTGTTTAAGAAACGTAATAAGGAAAATCAAGGGAACTATAGACCAGTGAGGCTGACATCAATGTTGGGCAAGTTGTTGGAGGAAATCCTGATGGACTGGATTTACAAGTATTTAGAAAGGCAAGGACTGATTAGAGATAGTCAGCATGGCTTTGTGCGTGGGAAATCATGCTTCACTAACTTGATTGAGTTTTTTGAAGAAGTAATGAAAAGGATTGATGAGGACAAAATGGTGAACATGATCTACATAGACTTTAGTAAGGCATTCGACAAAGTTCCTCATGGGAGACTGGTTAGCAAGGTTAGATCATATGGAATACAGGGAGAACTAGCCATTTGGATACAGAACTGGCTTGAAAGTCGAAGACAGAGGGTGGTGGTGGAGGGTTGCTTTATATACTGTGACCAGCAATGTGCCACAAAGGTCGATGCTGGGTCCACTGGTTTTTATGATTTATTTGGACGTGAATATAGGAGGTATAGTTAGTAAGTTTGCAGATGACACCAAAATTGGATGTATAATGGACAGCAAAGAAGGTTACCTCAGATTACAATGGGATCTGGACCAGATGGGCCAATGGGTCAAGGAGTGGCAGATGGAATTTAATTTAAATAAATGGAGATGCTGCATTTTGGAAATGCAAATCAGAGCAGGATTTATAAACTTTATGATTAGGTCCTGGGGAATGATGCTGGACAAAGAGACCTTGGAGTGCAGGTTCATAGCTCCTTGAAAGTGGAGCCGCAGGTAGATAGGATAGTGAAGAAGGTGTTTGGTATACTTTCCTTTATTGACCAGAGCATTGAGTACAGGAGTTGGGAGGTCATGTTGCAGTTATACAGGATATTGGTTAGGCCACTTTTGGAATATTGTGTGCAATTCTGGTCTCCTTCCTATCAGAAGGATGTTGTGAATCTTGAAAAGATTCTGAAAAGATTTACAAGGATGTTGCCAGGGTTGGAGGATTTGAGATGTAGGGAGAGGCTGAATAAGCTGGGGCTGTTTTCCCAGGAGCGTCGAAGGCTGAGCGGTGACCTTATGGAGGTTTACAAAATAATGAGGGACATGGATAGGGTAAACAGACAAAGTCTTTTCCCTGGGATGGGTGAGTCCAGATCTAGAGAGCATAGGTTTAAGGTGAGAGGGAAAGATATAAAAGGGACCTAAGGGGCAATGTTTTAATGCAGAGGATAGTGTGTGTATGGAATGAGCTGCCAGAGGAAGTGGTGGAAGCTGGTTCAATTACAACATTTAAAAGGCATCTGGATGGGTATTTGAATAGGATGGGTTAGGAGGGATATGAGCTGGCAAGTGGGACTGGACTAGGATATCTGGTAAGCATGAACGTATTGGACAGAAGGGTCAGTTTTCATGCTGTCCATCTCTATGACTCTAAAGTGCAAAGATTATAGAATCCCTACAGTGCAGATACATGCTATTTGGCAATTTAAGTTTGCACTGACCCTCTGACTCATCCTAACCCCATAACCTCACATTTCCCATGGCTAATCCACCTAACCTGTATTTCCCTGGACACAATTGGGTAAGTTAGCATGCCTCCATTCAACTAACTGTTGGCCTTGATGCTGGAGGTGTATTTGTTCAGACTCTTTCTGTATTTTAAGTAACATGCAAAGTCACAGTATATTATCACAAGAGGCTATAAAATAATTTTGTGTGTGTGGCATTGCCAGAGGAATATAGAAGTGGGCACTGCTTGGAGGGTATATCGAGAGAAATTATTTCCTCTGGTGGGAAAGTCCAAATAAGGAATTAAAACCAGGAAGATTGATAGAATTTTGTGAGGAAAGGGTATTATTTTAATTGCATAACGCTGTGATCTTTTGCTATAAATTCTGTGTTTTATGATCCTGCCCCACTTGTTACCTGATGAAGGAGCAGTGCTCTGAAAACTAGTGCTTCCAAATAAACCTGTTGAAATATAACTTGGTGTTGTGTGATTCTTAACCTTTTCAGAGAAAATTAAATTGTGCCACAGACTATCTTTAATCTGAAGACTGAGGGTTGGTGTTTTTCTCCAGAGATTTAAGCACAAAGTCTAGCTTGGTACACCATGTGTATTTCAATGGTAGTCCTACACTATCAAAGGTGCCATCTTTCAGATAAGTTAAATTGATGCGCATCTGCCACCATTGTTAGGTAGAGTATCCCACTGGATAATTTTAAAGAACAGCAAGAGAGTTCTCCCCAGTGTCTCTCAATCAACATCAATGTCACAAAATATATGGTCATTATAACGTTGTTGTTTGTAGGAGCTTGCTGTGTGTAAATCAGCTGCTGTGTTCCCTGTTACAACAATAACTGCACTTCAAAAGACATTCATGTGTCATTCGTGGAGGGTAAAATATAAATGCATTGAACTAAAACCAAACCTTGTTAACAAGGGTTAGCAGCAATCAAGGTGGCAATTTAGTGATCCTTCAGGTAATAGTTCAGGGGTCAACCTTCGACTCCAGAGCTAAAACTAAACTGGCCTCATTTCTGAGGACACATCTTGGCTCCTTTGATGGCTCTTTATCAGTTAAAACGTTTTGAGAAAGTTCCAACATGTGCTTCTGTTTCATTTTCTTTATTAATTCCTTGTTTATTGGTTTATAAAAAACATAGGAGACGGAAAAGAAAACTGATAGTCAACAACGGGGTAATGAAGAGTTTGTTGGATTTCCAATTTTCTTTGGCAGGGGGTGCCCTCTGACAATGGATGTGTTGGATGACCTGGTGGCGAGAATGTGGTCAGAATGGGACAGAAGATAGCAGCAGATCATGTGATGACACCTTCAGCAAATCTTTCAACTAAAGTTGACAACAATATTCCCAGATGGGACGTGCTCTGTCCTTTTTGTGAGTTTGTGCCCCATTCTGTATTAGATGAATACTTATGGAAGCCATGGATAACAGTCCATAATATTGTGAAGAGTGTCGTCAAACTAAGAAGCAAAACTTGTCCATCTTGATCTTAAAATGTACTTTGCACTTGTTTCTGCTGTTCAAGGTATAAAGTAAGTAAAACAAGGAAGCAGGAAGACTGCAGTCCTTCAGCAGCCTTGGCTGTTAGAGATTTTCTTTTTCGGCTGGTCATTTTGGATGATATGTCCAGTAAACAGGCAAACAATGCATTAAAAAATCCAAAATTTTTTTATAATGTCAAGTTAACATTTTTAACAAATACAAGATAGTGCTGATAATCGGTGGGCCCCATGAGTCACTGATCAGATGCAAAACAGGAACTACATTGTGATGCGGCACATCAGTTAAAATACAGGAAGTGTCTGAGCAAAAATGACTTCAGCACCAACGTGGATGGTTAATTGAATAGGGGCATATGTTGCACTTATTTTAGCAGGTTTTAAGCATGTTACATTCCATTAGACATAAAACAGCAACTGTAAAGTCTGTGGCTGTGTGTGTTCACTAGCCAAAATAGTCTTTTTCTCTCAGACTCATTCATCAGTGCCAAGGGGTGACCAATCCTTTGTGTTGTGCCCAGGGTACAATAATCCTGGGCAGTGACTGTCAGCAAGCTCCCTGGGAAGACTAGAATAGGGCTAACCTGCGGGCAGCAGTGTAGCTGTGTCCTGCCATTTGCTGCGCTTGTCTGGCACTAGTTACTGAGCAACAATCAGGAGCAGAAAAGCTTGGCTCAGTTCTCCCCTCCTTAATTCGCTCTGTTTCTACCAGGGCTGAGGCTGGTACCAAATAAACTCAGAATGGTCTGAGGGATTGAACCTGGTGTCTTCTCACTCTGTACTTTACAGGAAGGACACAATAGCTGGAGAAAGAGAGAATGCAGAAGAGATTTACAAGAATATTGCCCAGGGCTTGAAAATTGCAACAGTGAGAAAGTATGAGACAGAATCATAGAATCCCTACAGTGTGGAAACAGGTCCTTCGGCCCAACACAGAGTAACCCACCCAGACCCATTCCCCTGCCTATTACACTACATTCACCCCAGACTAATGCACCTAACCTACACATCGCTGAAAACTATGGGCAATTTAACATGGCCAATTCACCTAACCCACGTATCTTTGGACTGTGGGAGGGAACACACACAGACATGGGGATAACATGCAAACTCCACACAGTCACCCAAGTCTGGAATCAAACCCAAGTCCCAGGCACTGTGAGACAGCAGTGCTAATCACTGAGCCATCATGTACAGTCTGGGGTTGTTTTCCTTTGAACAGAGGAGGCACTCAGGTGACTTAAGTGAGGTGTACAAAATAATGTGGGGCTTGGACAGAGTGGGCAGAGAAATCTGTTTCCTGGAGTGGAGAGGTCACCTACTAAGTGGTCCAGATTTAACAATTGATAGAAGTACGAGGAATGGGGGAGATACTAAATGAATATTTTGCATCAGTATTTACTGTGGAAAAGAATATGAAAGATATAGAATGTAGGGAAATAGATGGTGACATCTTGCAAAATGTCTATATTACAGAGGAGGAAGTGCTGGATGTCTTGAAATGGTTAAAGGTGGATAAATCCCCAGGACCTGATCAGGTGTACCCGAGAACTCTGTGGGAAGCTAGAGAAATGATTGCTGGGCCTCTTGCTTAGATATTTGTATCATCGATAGTCACAGGTGAGGTGTCGGAAGACTGGAGGTTGGAAAAAGTGATGCCACTGTTTAAGAAGGGCGGTAAAGACAAGCCAGGGAACTATAGACCAGTGAGCCTGACCTCGGTGGTCGGCAAGTTGTTGGAGGGAATCCTGAGGGACAGGATGTACATGTAGTTGGAAACACAAGGACTGATGAGGGATAGTCAACATGGCTTTGTGCGTGAGAAATCATGTCTCACAAACTTGATTGAGTTTTTTGAAGAAGTAACAAAGAGGATTGATGAGGGCAGAGCAGTAGATGTGATCTATACGGACTTCAGTAAGATGTTCAATGAGGTTCCCCATGAGAGACTGATTAGCAAGGTTAGATCTCATGGAATACAGGGAGAACTAGCCATTTGGATACAGAACTGGCTCAAAGGTAGAAGACAGAGCGGATGACATCAAAATTGGAGGTGTAGTGGACAGCGAAGAGGGTTACCTCAGATTACAACAGGATCTGGACCAGATGGGCCAATGGGCTGAGAAGTGGCAGATGGAGTTTAATTCAGATAAATGCGAGGTGCTGCATTTTGGGAAAGCAAATCTTAGCAGGACTTATATACTTAATGGTAAGGTCCTAGGGAGTGTTGCTGAACAAACAGACCTTGGAGTGTAGTTTCATAGCTCCTTGAAAGTGGAGTCGCAAGTAGATAGGATAGTGAAGAAAGCATTTGGTATGCTTTCCTTTATTGGTCAGAGTATTGAGTACAGGAGTCGGAAGGTCATATTGCGGCTGTACAGGACATTGGTTAGACCACTGTTGGAGTATTGCATGCAATTCTGGTCTCCTTCCTATCGGAAAGATGTTGTGAAACTTGAAAGGGTTCAGAAAAGATTTACAAGGATGTTGCCAGGGTTGGAGGATTTGAGCTATAGAGAGAGGCTGAACAGGCTGGGGCTGTTTTCCCTGGAATGTCGGAGGCCAAGGGGTGACCTTATAGAGGTTTACAAAATTATGAGGGGCATGGATAGGATAAGTAGATAAAGTCTTTTCCCTGGGATCGGGGAGTCCAGAACTAGAGGGCATAGGTTTAGGGTGAGAGGGGAAAGATATAAAAGAGACCTAAGGAGCAACTTTTTCACACAGAGGGTGGTACGCGTATGGAATGAGCTGCCAGAGGAAGTGGTGGAGGCTGGTACAATTGCAACATTTAAGAGGCATTTGGATGGGTATATGAATAGGAAGGGTTTGGAGGGATATGGACCGGGTGCTTGCAGGTGGGTCTAGATTGGGATGGGATATCTGGTCGGCATGGACGGGTTGGACCGAAGGGCCTGTTTCTGTGCTGTACATCTCTATGACTCTATGACCCTATGACTCTAGAAGGTGGTGGCAGTCTGGCCTTTGTTGCCACATTTGGAAATTGGGGCAGAATCTCACAACTCATTTGAATGGAACTGGGAGCTGTACCTGAAGCAGTGTAACCTGCAAGGCTATGGACCGATTTCTGAAAAATATGATTAGAATGAACAGCAAGTTTATAAAGTTAGTGCAGGCACAATGGGCTGAGTTACCTCCTCCTGTGCCATAACCTCTCTGCAGTTTTTAGATGCTAAGAGGCTGTTTCCTGAGCTGATAATCACAAATCTGGGGGCCACAGTCTTAAGATGAGGGGGCAGCCACTTGGGACTGAGATAAGGAGACATTTCTTCAATCAGAATTGCAAATTTGAGAGAAAGCTACAGGTGCTCAGTCATTGAACACACTCAAGGCAGAGAAAGTAGATTTTTGGGTTCTTGTACATATTAAGGGAAATGAGACTAGAGAAAGAATGGGGAATTGAGAAGAAGGAGAAGGATGGCTTTTGAAATTCTTACAGAATGCCAGAGCAGCCTCAAGGGCTGACACAGCTGATTTCTGCTCCTAATTCTTTGGTTCTTACATTTTTATTTTTATTTTAAATCTGTATTCCTGTAAAAGAGGATTAGAACAATGGTTGATTGATGCATTATTGCAAAGGATTTTAGATGTTGTTGAACTCAGTAGGATTTGCAAATTGTGAAACACTGGCGTGACTGTCAATTTTGAACATTACGTACACAATGGAAAAAGTGAAATCAGTGAGCGCCATGTGATTCCAGTCTTTGCCAATCACCGGAACAGTGTGACCTATCACAACTCTCCTTAATCTTAGTTCTGTTTTACTAAATTATATACAGTACAGAGATCGGAGAGTCAAACTAAATCAGCTGACAGTTGGGAGCTGATAATATTCAGAGTTCAGTGACCAAGAATTTCTCTGGTTCCTGGAATCATTATACTTTTGATGTATTCATCCTTCCCACACTCAGTGAGTCAGCTTCAAACCTGTTTTTTTGTCTAATTTGAATACTCTCCTTGCTGCACAATGATTCATTGTTCTGAAACCAGAGGCCAGAGTCTCCACAGAAAAGACATACAGTTGGTATTGGGAGAAAACCGTTTCTGAGTGGAAAAGACTGCATAACGTAAGAGCAATTAAATTGAGCGAATAGATAACATTTTCTTCATCGTGAGCCCGTGAGCTCTATGGCTGCGAATTCAAGTTCCATCTGGGATTTGGGAGTAGAATGTCAGTGTGGCAGTAATGATGATGGGATTCTTCATTAGAGTCATAGAGTCATAGAGATGTACAGGCCCTTCGGTCCAACCCGTCCATGCCGACCATATATTCCAATCCAATCTAGTCCCACCTGCCAGCGCCCGGCCCATATCCCTCCAAACCCTTCCTATTCATATATCCATCCAAATGCATCTTAAATGTTCCAATTGTACCAGCTTCCACCACTTCCTCTGGCAGCTCATTCCATACACATACCACCATCTGTGTGAAAAAGTTGCCCCTTAGGTCTCTTTTATATATTTCCCCTCTCACCCTCTATGCCCTCTAGTTCTGGACTCCCCGATCCCAGGGAAAAGACTTTGTCTAATTATCCTATCTATGCCCCTCATGATTTTATAAACCTCTATAAGGTCATCCCTCAGCCTCCGACATTCCATGGAAAACAGCCCCAGCCTATTCAACTTCTCCCTATAGCTCAAATCCTACAACCTTGGCAGCATCCTTATAAATCTTTTCTGAACCCTTTCAAGTTTCACAACATCTTTCCGATAGGAAGGAGACCAGAATTGCACGCAATATTCCAATGGTGGCCTAACCAATGTCTTGTACAGCCGCAACATTGTTAAACTGAGGTCCTGTTCAGGGACAGGAATCTGATCTTCTTCATTTTAATCCTTCCGTTAGGATCAAGGATATGTTGTCATTCGAGGTTTGTTGGCTTCTGAGATGGGACTGCGGTATGCGTATTTACAGACCCCTGAAGCTAACAGGCAACGTAGATAAGAAGGTTACTAAGTCCAATATGTGATCCGCTCACTCTGCCACATCTGGGGCATGTGATGCTTGAAGAATTGGGTAAACGGATTGATTGGAGATTTTGTGCTCTCTCTGACACCTCAATGTCACCTCTGCACATTCCCACAAAGTCTCTTGAAGCCTTCCCAAATGAACCTTCTCCATTTCAGTCAGTCATTTTTATTTATTTGTTCATGCAACGTGGGCAAAGCTTGCTAGGCCAGTGTTTGTTGCCCGTCCCTAACTGCACAGAGAGAGCTAAAAGTTAAGGATGGAAGATTTCTTTCCCTAAAGGGCATTAATGGACCAGCTGGATTTTATACCATTCGACAGTCATTAATTGGTCACCAATAGGCCAGCTTTTTACTCAATATTTTTATGGAATTCAAATTTAACCAAGTGTCATGGTGGGATTCAAACCCATTTCCTTTGTACATTAGCCTGGAATTCTGTCATTAGTGATATTATGACTGTGCCTCCCCGTAATGAGGAACAGCCATGAGTTGGTGAGGGAATGTTTGCCTTCTTCAGGGAGGACATTCCTAAGGCATTTCTTCTCCTCTGGTGAGGTTCCTGCAGTCACTGAATTCCCAGCAGAGTAATTACTTCAGGAATGTAGCATCGGGGAAAGGAGCAACATGGCCTACCCAGCAGATTTTCTGATTCAGTATGTAGATGTATCTACTGAATCTTGATCTACTCTTAGGAAATAAGGCAGGGCAAGTGACTGAGGTGTCAGTGGGGGAGCACTTTGGGGCCAGCGACCATAATTCTATTAGATTTAAAATAGTGATGGAAAAGGATACACCATATCTAAAAGTTGAAGTTCTAAATTGGAGAAAGGCCAATTTTGATGGTATGGCGTCACGGTGGCACAGTGTTAGCACTGCTGCCTCACAGCGCCAGAGACCCGAGTTCAATTCCCGCCTCAGGCGACTGACTGTAGGGGTAAATGTAGGGGTATGGGTGGGTTACGCTTCGGCGGGTCGGTGTGGACTTGTTGGGCCGAAGGGCCTGTTTCCACACTGTAAGTAATCTAATCTAATCTAATCTAAACTTTCAAAAGCTGATTGGAG
The DNA here is from genome assembly GCF_004010195.1 of Chiloscyllium plagiosum. NCBI lineage: Eukaryota > Metazoa > Chordata > Chondrichthyes > Orectolobiformes > Hemiscylliidae > Chiloscyllium > Chiloscyllium plagiosum. The sequence goes on along the minus strand of NC_057733.1, from coordinate 47,829,625 downwards.
GCAAATGTTCGCAGGTAAAGGGACGGCTGGAAAATGGGAAGCCTTCAGAAATGAAATAACAAGGGTCCAGAGAAAGTATATTTCTGTTAGGGTGAAAGGAAAGGCTGGTAGTTATAGGGAATGCTGGATGACTAAAGAAATTGAGGTTTTGGTTAAGAAAAAGAAGGAATCATATATCAGGTATAAACAGCATAGATCGAGTGAATCCTTTGAAGATTATAAGGAAGTAGGAGTATACTTATTTTGCATCAGTGTTTACTGTGGAAAAGGACATGGAAGATATAGAATGTAGGGAAATAGATGGTGACATCTTGAAAAATGTCCACATTACAGAGGAGGAAGTACTGGATGTCTTGAAATGCATAAAAGTGGATAAAATCCTAGGACCTGATCAGGTGTAACATAGAACTCTGTGGGAAGCTAGGGAAGTGATTGCTGGGCCTCTTGCTGAGATATTTGTATCATCGATAGTCACAGGTGAGGTGCCGGAAGACTGGAGGTTGGCGAACCTGGTGCCACTGTTTAAGAAGAGTGGTAAGGACAAGCCAGGGATCTATAGACCAGTGAGCCTTACATCAGTGCTAGGCATGTTGTTGGAGGGAATCCTGAGAGACAGGATGTCCATGTATTTGCAAAGGCAAGGACATATTTGGGACAGTCAACATGGCTTTGTGCATGGGAAATCATGTCTCACAAACTTGATTGAGTTTTTTGAAGTAATAACAAAGAAGATTGATGAGGGCAGAGCGGTAGATGTGATCTATATGGACTTCAGTAAGGCGTTCGACAAGGTTCCCCATGGGAGACTGGTTAGCAAGGTTAGATCTCTTGGAATACAGGGAGAACTAGCCATTTGGATACAGAACTGACTCAAAGGTAGAAGACAGAGGGTGGTGATGGAGGGTTGTTTTTCAGACTGGAGGCCTGTGACCTGTGGAGTGCCACAAGGATCAGTGCTGAGTCCACCACGTTTCATCATTTATGTAAATGATTTGGATGTGAGCATAAGAGGTATAGTTAGTAAGTTTGCAGATGACACCAAAATTGGAGGTGTAGTGTAGAGTGAAGAAGGTTACCCCAGATTACAATGGGATCTTGATCAGATGGGCCAAAGGGCTGAGAAGTGGCAGATGGAGTTTAATTTAGATAAATGCGAGTTGCTGCATTTTGGGAAAGCAAATCTTATCAGGACTTAAACACTAAATGGTAAGGTCCTAGGGAGTGTTGCTGAACAAAGAGACCTTGGAGTGCAGGTTCATAGCCCCTTGAAAGTGGAGTCGCAGGTAGATAGGATAGTGAAGAAGGCGTTTGGTATGCTTTCCTTTATTGGTCAGAGTATTGAGTACAGGAGTTGGGAGGTCATGTTGCAGCTGTACAGGACATTGGTTAGGCCACTGTTGGAATATTGCGTGCAATTCTGGTCTCCTTCCTATTAGAAAGGTGTTGTAAAACCTGGAAGGGTTCAGAAAAGATTTTACAAGGACGTTTCTCAGGGTTGGAGGATTTGTGCTATGCGGAGAGGCTGAATAGGCTGTGGCTGTTTTCCTGGAGCGTCGGAGAATGAGGGGTGACCTTATAGAGGTTTATAAAATCATGAAGGGCATTGATAGGATAAATAGACAAAGTCTTTTCCCTGGGGTCGGGGAGTCCAAGTTTAGGGTGAGAAGGGAAAGATATAAAAGGGACCTAAGGGGCAACATTTTCACACAGAGGGTGGTGTGTATATGGAATGAGCTGCCAGCGGAAGTGGTGGAGGCTAGTACGGTTGCAACATTTAAAAGGCAACTGGATGAGAAAATCCAGTATTCTATCTTCTGTTTATGTGGAAACCAAGCAGGCAGACCCCAGTACTCTAGAGGGTCAATGAGACCAGTCACTGCTGGCAACCCCATCCTTGTTCATCTCGATTATCCAGACTCAAGCTATTACCGCAGTCTGAATTCAGACCCACCCCCATCATTTATTTGTACATCCTTACTGGAAACTGTTGACCAAACCACAATCAGCTTGTCTGATGAAGTGTAACCTATGGTTTTAGTGCTGCCTGCAGAATGGTTAGGTCAGGATTTACACCATTGCTGGCTCAGGACCTAGCAGACTGAAGTCAGTGGGAGTCAAAGGAAAATCCACTGTGCAGAAGGACAGACATATTCACCAACGGCTAGTCATCATCACTTCAGGATATTACTGTAAGAGTTCCTCAGTAGCAACGATCATCAATATTAAAGGTACTTTCTCTGATCTTAGCTGACATGGTTAGAACATTAGAAGCCCCTCTATACTAATTGCAGGTATGAAGTGTAGTCAAAGTGGAATCTGCAGGCGTAGTTCTTCCCATCCTCACTGGGTAATTTCCCCAAGGAGCCTACAGCATGTGCAGACAGAGAGACCTACTCACCCCAGCCCAGCCCCTCTTTCTGTCTTCTTTCTTCCTCAAAGAATGTTTATGAGCCTGGCAGATAGGAGATCACTTTCCCAACACTTTCCCTTCACTCAGCTCTGATGAAGAGTCATCGAGACTCAAAACGTTAGATTGCTGTCTCTCCACAGATGCTACCTGACCCACTGTGATTTCCATCATTTTATTGGATTCAGTGCCAATGAATTGTCAAGTTTTGAATTACCGACATCTACACCCACCATTTGCACCTATTTCTTTAAACATTAGATATCAAAAGTGTGTATGGGATCAGTACACTACAAGTCAGGGGGAAAATCCATGCACTGCCCCCAAAGTGGCCTACACAACCACCAATATCACTGGCTTAAGTCTTATGAAATCAGAAGTGGAGAAATGTGTAAAATAGTTCTCAATTTGGACTGTGAAGCATTTACCAATGAAGGTGGGATCCTTCATAGCTTAGCAATACCCAACAGTAGTTACTGCTCCTCAAGTTAATTCATTCAATGCAGGGCACCATCAATTGCTATTTGAAGACGAAAGTTCCAACCTTTTACTGTCATTTGTGTGTGCAAATGTTTCCTCATTTACCTGCTGGAATGTCTGGCTTTAATTCTCAACAAAATATCTCTATTACCTCAAGAGAATAAACCCCAAAATTAAAATTATATTTGGAGTTCAAATTCCAACTTTAAGCTCATATAATGTGTACATACTGTAACAAGACCCCCGGAAGTTACATGATAGAGATTTAACATATGATGTAAATTTCAGTCCCTACATGCCTATCAAACTGTTTGGTGATGTTTGTGAGCTAATCGTAACAAGATAACAAGGTCAATGCCATCCAAAAATAACAACAGTTACAATCCGTATTCTCAGCATCAAAATATAAGCTCCACCAAGTCACCACAGATATAGAGGCAAGACATAACTCTAAGTGTGAGCATGTGTGAATTCTGAGGAAGGTCAGATAAAAGATTGCATAGATCCAACTAGTTGAAGAGGTTCTTGTTTCTTCTTTGTAAGAGCTTTAAACAAAGCTGTCTTGCAGAGATAAAACACATCATTTAACCCTTTCATCAGCTGGTTTGAAGCTGCTCTGTTATTTGGATTGACTTCCGCACCTTTATGTGACATTAACAACAACAGTTGGCATTTCTATAGCAGGTTTATTGTAACAAACATTGCAGGCAAGGTTATCAGACAGAATTTGACATGAGCCGCATAAAGGAATAATAGGGCAGGTGACTAAGAGGTGGGTTTTGAGGAGCATCTGTAAAGAATTTAAGTGAAGTAGAGATATAGAGAGGCGGAGGGGCTTCGAGAGGGCATTCCAGAGGATAGGACCTTGTTAGGTGAAGCCATAGCCGAAGGTAGCACAACTGAAGCAGACACCATTAACCTGGGGGTCGGCAAGAGGCCAGAGTTAGAGGAGCACAGGATATCAGAGGGTTGTAGGGTTGGAGGCAATTAAAAAGATAAAGAGGAAAGGCCACATGAGTGATTGAAGATAAGGATGAGAATTTTAAAATTAAGGTATTGTTTATACAGTAAATTAGTCCATGATCTGGTTAATTTGTTACAAAAATATCTTGTATCCCTTCTTAGTAATTTTGTGAAATGAGTCATAGAGTCATAGAGATGTCGACCAGATATCCCAACCCAATCTAATCCCACTTGCCAGCACCCGCTCCATATCCCTCCAAACCCTTCCTATTCATATACCCATCTAGATGCCTTTTAAATGTTGCAATTGTACCGGCCTCCACCACTTCCTCTGGCAGCTCATTCCATACACGTACCATCCTCTGTGTGAAAAAGTTGCCCCTTAGGTCTCTTTTATATCTTTCCCCTCTCACCCTAAACCTATGCC
>NC_057733.1:47759642-47825125 GCF_004010195.1 Chiloscyllium plagiosum | reverse complement strand
AGGGCTTATGCCCGAAACGTCAAGTCTCCTGTTCCCTGGATGCTGCCTGACCTGCTGCGCTTTTCCAGCAACACATTTTCAGCTCTGATCTCCAGCATCTGCAGACCTCACTTTCTCCTCTGACCAATAAAGGAAAGCATACCAAACGCCTTCTTCACTATCCTATCTACCTGTGCCTCCACTTTCGAGGAGCTATGAACCTGCACTCCAAGGTCTCTTTGCTCAGCAACGCTCCTTAGGACCTTACCATTAAGTGTATAAGTCCTGCTAAGATTTGCTTTCCCAAAATGCAGCAACTCGCATTTATCTGAATTAAACTCCATCTGCCACTTCTCAGCCCATTGGCCCGTCTGGTCCAGTTCCTGTTGCAATCTGAGGTAACCCTCTTCGCTGTCCACTACACCTCCAATTTTGGTGTCATCCGCAAACTTACTAACTGTTCCTCTTCTGCTCGTATCCAAATCATTTATGTAAATGACAAAAAGTAGAGGAACCAGCACCGATCCTTGTGGCACTTCACTGTAGTGTGACATGAACCCAAGGTCCCGGTTGAGGCCCTCCCTATGGGTACCAAACTTAGCATTCAGCCTCTGCTCAGCCACTTTTTGCTGCTGCCTGTCCCGAAGTCCGCCTTGGAGGATGGTCACCCAAAGGTCCGAGGTTGAATTTCTGGACCAATGAAGTGTTCCACAACTGGATGGGAACACTCCTGTCTGGTGATTGTTGTGCGGTGCCCATTCATCCGTTGCCGTAGCCTTTGCTTGGTTTTCCCAATGTGCCATCCCTCATAGCATCCTTGCCTGCAGCATGTGAGATAGACAACATTGGCTGAGTCGCATGAATACCTGCCACGTACATGGTGGGAGGTGTCCCCACGTGTAATGGCGGTATCTATGCCCACACTCTGACAGGTCTTGCAGTGCCTACCATGACAGGGTTGTATGGAGTTGCCCTGAAGGCCGGTCACTTTGCTACAAACAATGATCTGTTTGAGGTTTGGCGGTTGTTTAAAAGCAAGCAGTGGAGGTGTGGGGAAGGTCTTGGCGAGGTGCTCATCCACATTGATAATGTGTTGCAGGCTGTGAAGAACATGGCATAGTTTTTCGGCTCCTGGGAAGTACTGGATAACGAAGGGTACCCTGTCGGTTGCAGCACGTGTCTATCTCCTGAGGAGGTAATTATGGTTCCTTGCTGTGGCACAACAAACTGGCGGTCGATGAGTTGAGCATCGTACCCCAGCACCCCAGCACTCTACCGCAAACCCACAGACAACCTCACAATGCTACACATCTCCAGCTTCCACCCAAAACATATTAAAACAGCCATCCCCTATGGACAAACCCTACGCACACACCGGATCTGCTCAGATGAGGAAGAACATGACGGTCACCTGGAAATACTCAGGAATGCCCTCATAAGAATGGGGTACAATGCTCAACTCATCAACCGCCAGTTCCAATGAGCCACCGCAAGGAACCTTGGTTGTCCAGTACTTCCCAGGAGTCAAAGATCTACGCCATGTTCTTCATCCACTTGCAACACATTATCAATGAGGATGAGCACCTCGCCAAGACCTTCCCCACACCTCCACTGCTCGCCTTTAAACAGATCATTGTTAGTAGCAAACTGACCGGCCTTCAGGGCAACTCCATACAACCCTGTCACGGTAGGCACTGCAAGACGTGTCAAAGTGTGTACATAGATACCACCATTACACATGGGGACACCTCCCACCATGTACATGGCAGGTATTCATGCGACTCAGCCAATGTTGTCTATCTCACATGCTGCAGGCAAGGATGCCATGAGGCATGGTACATTGGTGAAACCAAGCAAAGGCTACGGCAATGGATGAATGGGCACCACACAACAGGAATGTTCCCTCTCAGTTGGGGAACACTTCAGCAGTCCAGGACATTCGTGATAAGACCTTCGGGTGACCATCCTCCAAGGCGGGCTTTGGGACAGGCAGCAGCGAAAAGTGGCTGAGCGGAGGCTGAAAGCTAAGTTCGGTACCCATAGGGAGGGCCTCAACCGGGACTTTGGGTTCATGTCATACTACCGGTGAACCACCATTGCACTAAACACACACAGACACACCCACACACAGACACGCACAAAGATACTCACACATACTCCTACAGACACACACACTCCCGCACTCACACATGCACCCTCTCACAGATTTAGACCACTTTACACTTACACACACACACACACTCCTATAGACACACACACTACCACACTCACACATACACCCTCTCACAGACTTAGACCACTTTACACTCACACACACACACATATACACACTCTCTCCCAGACACTCATAAACCCCCACCCCAGACACACAAACACAAAAAAACCCACATGCACATATACACATTTACGTTTGTGGGGCGAATTTGTACTTGCAGAGTTACATTATACTTTGCTCAAAAACTGCATGAATCCATGTAAGACTCTGTTAATTCACTTTTTAGATTAGAATCAGTCGAAACATTATGGCACAGACAGGGAACACAGGGGGCTAACACCTTCAACATCTCCACATCTTATCTGCGCTGACACCAATTGTTACAGTTAACCTGAGAATGTAACTTTTAAAAAAAGGTTTTGTGATTTACATATGAAAGAAGTGAAACCAACATGGTCATTCTAACAGATAAGAGATTTAACAAACGATCCAAGTATTTTTCAATGTATAATCTCAGTTACCTCACACTGTAAACTTTTGCTATAAATTCTGTATTTTACAATTGTGTCCCCCACAACCACCTGATGAAGGAGCGGCGCTCCGAAAGCTAGTGCTTCCAAATAAACCGGTTGGACTATAACCTGTTGTTGTGTGATTTGTAATTTTGTTTCTTCTAAGGCTTTTTTTCCTAAAATTTGAGTTTTCGTTTTAGTTGTGATGCAGTTAAATCAGTCTCACTACACCATTTAAAACAGTGATCTGATAAAAAGATGGATTCACTAGGTTTGGCAGCACCTGTGGAGAGATGAACTCAATTGTCATTTTGGTTCAATTACATTTTATCAGAATTCAACTGTTGATTCAGAATCAAATTGGACTTACAATTAGGTTGCACTCAAAATTTTTGTAATATGGACATTGAAACTAAAGCTGATGTGTTCTATGATACTTGATGTTTTCTGCAGTATTCTGAGAGTGGTATAGGTTTTAAAATGTTGAGCAACAATGTTCGAATTTAAATGACATCAATTTGGAAAATAAAGCAGACTTAATCTTGGAATGTGGAAATAATCTGATCAGAGATAAACAGAAATGTTGGAAGTAAACAGGAAACCGGTTGGTGGCTTAAGTGGGTCATCTGGTGCTTTATTAAGCCTTACAACAACAAGAAATTGGGCTAGGATTGCAACTTTAACTTGGAGAACATGAAGGATATTCCTTAGGAGTATTACCTGGAAAAATGTAACATTGAAGAAGATGTCAAGAGAAATGACCAAAAGTTTAACCAAAGGTCCAGCCACAGATCACAAAGCCTTGTTATTATTTTGCGGATCGGCACTGGACCATACTTTGTTAAGTAGTGGAAAGTTAGCCAGGGTTTCCAATTCCAGATCACAAGCCCAGTGACCATCTGCGGAAAATTGTGGATCTCAGATAAGCTCAGAATTGGGTTAGGGTGTAAAGAGGAGAAAGTGAGGACTGCGGATGCTGGAGATCAGAGTCGAGAGTGTGGTGCTGGAAAAGCACAGCCAGTCAGGCAGCATCTGAGGAGCAGGAGAATCGATGATTCGGGCATAAGCCCTTCATCAGGAATCAGATTCAATAATTCAACTCAATACCCATCAATAATTTGCCAAATAAAATTGAGGAAGAAAGGTAGACTTAGATTGAGGAGGCAATGTGTGGAGGAAGAGGGTACTGAGGAAGGTGGGGGAAGGACAGACTGAGAACAACAATGAACCTGAGAGCCTGTTGGACAAGCTGGCCTTTTCAGTTCTTACAATGTCCTGTTTTTATCACATTTTGTTTATGTCTGACTGAACACAGGATGGGAAGTGCAGCATAGACAAGGGCTGAGTTAGTACTGAGGTGAGTCATTTCGTCTGGTCTTGTAATAACCAGTCGGCTCTTTGTGCCAACTGAATTTCAAGAGACAGGAATGACGAATAAATTTGTATCAAAGCCAGAAAAGGAAATCCGAGTTCAAAGTTGCTGCCTGACCTGCTGTGCTTTTCCAGCACCACTCTGGTCTAAACTCTGGTTTCCAGCATCTGCAGTCCTCACTTTTGCCTACTTGAGTTGGATGGTCATAATGGTATTGAATGGCAGAGCAGGCTTGAAAGGCTGAATGACCCACTCCTGTTCTTTACTCATTGGATGAGGACTTCACTGGCTAGGGCAGCATTTACTCCCCATCACTAATTGCCCAGAGGACAATTATGAGTCAACCACATTGCTGTGGGTCTGGAGTCACATGTAGGCTAGAGCACTTAAGAATGGCAGCTTCCTCCCCTAAAGGGCATTAGTAAACCAGATGAGTTTTTCCAACAATTAGCAATGGTTTCTCACTTCCAGTTTTTTATTGAATTCAAATTCCACCATCTGCCTTGGCAGGATTCGAACCCATGCCCCAAAAACATCAATCAATAGATGTGAGGCTGGAAGAGCACAACAGGTCTGACAGCATCCAAGGAGCAGGAAAGTTGGCATTCTGGGTTGAAATCCTTCGCCAGGAGCTGGGTCACTGGATTAACATAACGTGGAGGTGCCCGTGTTGGAGTGGGATGGACAAAGTTAAAACTCACATAACGCCAGGTTATAGGCCAACAAATTTATTTGGCAGTACTAGCTTTCGGAGCGTGGCTCCTTCATAGAGAGATAAATTAGAAATTCTTTCTCTGAAGGAGCCGTGCTCCGAAAGCTAGTGGCCTAGTGGTATTATTGCTGAACTGTTAATCCAGTTAAAATCACACAACACCTGGTTAGAGCCCAGTAGGTTTATTTGGGAGCACTAGCTATCAGCTGAAGGAGAGAGAGATGGCTAGTGCTCCCAAATAAACTTATTGGGCTCTAACCAGGTGTTGTGTGATTTTTAACTGGATTAGCAGTTCAGCAATAATACCACTAATCCATCAACTCCCTGTTGGCTGTGTGTCTAGGTATACAGTGTTAAAAATCACACAACACCAGGTTATAGTCCAACAGGTTTAATTGGAAGCACACTAGCTTTCGGAGCGACGCTCCTTCATCAGGTGATTGTGGAGGGCTCGATCATAACACAGAATTTATAGCAAAAATTTGCAGTGTGATGTAACTCAAATTGTACATTGAAGAATTGATTGTCTGTTAAGCCTTTCATCTGTTAGAATATCTGCTCAGCCACTTTCCTCTGCTGCCTGTCCCAAAGTCCACCTTGGAGGATGGTCACCCGATCACCTCCACAATCACCTGATGAAGGAGCGTCGCTCCGAAAGCTAGTGTGCTTCCAATTAAACCTGTTGGACTATAACCTGGTGTTGTGTGATTTTTAACTTTGTACACCCCAGTCCAACACTGGCATCTCCGAATCATAGGTATACAGTAGTTGGGGGTTCAGAGAGATGCCACCCAGGTCTCCCCCTCACTGAGCTGCAGTACCCGCGACATGCCGCTAGGGGCTCAAGCCGGCGCTGGCCGGAAGTGACGCACAGGGCCCACCCCGCTCGGTGTTGGGCGGAGAGATTCAGTCAGAGAGAGAGAGAGAGCCCGCTGTTTGCCCGCCCGTCAGTCAACCGGGGAGAGGGAGAGAGAGAGAGGGCCACGGCCGCTTGTGCTGGTCAGTGTCACTGAGCACGGTGAGAGAGAACCGGAGAGGGGAATGGCGAGGCGGCGGGGCGCGGCACGGACCGCGCTCTGATCCCGCGGGAGAGGGAGACCGCCCCTCGTGGGGAGCGCTCCCGATCCGTAACGGCTGCTGCCCGTGGGCGCGGACCCGCGCTTTTTAACCCCCCGGGGCGCGGCCCCGCTCGTATCTACCCGCGTTAGGGCATTTCCGCCCCCGCTTTACACCGGGAGCGCGCAAGGGATCTCTCACCCCCCCCCCCCATGGGTCCTCGCAACGGGAACGCGCAGGAAATTCCTCTCCTTCCTTGCACCGGGATCGCCCGCCCACATTTGCAGCGGGAACGCGTGGGATATTTGCCCCCCCCCCCGGGAACGCGCTGAGGATTTCTGCCCCCCCGCACCGGGAACGCGCTGAGGATTTCGCCCCCTTCCTTGCAGCGGAGCGCGTTCCCACTCGCCGCCCCTGATCTTAATCTAACTCTCTTCAATTAAAATAGCAAGTATTGTGGAGGTTAGGAGCAGGAATGCTGCCTTTTCTAATGGGAGTGAATATGGAATGGGGAAGGGACGGGCTGGGAATGTGAGTTGTGCGGTGCAGAGGGTTTTTTTTATTTCTGATCTCTGAAGCAGGAATATGGCGGGTCACTTCCTGGTTTGTAAATTTTTGAATAAAACTACAATGTGTGATTAATCAGGACGGCTAATAATCAGAAACTGTACTATTCCACTGGGTACTGCAGTTTGGTGAAGCGCTAGATTAATTAGCAGCTCCTCAGCACCCACCAGGCAGTTTAGAAAAATTGCATTTCATTTTTTTTTCCCTCTCTTTTATCTTGGGCAGAGAGAAACCTCCTGTGTTTCAGACACAATTTCCTGCCCCCTTCTCCTACCCTGTTTTAACGTTTAGGGCGGTGTCCTCGCACCCGTTCCTCGCCTTTGCAGCTTGCACAGAAATCAGGAAACATTGCTTACTTACGCTTTTGAGATCGGAAATTTGCTACCCCTTTCTAATTCCATGTTCCATCTTTATCAATCAGTCAGAGCTCGCACGTTAGCTTTGCATAAGCTTCATCGGTTGATCAATACGAGAGGGCATTAAACAAAAATGTCTTTGTTGTACATCATACCGAGCAAAGGTTTAAATGCTGTGCGTGACGCTGTGTGTGTCAAGCTGTTAGTACTTTCTCCTATTTTAGCCAGAGGGAAAGGAGGCTGCAGCATGCTCGGTTAGCCGGCCATATTGTTCATGCATATTCTTCGCCAAAATGATTCGCAAATAAAACTGGATTTTAATTTAAGACTGGGGTAACTGACATCAAGATTTTTATAATCAAAGAGAAGGCTTTGTTATAGGTAAGCGAAAGGCCGGTGTTTGTGCACATGGCTCCCTGCAAACAGAAAACTTCCTCCTATCCCACTTCTCTGCCATTTCCTTGTTAATTGTGTAATTTTTTTTGTTCAGAAGTGTACAATTCTGTTTTTCTTCCTAGCAATCTGCAGAAAACACCAGATTGCTAGTCAGACAATCCTAACACAATGTGGTGAGTCTCTTCTTTCAGACCATAATTCAGTTTCTTCTCACAATCTCATTATTTTGGTGGCATTGAGAAAGTTCCAAGTTGACTCCCCCTCTGGTGTGTGTTGTCAGAGAGAGGGCATACAGGCCACCCTTTCTGCTCAGCTGACTTTGTCAAAGCAATATTAAATCAATGCCTGCTGTCCTTCGTTTTTCCAACATCATCAGCTTCAAATGTTTTCCAGTTTTTGCCTTCAGAGATGCTGTGAACTTGGCATCAGTTGTTTCCTTTGGAGAAGCGTGTCATGCTCTGCCATTCCTAAAGTTTGCCGCCTCATGTTTTCCTGGAATGATCTTTATTGATCCTTTGTCAGAATCCTCAACCTGAAAAAACATCCTGAGCAGATCTTGTCTGATGCCTGCCTTGCTGCAATAGCAGCACTCAAAGTGACAGGGAGGAGGAAGAGAGTGACAGGAAGTATGTCATGTTTGTGGCAAACTTGTAATTTATTGCATAAGTTTGCTTTGAGTTTGCAATTTGATATTTCAGCCTTGAGAAACACTGGAATTCACATTGATAAACTTGGAGCTAATGTTTTAATGTCTGTATTTTAACTAATAAATTTAAATGACAAATTTTATGTCACTCATCAAGAAATTGGTTGGCTGTAACAAGGAAATGGTATCAGTGACTTAACCTGGTGGTGTTAGAAATGTGGTGGTTCATAAAAGCATTTGGTGAACTCAACTTGTGGTTTGAGGAGTCCGTGCAGTGTTACAATGAATGGTTCTGAAACAGATGTAGCAAACCTGGTCTTTGCTAAATTAAGAACCATTTAAAGAATATTTGTATAAGAGTACTGATACTCCTTATAGTTAATGTTTCCTTTGCTGATTGGAATGTACAAACTTTACTTTGCCATACCTTTGAAAAACTTATTCAATAAGACCTTTAACCTGGAAGAAATACCAACTCTCTCTCTCTCTCTCTCTCTTTCCCCCCCGCCCCACAAAAAACGTCATGCACCTTTTTAACTATTCTACTAGAATGATTTGTCATAATGGACTAACCTTTTGCGAAACACGAGGGAAGTAGATTTTTCTGATGAATAGATAATTGACTTCATTTAGCAATTCAGTTGCTGCTATGTATTTTACTTATTTTCTACAGTATTGCTGACAGTTTCCTTCCATTTAACAGGACTGGGAAATGAGCTGTTTGCAGCAGTTATTTGCTGGTTTTATTGTGCTCCCAGTGGAGAAATAATCAGTATCTGCACTATCTCCTCTCAGTTTGCATTGTTGAGATTGAAGTATTTGGATATTAACTATTTAAGATATGTTTTGGAAAGCTGAGGATTAATCTAACCATAGTGTGTAATATTTATCCCTCAGATATATTTTTCATCTAAATATTTGGGCCAAATGTTATTCATACTAAAACTTGGTCATGTACTAGACTTAATCTTCATTTCTATATATAATATATGCATGTGATTCAGAAGTGATGTTGGACATTTAGTCCTTGGTTGCTGTGCTATTTCATAAGACATTGAACGAAGGCCACAGTTTCATTTTCTTACCTACTACCAATACCCTTTGATTGCTGTAGTCAAGAATCTATTTACTGCTGTCCTAAAAGTATTACACTTCACTCTACTTTCGGAGAGAGTATTCCTGCTGCTCATTGTTCAGTGATTCCTTTCAGCAAGCTGTGAGGATGATGGTGGAAGTGACTGTCTTGTCCTTGAGGGAGGAGTGTTCTCCAGGTTATGGCCGAGTTTCATCGATTTCCAATTGTGGGAAGTGGTCCAAATGGGGATAGGAGTGAATGAGAGTGCTCATACTGACTTTGACACTTCAGGGCCGAGCAGCCCAGCCGGATTTGATCCAGCGGTTCTGCCGACTGTCTTGCCTTCGAGGGAGGAGTGTTCTCTGGGTTCTGGACTAGATTGGGTTGGGATATCTGGTCGGCAAGGATGAGTTGGACCGATGGGTCTGTTTCCGTGCTGTACATATCTATGACTATCAATAATTTATCAACACCCACTAGGCTAATGCCTAAAACCTACAGTGGGCTCATGGTAACCTATGGAGAAAGTGAGGACTGGAGATCAGAGCTGAAAAATGTGTTGCTGGAAAAGCGCAACAGGTCAGGCAGCATCCAAGGAGCAGGAGAATCGATGTTTCGGGCATAAGCCCTTCTTCAGGAATGAGGAAGGTGTGCCAAGCAGGCTAAGATAAAAGGTAGGGAGGAGGGACTTCGGGGAGGGGTGTTGGGAATGCGATAGGTGGAAGGAGGTTAAGGTGAGGGTGATAGGCTGGAGAGGGGTTGGGGGTGGAGAGGTCGGGAAGAAGCTTGCAGGTCAAGAAGGCGGTGCTGAGTCAGAGGATTGGGACTGAGATAAGGTGGGGGGGATGGGAAATGAGGAAGCTGGAGAAATCTGCATTCATCCCTTGTGGTTGGAGGGTTCCTAGGCGGAAGATGAGGCCCTCTTCCTCCAGGCGTCGTGTTGCCATGGTCTGGCGATGGAGGAGGCCAAGGACCTGCATGTACAATGGCGGAGTGGGAGGCGGAGTTAAAGTGCTCATTGAGAGTACCCTGTGCTGCTGCATCACTGTCTCGTTCGGGAATTGCACCGTCTTGGATCATAAGACCCGGGCAGTGAGGATGAGCTTAGCCTGGGGGAGGAGGCTGGTCATGGATGGGGGTGGTTCGGGCATGGAGGATTGGTTGGTTGGTGCGGGTGTCCCAGAGGTGTTCTCTGAAACGTTCCGCAAGTAGGCGGCCTGTCTCCCCAATGTAGAGGAGGCCACATCGGGTGCAGCGGATGCAGTAAATGATGTTTGTGGAGGTGCAGGTGAATTTGTGACAGATATGGAAGGATCCCTTGGGGCCTTGAAGGGAGAAGAATTTGAGTGGGGGGTGTGTTAGCCTTAGCTTTTCAGGTGCAGCGTGTGGTGTAAATGTCTTTAATGGAAGGAAGAGAGACTCTGATCTTCTCAGCTGTCCTCACTGTCCGGGTCTTATGATCCAAGACAGTGCAATTCCCGAACCAGACAGTGATGCAGTAGCACAGGGTACTCTCAATGAACCCTGTGTAGAATTTGATGAGGATGGGGGTTGGGAGGTGCGCTTTCCTCAGCCTGCACAGAAAGTAGAGATGCTGCTGGGCTTTCTTGGCTATAGAGCTGGTGCTGAGGGTTCATGTTAGATTCTTCAGATGTACGCCAAGAAATTTGGTGCTCTTCACGATCTCCATGGTGGAGCCATCAATCTCCAGCGGAGAGTGGTCACTCTGTGCCCTCCTGAAGTCAACAACCATCTCTTTCGTTGTGTCCACGTTCAGAAACCGGTTGGTGGCTCTGCACCAGTCCGTTAACCACTGTATCTCCTCTCTGTATGTTGATGAGACCTACTACAGTCGTATCGTCAGCAAATTCGATGATGTGATTTGACCTGTGCATCGCTGCACAGTCACGTGTCAGCAGGGTGAACAGCAGTGGATTGAGCACACAGCCCTGGGGGGCCCCATGCTCAGTGTGATGGCATTGGAGATGCTGTTCCCAATCCGGACTGACTGAGGTGTCCCAGTCAGGAAGTCCAGGATCTAGTTACAAAGGGAGGCATTTAGGCCCAGCAGACTTATCTTTCCAATCAGGTGCTGAGGAATGGTAGTGTTAAATGCATCTGTTGAGCGGTTGGGTCGATGCGTGAACTGCAAGGTATCCAGTGAGGAGGGGCAACAGGATCTACCTTCACAAAATCCACAAACAGGACTACCTGGACAGATCTGTTGTTTCTGCCTGTTCCTGCCCCATGGAACTGATTTCTTCCGACATTGACTCAATTTTTTTTCTTCCTTTGTCCAGTCCCTTCCCACTGACATCCACGCTTTTACTGATGCTTTACGTTGGTTTCAAAATTTCCAGTTCACAGCAGGAGCTGCTGCCTCTTCACCATGGATGTGCAATCCCTTTATACATCCATCTGTCCCCATCAGGATGGTCTCAGCACTCTCCCCTTTTTCCTGGAAAGAAGGCCCGAACCACCCCCATCCATGACCAACCTCCTCCCCCAGGCTGAGCTCATCCTCACTTGGAACAAAGACTCCTTTAACTCTCTCTCTGTCTTCAGGTCAAAGGTGTGGCCATGGGGACTTGATAGGCCCAGTTTTTCCTGTCTCTTTGTGGGGTATATGAGATATTCCAATCTTACTTGGGACCCCTACCCACAACTCTTTCTGCTTTCCATTTGTGTTCTGAACTGAAAAATTTGTCAACTTTACTTCCAGTCCCTGCCCTTGCCTTCACTTGGTCCATCTCTGACTCCTCCCTTCCCTTCCTCGACATCTCTGGGGATAGGCTGATTAAGGATATCCATTATAAACTCACTGACTCCCACAGAAATGTGGACTACGGACTCTGACATCCTGCTTCCTGCAAGAACTCCACCTCGTTCTCCCTGTTTCTTTGTCTCCATAGCATCTGTTTTGATGATGCCATTTTCCACTGGGGAACCTGAAATGTCCACCTTTTTGTCTGCTGATGATTCTCCACTACTATAAGTGAGAGAGCCATTGGCCATGTTTGAGCCATCTCCTGCCTTCGCTTCTCTTTCCTCCTACAGCAATGGTAGGATCACTCTGGTCCTCACCATCCCTTCAGCCTCTGCATCCAAAAGATTGTAAGTCACCATTTCTGTTACCTCCAACAGGTTTCCACAACCAGACACACATTCCCTTCCTCTCTCCTGTCAACCATTCCACAGGGATAGTTCCCTCTGGGACATACTGGTCCACTTTTGCCTTACTGTAAACACCTGCCCACACCCAGAGGACTTCCTACGCAATCACTGGAGGTGTAACACTTGCCTGTTTAGCTCCTCCCTCTTCACTCCCCGAGGCCACTATATACCTTCCAGGTGAAGCAGCAATTTACCTGTACTTCATTCAATCTAGTCCACTTCCCAGTATTTGTTCACCTGTATTGGGAAGGTGAAACACAGACTGAGTGACCGCATTGCAAAACGCTTTTTCTGTCAGTAAAAACGATATAGAACTTCCAGTGGCCTACAACTTCAAAACATCACCACACCAAACATTTCTGTCTCAGGCCTGCTGAGGTGTTCCAGCGAACTACAATGCAAGCTTGAAGAACAGCATCTCATTTCCTGCTCGGGGACCCTGCAGCCTCTAGGACTCTAGCAAGTTCAGTAACTTTAGCGCTGGATTCCATTCTCTTTTTTGCCCATTTCCATACCCAGTTCGGTTATGGCATGGGTTGCTTTTTAGCACAGCCAACCCATTTTTACCCACTGTCACCCTATTATCACATTACACGGTTTGCTTTCAGCATAGACTACTTTCCCTGCTACTCTGTTTTCCATCACCAGTTTCTGTTCTGTCCTGGCATGCCATCCCTATTCCTTTCATATCTCTATCAATCCTTCTCTGCCTGTCGGTTCTTGTATTAATTCCACATTTTCATGATTTGTCATCTTTCCTAGTATTATTAATGTAAGTACTAATGCAGCAAAATGATCATTAATTGAAGAAGGATCTTGATATACAAATCCCTGCCTCTTCAGAAGAAAGGCTTGAAGTCTTACAAGTAAACATATCTAGCATTGCTCACCAAATTACACTCTAATTTTGAAGAACTAATTTGGTTGCTTCATTAATATCTGCTGTATAATAGTATACAGATTGCAATTGGGCTGTCATAATCTGTATCACAACCATGACAAGTTGTGAACTGATTTGGACCATATAGGTTCCAAAAACACAATACCGAAAATGGGATGATGCAGGATGCCATATAGATATTTTTAATCAACCAGTTCAGAAATGTTATGAGACATTCTTTGAGCAGATGGGGCTTGAACCTAGCCTATTGCCTGCAGTATGCTGTGTATTGATAATTTCAGTTCCATGGCAGTCACCTTGCAGTCCATTTTATTGTATCAATGATTCATTAACTTGAAATTGTGCTGTGAAAATAGTGCATAATAAGATAGTTTGTAATAATTTACTGTCATTAGCAACGATTTCTGGGCTTCAGACATTGTAATGAAAACACCTGAAACAAATAATAATTTCTGCCATTCATTTAATTTCTCAATGCTGTCATACATTGTGTCCACAATCTTATATGAACGTGTATTCATAATGGGTTTCTGAAAATTCTGTCCAAGATTGCTAGAAGAGGCAATAAATATATAGTCTGTTACCAAATCTTTCCAGTATTGTGATGAATGTGACCAATTATTTCTCTATACAACTGTTCTGTACATAAAATTGTTGTAAAATTACAACAATTACTGACCTTTGTGCAGCTCAGTAATTTTGCTTTGCAATATTGTTGCAACATGTTACCATAAGGTGGTAATATTTTGACAGGTATGCTACAGAAATTGTTTTCATATTACAGACAATAACAATAATGCAGTTCCAGTCTAAGGTTAGCACTTTTCAATCAATTACAGTGCATTATGGCAATGTGTTTGATCAGCAACTAAGTACTGTAAGGCAGATGTAATAAAATTCATGTTTAAGTTATGTAACTAAAATGATGTACATGTTTAAGTCCACAAGGAGTTGAAGAAATGTTTATTGTAGCTTTTCTAATTGGAGATAGTTACTGTCAGATACGGAAATTGAAATGCTTGAATAACAGATCAGTATTAATCTCACAATGTTTGGTCTGATCTTCCAGTGGTAGGAATGAAACATGCTTGGACTGCTGTTTGGATACAGAGGGAAGCATCTTGTTCACATTTCATAAGTTATTGTTAATATAGCGAACTGCCTTCATGGTGGGAAGAATTTTGCATTGTTTGCTAGCATCCACCTGTTGCATCTCACAGCCGTCAGCTTTTAGACACTGTTCTGTTCTTTGTAGTTCAACTTTCTCTAATGTGGCAATCCCATTATTTATGTTCTTTTTGATAGTTGGGGAGCAATATCCTCTTGTTGTAAATGAAAAATCTTGCCACAGAATATCAATAATCCTAGGTGTTCCTTGAGCATTAAACATAACTAACCTTGAGCCTGTGAATAAACATTATGCCAATTCTTATAACTTTGTAACCATATGATTTCTCAATGTCAATTGGAGTAATGCGAATATATCTATGGCTGAGAGTAAATGATTGAGCAGTATGCTCAAGTCAAATGGTTTTAAAACAACTTACTGAAAATCTTTTATACTAATTTTTGTGATGTGCTGAGTTGTATTTAATATTAGAATCCCAAGTGTGTTTTAAACATCTGCATTGCATTTTCATTTAGATGTATGGAATGAGTTAAATACAGAAACATCTTGTTGCTTGTATTTGTCAAAGCCAGCCAGAATTATTTTTATGACATTGCAGGGGAATTCTACTAATCAGTTTTATATCAGAATTGCTGATCATAATTCCTTGTAATTCAGACATCTAATAGTAACTGTAAACAATATTCAAATGCTCCTGCTGGAACTCTGAACAGAAACTTTTACAGAAGAACCACCACTTACTGCACAGCTCCTCAGAGAGGGGGTTGAGACACCCAAAGTGGTGTCCTAAACAAAGCTTTGGGGTGGTTTGCTTCAGACAGCAGTGGCTGCCCTAGTGCTCTGACTGAATGAACACCTGCAAAGCAATAAAAATGGTAAGCCTTGCGGTGCTTTAAAAATAAAACATTGAATTCCCTCCCATCTCAAGTGACACCCCACTTGCATCAATGGGACAAGCGTTTGCAAGTAATTGAAATACGTGGGGGAAACAATTTTCAGGGTGTAAGTCTGGTGACGATTCACTTTATTTTTGAAGTAAAGGCTATTTTTAGGTATTTGGGTTACAGAGTTGCACCTCAGGGTTTGCAATGCAAATTGTTAGGGATTTGCATGCATATGTTTTTAGATTCCCTACAGTGTGGGAACAGGTCCTTCGGCCCTCCAAAGAGTAATTCATCCTGACCCATTTCCCTCTGATTAATGCATCTAACACTATGGGCAATTTAGCATGGCCGATTCACCTAACCTGTACATCTTTGGACTTTGGGAGGAAACCGGTGCACCCGAAGGAAACCTACGCAGACACAGGGAGAATGTGCAAACTCCACACAGACAGTTGCCCGAGGCTGGAATCGAACCTGGGTCCCTGGTGCTGAGAGGCGGCAGTGCGAACCACTGAGCCAATTTTGTGGCATTTCAGTAAATGTTTTGAATTATATTAAAAATTATACAATAATACAAGAAAACATCAAACCAATTGAAAATGTAAATAATTGTGCAAAAATGACTGGTCAGAACACAGTGACTCAAAGGGTAATCGGAAAGAGAAAATTAGTATTGGAGGAAGCTAACTTTACTTTAACACTTTTTAAAGTTAGTGAAGTAAATGTTGATCCTCTAAAGGGTGAGAATTGGGAGTTACCAGATGATAAAGAAATGGCAGATGTAATGACTAAATATTTTGCTTCAGAATTCACTACAGACAATACAAAAAAGTCCCAATAATTTCTGTGAATCATGAGGTTGAAGGAAGAAAGGGGTTTAGTGAAATTATCAGCACCAGGGAAGTGGGACTGAGTAAACTGATGGAGCTACAGGTTCATAAGACTCTGGGTCCTGTTTGACTTCCTGGTGTCAATAATTGGGCAGAAATTGGTACTAATGTTCCAAAGATTCTGGAAGGGTTTC
The DNA here is from genome assembly GCF_004010195.1 of Chiloscyllium plagiosum. Lineage (NCBI taxonomy): Eukaryota > Metazoa > Chordata > Chondrichthyes > Orectolobiformes > Hemiscylliidae > Chiloscyllium > Chiloscyllium plagiosum. The sequence continues at coordinate 47,809,127 of NC_057733.1, read as the reverse complement.
ATCAGACTGAAAAGTAGCAAATATCCTTCTATTCAAGAAGGGAGGAAAGCAGATAACTTTCCATCAGTTAGTTTGACCTGTTGCTCACTAGCAACTAGTGAAGAAGTGTTTTCAACTAACCCATTGGATTATAACCTGGTGTTGAAATTTTTGACCTTGCCACAGGAAAGGATTGTAATTGGTCATTAAGGAGGTTATAAATGGGCGCTTGGAGGCAGTGGCCAAGGTTCCAGAAATTGTTTGAAGTAGGAGTTCCTGGTGTAGGCGTTAACATACCGATATGGAAAGAAAATGGGCTCTCTGGCACAAAGGTGTTCATGGAAATGATCTTCCTCAGATTGGCAAGATGTGACAAGCAGGGGTTTGTGTTGGGCTGTCAGTTTTACAATTTATGTCAATGACTTAGAGTGACAGTAGCTACATTTGCAAATGACACAAAGATAGGTAGGAAAATATTTTAAGAGGATATAAAGAGACTACGGAGGGGATATAGGTAGATTAAGTGCATGGGCAAGGAATCTGGCAGATGGTAGGATAATATCGGAAAATGTGAGGTTGTTCGCTTTGGTGCAGAATTTTAAAAACCGTATTTAAATGCAGAACAGGAACAATTCCAAAGTACAGAAGCTAGTTAATTCTTTGAGAGAAATTGAATGTAAAATATGTTAAGTTTCAGTTGTACATGGCAATGGTGAGACAAATCTCATACTGTGTGCAGTTTTGACATCCTTATTTAACGATGTAACTGCATTGGAGGTGCATCAGAGGAGGTTTACTGGGTGGGACTTGAAAATAAGGGTGTTGTTGTCTAATGAGGAAAGATTGTACACGCTAGGCTTAATTTCATCATAATTTAGAGTGTGGGTGATATGATTGGAGTTTATAAGATTCTGAATGCTGTTGACAGATGGACTTGGAAAGAATGCTTTCTCATGTGGGTAAGTCCAGAACTGGAGTTTCAAAATTAAGGGTTTGGGCTTTTATGCAAAGATGAAGGAAATGTTTTTCACTTGGTGGTATGTGCAACTTTGGCACTCTTTGCCTGCAGAGATGAGACTCATTGAATATTTTTAAGGAGGTGGTAGACTTTTGTTAGGCAAGGGAAGTAGGTTTGGGTAGATAAGAATGTGGATTTCGGATCACAATTAAATTGACCATGATCTAATTAAATGGCGAGGCAGGCTTAAAGGAGATACCCCTAATTTATTTAGTGATTTTTTTCCCTCAGGTGAAGGCAGTTAGGATTGGCTCAGAAATGCTGGCCTTGCCAGTGAAGCCCACATCCCATGAAGGAATAAAAAATGGGTGTGGTTTAAGGTTCTGATTCCATGGCATTCGTGGTGAAAACTTAGAATGATTGTGGGTTTTCTTGTATCCCTTTTTGATTATTTTCTGTTTTTCTGTTGCATTGTAAAACTGACTGCAGGTTATTAAAACCTTTTTAGTACAACATCAGTATTCTGTGTGCACTTGTGGATTTCAATGTTTGCTCATTTGTTCTAAGCTAATTATTTGTTTTTTGGATATGCATTCTTTTAAAATGTAGTGTTGGTGACTCCCAATATTACAAATTTTTTTCATCTCAACCCAGGAGCAAGTCTGCAGAAACCAGACTTGCCCATGGCAGAGACCAGGTAGTTTTATTTTTTCATTTGTGGATGTGGGCATCGTTGATTGGGCCGGCATTTATTGCCCATCCCTAGTTGCTGTTGAGAAACACCTAAACCCTCAACAGAAAATCCTGGCAAGTAAAATAATAATTTTAATGAAACCTGTAGACTGGGGCCATTGAACTGACTTGCAGATTTTCTTTTACCCCCTCCAATTTGTTTTTCAGACTCTGTAATTGTGTAAGGAGGTTTTAGAGTTTTAACTAGTAGAGTTATGTGTTAATAGTTCAGAGATTCTAACTACAGGTTAACAACTATTTACTTCTAATAAATAGCTTTTGTTAAGTACTGACATCTGGTCTGTTTTCTGTGAGCCTGCATCTATTCAAAAGCTAAATTGGGGACTTCACATACATTGTCATAAAAGTTTAAAAATGTTTATTAATGCTGGTAATAGTGGGTATTGATTTCTGGTGCACTACACTGAGGTGTGACATTCTGGAGAAATCCCTCAGGTTAAATTATTCTTGTTGTTAAAAATGGTGTCTCTATTTGGTTTTTCAGTTCATGCTAATATGTATTAAACAAGAGATTCTCATTGAATGCATCCTAGAATTTCAGAAATGATGTGTAATAATTTAAAATTGTTGTTCCATAATGTGTTCCAAGCACACAATTATTGAAGCGCAACAGACTCCTCTGTTGTTGCCCAGTTTGCCTATCAAAAGATCCTTGTCTAAAGCTTATGAGTCATGGCAACTGATTGATGTAAGCAGACTTATCTACAGTGGAGAGTCCTCGGTCTGTGCATCATGAAATATACATACAAGATGGACTGGTAACTTTTGTCCTGCTACTTTCTTTCAGTTTGGGAATTATTGCATATGTCTGTAAAAGATGGTGTATTTTATTTGAATTAATTGTGTAATTGACCCTACTCTGAAGCTGGTCATTATGTAACTGGTTGTCAGTTTAATTTGCAAATCTCAGGTTGTCTCCAATTGGTGTTGACTATCTCAGTTTGCATCACCACCTTTGTGTTTATTGTTGTGAACATTGGTTTAGATTCTGGTCAAAAACTGCTCTAAGTTTGGGCCAACTACATCAGAGTCATGGAGATATACATCACAAAACAGACCCTTCAGTCCAACTTGTCCTTGCCAACCAGATATCCAATATCAATCTAGTCCCGCTTAGCATTTCAATATTTATCTTTTCATTCAAGGTGAAAGAAAACTGTTTCAGGCTCGTGTCCTAGTGTAAAATCTACTCCAATATCTTTTACTTCTCAAACTTGACATTTAATGTTGTGGCATCTAAAACTATCACAAACCCAGTCCTGTTTGTAAACATGGAGATTTATCATTGGTGATATTTTTTGCTGTCAATTATATACAGGCCAGATTTTGGATTTCTACATTTATGTTTTCCATAATATGAATATTTGTTAATTTAAATATCAACAGTATACTGTGTTATGAGAATCAAGCAAGTGTCTTGGGTTGAAGAGAGCATCCTGTAGATTGGGCTGTTTGTGTGGGTTAATTACTATTATAGACTCCTACAGCATGGAAGGTTGATGAATTGCTTTGATTTGCCTTTAAATTGAGGGTCATTTACCATCTCAATTGAACCCTGGATTTCTGTTGAAAGTTAGTGTGATTACATCATATGTGCATGTGCTGTAACCTTGGTCATGATGTGAATTTGTTAGAAGTCTCAAATTAGATTTTAGATATGTAGCTTTAATTTCACTTACCTTTTATGTTTGGAATGTGTTTACAGAAACCATTTTAAAATAAGTACTGTAACCTCAGGCCATTATCCATAACAAGAGACTTATTATGGATGGGGAAATGCAACATTCAAAGTGATAGACAACTGTTATTTCAGAAGAACCATCAGCCTTAGGTAAATGGTGTCCACTTGTTTTTATCTAAGTACATCTCTTTCCCCATTGTATTTAAACTGTTGAAAGAAATTTCCACTTGTTATTTTAATAAGTGGGCATAGATATGCTGGCCTAAAAATGATTTGGAGATGCCAGTGTTGGACTGGGGTGTACGAAGTTAAAAACCACAACACCAGGTTATAGTCCAACAGGTCTATTTGGAGGCACTAGGTTTTGGAGCACTGCTCTTTCATCAGGTAGTTGTGTGACACAACCACCTATGAAGGAGCAGTGCTCCGAAAGCTAGTGCCTCCAAATAAACCTGTTGGACTATAACCTAGTGTTGTGGTTTTTAACTTTGGCCTAAAAATGTTTCCCTTGTACTAGTGAGGGTGAATCTGCTTTGCAATGGATTGAGTTTTGGTTGATAATAGATGGTTGCTCATTTCTAAATGCAATTTCTGAGTGGCTAGTTAGTGGGCAATACAAAGTCTGCTAATTCTAGCACTGTTGGTTGAGTTGCCCCTTCCATCCCAAAGCTTAATTGAAATAGAAATGACTGTTGTAGTTATTCATAAGTTGACAGTATTAATAATGGAGCAAAGGAAAAAGCAAGGCAAGGTCAGGTTGCTGATTATTATCTGCTGACCTCCTGTTGGAAACCAGATTGCCTGAGGATAGGATTGTGTACAGCAAAATGACATCTCCAAAGGTTTCTGCAGTAGCATGTCCCTGGGGAATTGCATCAAAGAGTTTGCCTTCCGGTGAATGGACAAAATTGTCAATTTCTAGAAAATTAAACTCAAGTGCACCTGGTCAAAATTTACCTTCAGCTCACTCATAATCTGGGTACACGTATTGCAGTAATTTAGAGGTGTTCATTTTAATTAGCCCCCACTAAAACTCATTAAAATACGATGCACCCAATTTGAGGTGTGTGGGTTTATGTACTACAAAAATACATTTTCAGGTTTCCTTGCATGCATTTACACAAAAAGAGAAAATAAAGAGCAAGAGTAGGCCTTTCAGCCTACCAAACCGGCTCCTCCATTCAAAATAATGGCTGATCTTCTATCTAAATGCTATATTCCTGACCACTCCCTATATACCCTTTGCACCTTTTAATGCCCAGTAATCTCTCTCTTAAATATATTCAGAAACCTGGTCTACTTTTATATTGTAGAGAATTCCGTGGTCACTACTCTGTGAGTGAAGAAATATCTGCTCATCTCAGACCTAAGTTGTATTAGGGATAGAGGGAAGAATGTGACCCCTTTGTCTTAGACCTTTAGCTGTGGAAGCGCTATCCTGCATATAACCTGTCCTTCAACATACTTCTCATCCCAGGAATCAGCCTGGTGATGCTTTGTCGAACTCCTCCTCTGACAAATATCTTTCCCTGGGTAGCCATGATATGAGGCCCCAGTATTGAACTGGGGTGGACAAAGTTAAAAATCTCTCAACTCCAGGTTATTGTCCCAACAGGTTTATTTGCAACTACTAACTTTCGGAGCACTGCTCCTCCTTCAGGCAGCTACCTGATGAATGAGTAGCACTCCGAAAGCTAGTATTTCCAAATAAACCTTTTTGGAAAGAGACAAAAGCTGTGCACAATATTACAGGCATGGTCTCACCAAAGCCTTGTAACAACTGCAGCAACACATCTTTGCTTATGCATTCTCATTCTCTTGCAATTAAAATGAGTGCTGTATTCCAATTGCCTCCCAAACTGCTTGCTGCCTCTTTCAGTGTATTAGGATACCCAGATCCCATTGTGTAGCAACATTCCCCAGTCACTGTTTAAATACGTTGCCATTCTGTTTTTCATATTGAAGTGGAAACTTCATATTTAAAGATGTTCTACTGCATCTGACATGTACTGTACTTATATAAATTGCCTCGAATCCTCTTCTACAACAGTCAACTTTTTCCAGTTTTGTTATCAGCTGATTTGGAAGCATTACATTTACACCCCTCATCCAAATTTTAAATATACATTGTGAATAACTAGATGCAAGCACTAATCCGTGTGGTATCCTAGTAGTCACTGCCTTCCACAGTGAAAATTATCCAATTATTCCAACTGTTTTCTGTCTGTTAACCAGTTCTTAAACCATGGTAACATACTGTCTCCATTCCCATGCCCTTTAATCTTGCATACTAATCTCCTGTCAGTAAATACAAACCTCTTCATGTCAAACTTATGGTCCCCATAGGACTTTCTGGAAGTATATTAATTTCAGGGACGTAGTTACTTCAGTACGGTAAACAGCATTCATTGCTTTATCTTGATTCACAGTTGCCATTCCCAGAACTTTATCTGAATGTGAAAGGCTTTTATTTTGTCAATTTATGACTGTTTTGATGTAATTTCTAAATCCAGTAGTTTGGGAAGTCTCTTCTTTTTTCAAACCAAAGTTTTGTTTTATTAGTCGCATTCTATTTGTTGACCATAAAGTTTCATTGGTTTATACATTTAGGAGCTTGTTCTTATTCATTTGGATGCATAGAATTCTTTTTGGTAATGAGGCAATGGTTAATGCAGCTTCAATGCGGAAATAAATAAACACCATTTAACTTTCCCATGGCCTCCAGAATGCAGAAGGTTGTGTTGAGTGACCTAGATTTTGTCTCACTGCAGGTTGTATCTGAGACATTGGGAAAATTGTAAGATGGCAGAGACAGGAAAAAAGTTTAAAACAGCAACTTTATAGTGTATGTGGTTTGTTTAGAAGTCTGAATCAGAAATTAGGATGGAATCAAGTGTAGACAAGCCTGTGGGTATGAAAATACATGCCATGTTAATCGTTTATGCAATGCAAGTGTAGCAAATCCAATCACATGAGTGCAAGGGACTGGTAATAGTATTTCCACTTGTATAGACAAGAATTTGAAAACCTGATTTTGATTCCAGTGTTAAAATTGCTTGAAGCTAGTTAGAAAATTTAGAACTATTCACATTGTTTTGTATAAGTGTCAAAGACGTCTCAGCAAAACATGACTGCAACATAACTTTCTTTTTGTTTTAAAGCTCACGTGTTGCAAGCGGAATATTGACAAGATAAGCTGATAGGTTTTCCTGAGTTTTGCTGTTGTGAATATATATTCCTCAGTTGGTCTTCATTAGGAGGGTAAAGTGTAATTCTAAAATAGATTGAACATGATTCTAAGCCTACAATGGAATTTCAGTGACCTGCTGAAATTGGGGACTGGCCATCTAGATAATTCAAAAATCTACACCAAAAGGTATGTTAAACCACTTTGCAAGGCTTGTGTATGACCAGTTTGTGTGAATGGGAGACAGCTGCTCTTATTCTGATTTTAATGCAGCAAATCATTAATTCTGAAAACAATGGCATTTTCACCTTCATCCAACCTTACTGATATAAAAAGGCAAAACACTTCCTGGTCACTTCAATGGTGAGCTGTTACCTTTGTAAATCGCAGAGGGTGGGGGAATGCCAGATATAAATATTTTAAATCAGTGGCACCTAGTGGTAGACATAGACTTTCTCATTCTGGGTGAAAAGTGTTTCCCAGCTTAGATTTGAAAATATATTTGTAAATGCTTCCTTTTTGATACCTTCCTCCATAGTAAGGTGTTGAGCTGATAGTTGGGATCAACCATTGTATTATTTTGATTTTAATATTTTTCCTGCATCCCCAGTAGGGGGAAAGGCAGACAAAAAATCACAAATTCAGAATAGGTCACTGGGATGGCTCCATGGGTTACATGAATCCACTCTTTCATTAGATCCTTTAGATAACTTGTTTAATCTCCTCTTAGTTAACTTTGTACAAATACTCCGGAAGTTCCATATGACCATTCTGAAAGCAGCAGTGAGAGAAAGAGTTAAATATTTCTTTGTAATGAGTTTTTGCCATATTTGATCTGTTTTTACCTGCACGGGTGCTGCCTGCCCTAGGTATTTTCAGCTAATTCTGTTAAGCAATTTGAGTGATTCCCGGTTTTGATTTTTGAATGGCAGATATTTGTCAGCTTTTTGATTGTGGAACCATCACAATTAACCTGTACCTAGGCTTGTGTGCAGTGGTAGTGTCCCCACCTCCGATCTCTCTACTTGAATTAGTTTGTACTGTTTTGGATTACTTGTTACTTTGCTTAGACCCTTGGCATAGGATTCTTCTACCTATCATGTTAATCCAGCCATTTGGTTTGTGTCCAGCAACATCTTATTTTTAATTTTTTTGTAATTATTTCTCTGCCTCAGTTAATCAGATTAACATCATCCCTTCACTTGCTATTCATGTGTTGACACTTTACTCACACTGTCTGACACTGACCCACAAGGGGGAAACATCTTTTCAAGGTACTTGTGCGTAGCTTTCACCCTCTTATCTAAAGAATGATTTGCTGGCATTGGAAGTCCAAAGAAGGTTTGTTAGGTTGATCTTGCATATGGAGGAGAGGTTGGTTACTCATTGGAATTTAGAAGAATGAGAGGCAGCCTTCATGAAAACTGCATGATTCTTAGGGTGCTTGACAGGATTGATGCAGAGAGATTGCTTCCAATTGTGGGAGGGTCTCGGGCCAGTAGGCATAATTTCAAGAGTAGGGGATCATTTATTTAACACAGATGAGGAACTTCTTCTGAGGATTGAATGAATTTGCAGAATGCTGTAGAGACAAGGTCATTAAGTATAGTCAAGACTGTGAAAGAGTGACTTCTAATCAGTAAAGGAATTAAGTATTGTCAGGACAACACAGCAAAGTGGTATTTAGAATTAACAGCTCAGCTGTGGTATCATTGAATGGTGGAGCAGACATGATGCGCTGAATGGCCAATTTCTGCTTTCATGTCTCATTATCCCAAGGTTTTATGGTTGTCTCTGTCTCCTTTTGTCCAGCCCAACTTGTAAGATAACTGAAATTTTACCACACTGAATTTGGACAACTTGAATTCTCTACCTGCTAGCAACAAATTGTGTAATAACTAACTAGCCTAATATACACACAAGGCTTGTTCTGGTGATTTGTCTTAAAATTAATGGTTTAGATTTCCCAAAGCCTGCCTACTCTATAGTTTACTAAATAAATTATGGTAGCACAGAAAATAAGACTAAGAGGAGAAACTGGTCTTATAACAATGACACATAACATATTGTAGTCATATTTGCCTTTCAGCAGTGTTCTGAGATTTATCAGTTTAGGTGATCGATGAATCTTGGAGAGATGAATGGGAATATTTTAAAGTGAAGAATTTATTAATTAAAACTTTCTATTGCACAATAGTGAACCTCCCCCAACCACCTCAAATGGAAAAGTTGACAATCAGTAATTGATGATTAGAAGTTGTCAAAGCTCTGGGTATTTGTGACTAAATTGCAGTTCTTCAATCAGGATTGGAAGGGAAAAACTCCACCTCACATGCATGCGCACACACCACCACCGATGCTCAGCTGCAGCAGTGTTATTATCTACAAGAGGCACTGCAGAAGTTGACAAAGATCCTTGAATAGCAACTTTCAAACTCATGACCACTTCCATCTAGAACAAGGGCAGCAGATACATGGGGACACCAACACTTTCAAGTCCCCTCCAAGGCACTCATTATCCTGACTTGGAAATTTATCATTATTCCTTCATTGTTGCTGGATCAAAATCCTAGAAATGCCTCCCTAAGGACATTGTGGATCTACCTACAGCATGTGGACTGCAGCAGTTGAAGGAGGTAGATCATGGCCACCTTCAAGAACAACTAGGGATGTGCTATAAATGCTGGCCAGCCAGCAATGCTCACATCTCAAATTGCATAGTGTTTTTATTAGCCCTATCATAGCTGTTGACACCAGCACTCCTGAACCTTCTCAACTTTGGATGGAAGAGCCCTCACTGCATCTATTATCAAAAAGTACTGCTACCTTAAAACTGCACTGGAATGCCAGTGTGAATTATGCATATCCCTCATTCATGGTTAGCTTGTCTCAGTGTGGAATTCTTTTGAGTCAAGTAAGGGGTTATTGTGAAAGCATTCTTTCTGTTGTTGTCTTGCAGTATTTCATTAATGATAAATGGTTAGTTTTACAACAGATAGTAAAAGTTTGTATTTCTAAATATAAATTTGGAGTATTGTTTAGAATTTAGTTGCAATAAGTTTGGAAAGTATTCCATAATTCGGCAGTGAAACAGAGGAATTGTCATATTGTGACTGCTTTAAGCATCGTTTAGAAATTAAGACTGAGAAATCCCAATTCAGCTGACTTCAAATAGAGCTTCCATAAAATGGCTTTGGAGGTGGTTTGGCATTATATCCTGAGTGTTGAGCCATTGTGTGTGTTAAATAAGTGATAGCATTCTGTTTGACTCATTGCTGGCTTGTGTCTTTATCCATGCAGGCATTCTACAACCCTGCTTTCTGTTGCTGTGGTGATCTAGGTTAGTTAACAGTCAGCAAGTATGTTAGAAGACACTACCATGTATTGAAATTCATTTGTTGAGGGTGTTGAGTGGCTTGGTGTATTCTGCATTGTCTTTTCTAGGAGTTTCAGTGGTCTTGAAATAAATTGAGATCACGGGGAATAATAACTTCTGTCAGTCTAGCTTGGTGGTAGTACTCTTGTTTTAGGTATGATAGTTGAGGTGTTTAAACTTCTATTCCTGGACCTTGGGAAATTTAGGCTAATACCACGTGCGGTATTGAGGGAGTGTTTCGTAAGTGGAGGATCCTGCTGCCTTCACCTGGCAATTGAAATGGCATATTAAGATTTTATATGAAATCTGAAAATTCAATGTTGAGCTCAACTTTGTACACTCAATAAATATCCTACAAAACTGACATTGAATTTTGTGCCTTGAATAAATTTCTGTGCCTCAAAGTTGTTATTATGAGGTGTTACAAAATAGAAGTTTTTGTCAGCTTCAGGCTATTGAACTGCCTGTTACTTTGTAGACTTTATAACTAAAATAACCTTATTCAGCAATCACTTGCTTGGAAAAAAAAAGTTCCATTCATTCTCATAGTAGAAGTTGTTCACTTCTGATTTTGGTTTTTCAGTATTTTAACTCCAACCTTAGTTCACTGAGTTTTAATTAACCTCTGCAGCACATTTTTGCTCTTTCTATCACTGCAACATCTTTTGTAAATGTTGCATAGTGACATAAAACCCTTCTGTGTTGTTCTTCCCCCCAAGACATGATATCTCCAATGATGTTTCATCTAGCCCCATAAACTCTGATTCATGAAATTTGCATTTGTCATGTATTGTATGTCTGCTACACTGATCTTTATGGGTTTGTATCAATTTTGTAATCCTCATGTTCAAATCAGTTTGTTCCTTTGTCCCAACCTATCTTTACATTGATCTCCAAACGTGTATATCTGCTCTTTCTATTATTGTTTCCTCTCATCCTTTCCCTTAAAATCCCTTTTCCTTTCACTCTCAAAATCAGTTCCTAGTTATCACTGTTATTCCTGTCCTGTCAAGTCGCTCAAACCAAAAGAAATAGCAACAGGAGGTAGGATCCTCGAACCTGTTTCGCCATTCAGTCGGATCGTGGCAAATTCAGCATTCCTTATGTTCACTTCACTGAATTTTACTCATAACCCTTGATTCCCTAACTGATTATAAATCTAGTTATCCTGGCCTTAAATATACAGAAGGGCTCTTCCCCCACAGCTCGCTCTTGAGGTGTTGCAAAAACATAGTCCTCAGAAGAAATTCCTCCTCATCTCTTTCTTGAATTGACACCCCTTTAATCTGAAACTACTCTCTAGTCCTAGACACTCCAGTGAGGGAAAACATCCTCCCAGCATTTACTCTGGCAAGCCCCTTAAGAATCCTATATGTTTCAGTAAGATCACCTGTCATTCTTCTAAGTTCTAATTAGTAGAGTCCAATCTGCTTAAACTTGGCTTATAAGGCAGGAAGGGCTTATGCCCGAAATATCGATTCTCCTGTTCCTTGGATGCTGCCTGACCTGCTGCACTTTTCCAGCAACACATTTTCAGTTATAAGGCAATCTGAACTCCCTCCAGTTAAAGAATATCTTTTCCTTAAATAAGGAGACCAAAACTAACAATACCCCGTATGTGGTCTCGCCACCTCATACAGTTGCAGCAAAACTTCCTACTCTTTAATCTAACCCTCTTGAAGTAAGGGTCAATATTCCATTAGCTTTTCTGATTACATGCTGCACCTGTGTGCTAACTTTGTGTTTTGTGCATAAGTATCCACCAAGTCCCTTTGTGTTGGAGCTTTCTGGTGCAGTTTATCCCAATTTTAATAATCTTTTTGTACACCCTTCCAAAATGAGCAACTTCAGTTTCCCATATTATCTGCTAACCTGGCAATATCTTTGTCTTTGTCTCCAGATGCTGGAGATCAGAGCTGAAAATATTTTGCTGGAAAAGCGCAGCAGGTCAGGCAGCATCCAGGAAGAAGGGCTGAAGAAGGGCTTATGCCCGAAACGTCGATTCTCCTGATCCTTGGATGCTGCCTGACCTGCTGCTCTTTTCCAGCAACACATCAATATCTTTGTCTTGTCAAAGTCATTAAATCTATACTGTTGACCATTTTTGAGTGGTTTCCACAATCTTCACTAGCTTTTATGTAAAGCACGATGGAATATTTTATTGCAAATGTAAGCTGTATTTTTGACTCCAGCAAGAGCTATAGGAGAGCAGAAGCAAGGAATATAAGGATTTTTACTTTTTATTTAGAAAGTGTCACCCTTGTATCTGTCATGTTTATTTGTAAAATGTTATTTTGTTGGCATTGCCTTAGGAAGCAAATGAGCAAATTAGTGAGCAAACTGCTGATTGGAACAGCAGCAGAAGTAGTTTGTGCCGGAATTTTGTTATTTAATCAACCTATTCAGAGATGTTCTTGCATACCCCTTGTACTGGAGCAGGTGGGACTTGAAACCCAGCCTCTTGCGTCTGAGGTGGGGACATGACCATTACATCAGAAAAGCCTTTTGGATCAAAATATGATCTGTAAGTCTTTATTTGCTGACTATTGTGTTGACAGTCAGTTCTACAGTTCTGTAAAAATGCACACAATTTGTGATTTACCTCAAGTTAAACATTAGATGATTCCACAGTATGTATAGTATAGAAACAGGCATATTGGTATTTGAACTCCATACTAGCAACCTCCTATCCCACTTCATCTAAATTTTTCACTGTACCTTTCTACTCCGTCTTCCCTTAGGGTTGGCTGGCTTTCCCTTGAATGCAGCTATCCTATTTGGTTTGACTACTGCTGTAGCAAGTTCCATACTATAACCACACTCCAAGTGATTAAAGTTCTCTTGAAAACACTTGTTTTGGTGACTGTCTTGAATTTATGGAGCTAGCTCTGGTCGTGTGCAAATACCCAAAAGTGGTACAAAACGGCTCCCTTTCGGAATGGCAGGCGATGACCAGTGGGGTACCGCAGAGATCAGTGCTGGGACCGCGGCTTTTTACAATATATATTAATGATATAGAAGATGATATTAATAGTAACATTAGCAAATTTGCTGATGATACAAAGCTGGGTGGCAGGGTGAAATGTGAGGAGGATGTTAGGAGATTACAGGGTGACTTGGACAGGTTAGGTGAGTGGACAGATGCATGGCAGATGCAGTTTAATGTGGATAAATGTATGGTTATCCACTTTGGTGGCAAGAACAGGAAGGCAGATTACTACCTAAATGGAGTCAAGTTAGGTAAAGGGGCAGTACAAAGAGATCTGGGTGTTCTTGTACACCAGTCAATGAAGGTAAGCATGCAGGTACAGCAGGTAGTGAAGAAAGCTAATAGCATGCTGGCCTTCATAGCAAGAGGAATTGAGTATAGAAGCAAAGAGGTTCTTCTGCATCTGTACAGGGCTCTGGTGAGACCGCACCTGGAATATTGTGTGCAGTTCTGGTCTCCAAATTTGAGGAAAGACATTCTGGCTATTTAGGGAGTGTAGTGTAGGTTCACGAGGTCCAATCCTGGAATGGCGGGACTTACTTATGTTGAAAGATTGGAGCGACTGGGCTTATATATCCTTGAGTTTAGAAGACTGAGAGGGGATCTGATTGAGACGTATAAGATTATTAAAGGTTGGACACTCTGGAGGCAGGTAACATGTTTCCGCTGATGGGTGAATCCCGAACCAGAGGACACAGCTTAAAAATAAGGAGTAGGCCATTTAGGACAGAGATGAGTTGAAACTTCTTCACCCAGAGAGTGGCGGGTGTGTGGAATGCTCTGCCCCAGAAGGCAGTGGAGGCCCAGTCTCTGGAAACGTTTAAGAAAGAGTTGGATAGAGCTTTCAAGGATAGTGTAATCAAGGGTTATGGAGTTAAGGCAGGAACAGGATACTGATTGAGGATGATCAGCCATGATATAATGAATGGTGGTGCAGGCTCGAAGGGCAGAATGGCCTACTCCTGCATCTATTGTCTAAGTATCCCTCCATGTTGAACATGCTTCACCAAAATAATCTGTTAAAGGAGGATGTCATTATGTAATCAAACCTTCTAACGTTAAATTATTTGCATATTTGTTTTTTTTCTTTCCACCTGCCTAAAGGGCTTGAAACTACCCAAGAATCGCCTTTTTGTTCTGTGGATTTTCGGCTATTACTCTGGAAGCATAATGGTGTAGATCTGTTTAAAATATTTTGAAAATTTATGCAAATCCATTGTTACTTGTGGTGCAAGATATTCCATTGTCAATGCATTTTCACTATAAACCTCTTTAAATTGTTAAATTGAAAGTGTTTAGTAGCATAACTTGCAATAAAACTTGGTTCCACTACCAAAAGGGGTGTTCTGCAAAAGTTGTTTTTGTCAAAATGGAACATACTGGAACTGCAGTATGGAAAAGTACCAAAGTCCTTTGAGTTCACGCTGTACCATCCTAACTGTCACATATGAGCAGAGTTGTTGATGCCCAATTTCTAAGAACAGATTCAGTCAGATTTGAGAGCAATGATCCAAATCACAACTGTCTGGTTTTGCAGAGTCTTACTGATTTTCTTTTCCACTATCTCATTAAAATTTGCCAACATTTTTTGTTAATTTAAGACATCAAGGTGTATGGGGAGAAGTTGGAAAAAAAGGGCATTGAAATAAAGGCTAGCCATGATCAAATTGAGTGATTGAGTAGGTACAAAGGTGAAGTGACCTACTCTGGCTCCTAGTTTCTCAGCTATCTGGGTCAATGGTTTTTGCCTTAAAGACTGAAAATGAGTAATGCTCAGCTGATAAAGCAGCATCTATTGAGAGAAAGAATGAACATTTGTGGTCAATTACCCTTCATCAGAACTGGCAAAAATGAAATGTAACTATTTGAAGCAGTGGCAGTGAATGGACTGTGATAGAGTCGAAATTGAATGTCAGAGGAGAGCCTCTCCATGTTTTTGTTTAGAAATCATGTTGATTCTCTGCAACTGTAGGAAAGTAGAACAGTTTTCTGCCTGAGCAAAGTTGTCATGTTCTACGTTGGAGTTCTCCAAATCTCTCTCCAAATCTTTCCATTAAAACTCCTCATACACCAAAATAGATGCAATTTAAATTGAGAAGAAAGCAGGTGCAAGGGTGTATTTTAACTATCTTGGCTACATCACTCCCAATACTCTGTTTCTTGCTGTCGTGTTGGATAATACTTTGCATTTTGTTTAATGCTACCTTTTTGGAAAAAGTCATTTTAAAATAACTAATGGATGTCAGCACATATTTAAGTTTTTTTGCATAGAAGAAACTTTCAATATTTGGTTAAATTAATCTTGAATTCAACAACGTACATTGAAATAACTCCATAGAGGCCAGTATCCAATCACCAAGTCACCTTTTATTTACATGTGGAGAGTCCTCAACAGTGATCTAGCGCCCTCAGAGCCAGCTGTGGGTTAACAGGAATGACATGCCTCTTTTTATCTGTCAGGCAGGGTTCCCTATTTGGACCACATTAACAACCCCAAACGGGGAACTAATTTTGAGGTCCACTCGGTTGACCTTGGGCTATAATCATGGCACAATCATCCCATTTCACTACTCAGAAGAAAATGCACATTGATTAAAGCAGCTTTTAACAAAACTGGTCAGATTTCCAAGTTTCATAAGTTTCTTTTGCGTTTCAGGATGTGGAAGAATTACATTTAATATTCGATCTTAGTGTGGTGGTTAATGTGCATAAATGTTTAGTAATATTGTTGTATTGAAAAGCCATTTAATTGTATTCTAGCTGAGAAGAAATAGAAATGGCAGAACAGGAGCCAACCCCAGAACAGCTGGCTGCCATTGCTGCTGAGAATCTGGAAGAAGAATGTACGGTGACTTACAAAGCGCCAGCGCTAAAGAGTCTTCAAGAGATTGAGGAACTGGATAAAGATGATGAGAGTCTCAGGAAGTATAAAGAAATACTGCTGGGAAACCGTTCAACAATTCTTGGTAGGTTGCAATTTTTTGGATAGCTGCTTTTATTTGTGATACAAACTGAGATGTATACTTTTTTTTAAAAAAACTCATTTACTGCAAGATTGGGTTCTAGATTTTGGATAATAAGAGGCATTAATTTTTCTGTCTGAAGTTAATTGTAAATCTTTCTGTAGTCACGCTGATTTCTTTGAAATTAGCTCTTGAGACCTAGCTTTAGAATTTATTGATATTTGTGTGTGTTGGTAGGATTTTAGACCAAACAAGATAAACAAGTTCTGGTTCAGAAAATAGAGGTTTTTTAAAGCCTCAGGGAAACTCTTTGGAATTTTTTTTAAACTTGTGCTTTTTAAAAAGAATTTAGAACAGTTCTGTGAAGTCTTTGGACAAAGATGGTTGTATAGACCAGTGCTTCTAAGGAGGGAAGGAGACAGTGAAACTAGCTTACCTTTGATTAGAAAGTTATTGTTAGTATTAGACGAGAAGCATCGTGGTAATAACCCGATGAAGTTACTTACAGGTGAGTGCATTTAAGCTCAGTTATATAATAGCTCCAGGAAGATCCTATCACCTTTTTCACTCTAGGACTTAAAGCCACAATATTAGAGACAGGGACTCGTGTGTTCTGGGGTACTATGTAAGGGGAAGTGATGGCCTAGTGGTATTATCCGCTGTACTGTTAATCCAGAGACCCAGATAATGTACTGGGACCGGAGTCTGAGTCCTGCCACAGCATGTGGTGGAATTTGAATTCAATAAAACTCTGGAATTAAGAGTCTAACGAAGACCACAAATCCATTGTCAGTTGTCAGAAAAAAAAACATCTGGTTCACTAATGTCCTTTAGAGAAGGAAATTGCCATCCTTGCCTCGGCTGGCCCACATGTGACTCCAGACCCACAACAATGTAATTGAAAATGAACTGCCCTCTGGGCAATTAGGGATGGGCATTAAATACTAGCCTGGCTAGGTTAGTCTTTATTTGTCTTTGGGTACTATACCATGGGCATATTTTGGGTAGTAAGCAAAAATTTCTTAATTCAATTTATAAAGGTGCATTTTGGGATTAACAGGATGGTACTTTACAGTCTATTTAAAAATCTTTGAATTTGTGTTTACATATAGACAGCTTCGTTTATTCTAATTCATCTCTGTTGCTGATAAACTTTAGCTTTATCTTAAAAGCAATCTACAGCATTGCTTGCTTATGTCTCAAAGAGAGCATTTTGCTAATACAGAAACAAATCAAGATACGATCTAAGTCAGGTGTGTCTGGGATCTGACTTGTTCAGTAATAACATCTAATTTCATCTAAGTAACAGATGAAATCTAAGGGGTGAAGGGTGATTCACTTTGGAAGGAATAATTTAGCAAAGAAATATTCAATGGCATTACGCAAGAGACGAGGGGACCTTGCAGTATTTGTCCATAGATCTCCTGAACATAGGTGGTCATGTTAGTAGGGTAGTGAAGAAGGCATACAGGGCACTTGCTTTTATCAAGCAAGGCATAGATTACAAAAGCAAGGAAGTTCATGTTGGAGTTATATACATCACAAGCTAGCGTATAGAAAGCAGTTCTGGTCACCACGTTACAGGAAAGATGTGATTGCACAGAGGAGATTCAAATTCAAAGGCATCTCTTTTTGATGCCTTTGAGTTGCTTTGGGGGACAATTAATGGCAAATCTGTTTGGATGGTAATAATTGTGCAGAGTAATGGTGTGCTACATAATGTGGACCACTCCAAGAATGAGGAAAAATATCTTTCTTATGTTAGCAATGCAGTGCTACACTATGATTGCTACAGCTTAAAATCAGTACAATATATTTTGAGTAGTGCACTGTATGTGATTACATAAAGGTAATGAGATGCCAATTTCCCTGGCAATAGCTGTGAATGTGAGTCAGTAGAAGAGAAAAGGAATCTTTGTAAATTAACCTTGTTGTAACCGACTGAGGTGGCTGGATGAGTAAAGATGTACAGTCAATTTGCTCTTCTTGCCTAGGAACCTCACAATTAGGCGTGTCACATCTAGAACTACAATAGCTTGAGTCATCTTACTGGGTATTATTGTAGCAGGGATCATAGTGCGTAATTTTATGACCAAAGGGAGAGGTGCTCTGTAGGTAGTTTTATTGCAGTGAGTAAAGAATGCCTTATCAGAAATCATGGAGGACTTTGTATATACTTTTTAAATGGTCATATGGGAACTGGATAAATGTTTGAAAAAGTACATCATTTAAGAGTGGGAGACTGGGACCGGGAGTATAATTCCTTTAGAGCATAGATGTAGCTTCATGTAGTGCCATACAAATTTGTTCCTGTCTTGCCCAATTTCTTGTCAGTGCTGTTCATCAAAATTCCTACCGATCTTGGACTTGAATTTTAATTGAGGCAGCAGCAACAACATGGCAGGGAATTTCTGGATTTACACCTTGCAGCAGATCTGTTTTCTTTGTTATTCTTTAACCTTTGATAAAAGTCAACATTTACCAGTTGTACCCGGTTCAGACATTTGTTTAGGGCTGATAAATCTGGCTGAATTGGGGGTACTATCATTTTCCTGAACGTTTTGGCTGTTAAAGGGTTTATTTTCCAAAGGAACTATCTTCCCTCCAGAAGATGACAATAAGCACTTGCTTTGAACCACTCTGAATGGACATATCTGGTGTGTCTATTTTTCTGTCCAAAACTATAGCCTTTTTAGAAATAACGCAATAAATTTAATATTGCAGCTGCAATGCACATGACTGAATATTACTGGAAGGTGTTCTCAGCTAAAACTTGTTAACTATTTCAAAATTGTATATGAAAGAATATAATTTTCGCTTGCTGCTTATATTCCAGTTTTGAATTTACTACAAAGCCTACTCAGTATTTAAGTCAGATTTTCATTGTGAAAAGTTAAGACTTTATCCTGTAAAACTCTACCTTGTAAGCTGTTCTTTTGGGCTTTTAAAGCATCTTACAATACCTTCCAAAAGCCATCTGATACATTGGAAAATTTTCAATGGGGCATTTTATTTTAATGTCCTATGCGATCATGATTGAGTGTCATTGAAATGTTGGTGTTTTCTCAGGGAGCCTATTCTGAATTATTGTAATTATTGTGCTTTTTGATAAACTGCAAGTATTCTGCTGTGTTCCTTTAGTCCGTTATTTGTAGCAGGGTGAATGATCTTTTTGGAGCATATGTATTTCAACATGAATTTTCTTAACGTTATGTCGTTAATGTTTAATCAATGTAATCTAAACCTAAACACAGATCCTGTGTGTGTGGATGTAGGGCAATATAGCAATGCAAGTTCACTTTGACAGGGCTGGAATCCATTTTCTTCATTCAAAAGTGACTGTAACATCACAGTCTTTCTTTCACATTGATTCCTAAATATTGGTAAAAGCAGTACAAATTTTACATCTCACTATTAGGAAGTAGTAGTCCATGTTTTCGGCTGTTGCACATTTTCCAACAAATAATGCTTTTGTTCTGTGTAATTGTAAAATGGACATTGAAGATGAAGGGCAGTTCTTTTCGACAAAGTCAATATTTAGACCTGACAGATGAGAAAATGTTTTGGATGTAAATCTTTCATGCGTAGTGATGAAGAAAAGCTCGCTGTCCTGTTTCAGATGAACTGTTGCACATTTTCAATTTTTTAGTTTTGCTGTGTTCTTTTGAAAGGTTTGAGTGCCTGTGATATCTGTCTAACAGACCAAAACATATCCTATATGTTAAATATTCTTGTGTAGTAACAGCCAAAATTTGATGCCAGTACAATAATTCTAGAATTCATTTTGTGCTGTTGCACTGTGACTCCAGTATATTTGCCAAAACCAGTAATAAATATAGTCTCATAATGTTGGACTCAACCCAGGTTATATCTGCACGGATATGAAGTAAAGGAAATTCGACACATGGTTTGATTGTGTCTTAAAATTGTCTAGATTTTTTACAGTGTGGGAAAGTCGCACACAGTTTTAAAAAATCAGTGCCATGCTTTCTTCTAAGCTTGATGCATTTGTCCCTTAAAACATATATTGACTTTGAATTGTAATGGATCTTTTCAAAAACAAGATATACATTAAGAATAGTCTTTGCTTGCAGATTGAATTTATTTTGTTGTAAGGAAATACTTTGTGACTTATTGACTGTCTGCGCCTTTTGGCCAGAATATTTTATTACCCCCTTCATATAACTGAATATTTGCCCCGACTTTACAGGCTGAGAATTTCCAAAGATGGTGTAATCTGCTGTAAAGATGACCTGAATAGTGAGTTTATAGCTAATAGCTTATTGCCATAGTCAAAATAATCCACTCTTCTTTTCAGAATGGATCTGCCTTTTAATTTATATATTGTAGGGCCTTCGTATGCTCAGTGTGACATACAGTATTTGCAATCGAAACCTTAATGTTTATCAAGTTGGAGAAAAGGAGTTGTATTTCCTTATTAGGTCACAATGACTGAATAAAAGTCTTGGCATTAATATATAGTGCAGTCCAGAGACTCTTTAGTTGACAGTTGAGAGCTGGAATGTGTTCCTCCGTTAGCTGGTCTCACTATGTGACGCACTTGAGCTCATCCAAACCTGTATACTTAGCTGCAATCTCACAGTAAGTCCAATTTAGCAGTAAACCATCTACTTGCTTGCCTGCATTGTCTCTTGATGTGCAGTTTTAAAATTCTCACTCTTGTATTTAATTCCTCTTCCCTCCGTATCCCTGTAACCTCCTCCAGTGCCACAACTGAGATACCAACGTTTGTCCAATTTTGGTCTCTTCCCATTCCTGATTTTCAATGCATCAGTATGAATGCTGTACCTTCAACTTCTAAAACCCTAAAGTCTGACATCCCCTCTATAAATCTCTCTGCCTTGTTGCCTTTCTCTCTCAAGATGCCCCTGACAGCTGCTTCATTGTTGATCATTTCATGTCTTTTTATTTAGTACTGTTACATTGTATTTAGTAATACCTCAATAAAATGTGTTGGGTTGTTTCACAGCATTAAAAATTCAGTATCAATACAAATTGAAGAGCTTGATCTTTTGGTTAACGCTGGAGTAATGAAAAGGGTTCAGTGTTAATTGTTTTAGAATGCAATGGGAATAGTTATGACTTTTACTTTTTCAGTCCATGCCTCTAGACTTTATATTTGCTTTTCTGAGAGATGATAGTTCTTTTTAATAAAGTTTGAATTTTCTCATACATGCCTTGCCATGTTTGCAACACCTATCTTCCTGTTATCCAAATTTTATGGTTGCAATTGCAGTGTTTTCTAATTTAAGGGAAATTGGTGTTTGCATTCTCCTGTGGGCCTCACTCCAGTAACTTTTCAGTTGAGTTCAAGTGTGAGGCTGATATAAAACTTGCAATGAATACTCATTTCATACAATAAGTGTTGTACACAACATGGAAAAATAGAAAATAGGAGCAAGAGTAAGCATTCAGTTCTTTTGAGCCAGTTTGGCCATTCAATATGGTCATGGCTAATCGTCCAACCTAGTATCCTGTTCCCATTTTCTCTCCATACCTTTGATCCCTTTAGCCATAAGAGCTCTATCTGACTCCCTTTTGTGAAGGTGAGTGGTTTTGGGCTGAGCCTCTTTCGATGGCAGAAAAATCCACAGATTTGCAACTCTTCAAATCAAGCAATTTCTTCTCGCATTTGGGGTAGCTGGAGAGATATCACAACAGACTTTACTGAATCAGGTGTATGGAAGTGTAAAGTATCTGACTGTGTTGTTATTCAGTGAGTTATATGGGAAACTGTGCATGTAGCAATCAAGTGCGAAGTTTAAGCTTGGCTATTTGACTACTCATCCCCCATAACCAATAATCTGTCAGCACTTGCTGTTAAGATGCATGCTTGAAGGCTGAGGTCTTAGGGAGAAAAGTACTGGAATGCTGTAGATACCTGTTCAGTTGCCCCTGACAACTGTTGGCATGCTCATGAGAGAATATTATAAAAATCAAATATCTGGATGAATTTCTCTTTAGAAAAAGAAGTTTGAGCAAACTCATCAGCCATCTGCTTTGCAGCAAGTGACCCATTTCTGAACTATTTGGATAGTCTCAAACGAAACTGCATTAAGACTAATGTACAGAAGGATTAGGTAACTTAAAGCTGTAGATGAGGTAGTGCAGTTGATTTAGTTTCTATGGATTTCAGCAAAGCCTTGGATAATTGGATAAAATGGATTCAAAATTAGCTCAGTTGAAGGAGACAGGGTGGTGATAAGCTTCTTTAATGGCTGGAAGCCAGCGTCACCGGTGGTACTATGCGATCTGTGCTAGGTCCCCTATTATTCATCTTTTGTATAAATAGCTGACTGTGGGGCAGTTAGATTAGGAAGTTTTTGGGTGAGACAACAATTGGTCATGTGCTTAAGTGAGATTGAGTGCCTTGAGCTACAAGATAGAAATGGGATGGTCAAATGGCCGTCTAAGTGACAGATGAAATCTAAGGGGTGAGGGTGATGCACTTTGGAAGGAATAATTTAGCAAAGAAGTATTCAATGAATGGCATTACACAAGGGACAAGGGGACCTTGCAGTATTTGTCCATAGATCTCCTGAACATGGGTGGTCATGTTAGTAGGGTAGTGAAGAAAGCATACAGGGCACTTGCTTTTATCAAGCAAGGCATAGATTACAAAACAGGGAAGTTCATGTTGGAGTTATATACCACAAGCTAGAGTACAGTATGCAGTTCTGGTCACCACATTACAGGAAAGATGTGATTGCACAGAGAAGATTCACCAGAATGCTGCCTGAGATGGAAAATTTTAAGTTATGAGGAAAGGGTGGATATGCTTGTATTGTTTTTCATTGGAGCAGAGAAGATTGAGGGGAAATCTGAGGTATACAATATTGACGACCATGGATGGAATGAATAAGGAGGAGCTGTTGACCATATTTAGTTCAGTCATGAGACACAACCTCAAGGTGAGGGCTAGGAGATTTAGACAGGATGTGGGGAAAAGCTTTTTTACCTGGAGGGCGCAGTGACTTTGGAACGTACTGCCTGGGAGGTTGGCAGAGGCAAATTGCCTCACATCCTCTTTAAAAAGTATCTGGATGTGCACTTGACAAGTCATAACATTCAAGGCTCTGGTCCAAGTGCTGATAGGTCGGAGCAAATTAGATGCTGGAATTGTACTGAAAACAAAAAAAATTGCTAGAAATCACATTGGGTTCGGAAGCATGCATGGAGAGAGAGCAAGCTGACATTTTGAATCTAGATGATTATTCATCAGAGCTTTAGAGTCGTCTAGGTTGAAAGTCAGGTGTTCGTCATGTGTCGATGCCGACTGTGTTTGCACTGTATGGTTCTATGAGGACTTCAAACTAAAACCAGTGAGGTGTTGAGAAGAGGGGAGATTTAGAGAATTGGAGAAAGGACAAGGCAGTAAGTAGGGTAGTGATTAATGTCAGACGCGTAACAGGATGGTTGCAGCATAAGAATACAGTATACACCATCGCATAAAATCAGAATCCACATTCATACCAGGTGGATTAATTTATCGTGCACAGAAATATTGACTGAAATAATAGAGACATGGTTGCAAAGCGTCCGTGACCATGACCTAAATGTTCAAGAATATTTGACCTTTCCGATGGACGAGGAAAGAGAAGCAGATGAGATCTGAACAGTAGTGAGAAATTATCATGATTTGAAGGATCGGTGTTGAAGCAGTTTGGGTGCTGAGAAAGGAAAGAAGTCAGTCCTGTGTCGGGTTAATAAGCCTCCTAATGTTATACTGTAGGACAGAATATAAATTTAGAAATAATGGATCTTTCTAAGGAAGAGGAAGTATAATAATCAGAAGATTTAAATTATCAGAGATTAAATTAATTCTTTTGCCTAAAGAAGCCTGGAGGGTGAGTTCATAGAGTATATTTTGGGACAGTTTCTTATAACAATATATTCTGGAACGAGAAAGCAGTCTTTTTTTTAAAGCAATGGTAATGTGTAATGAGGCTGGATAAATGAATGATCTCATCTAGGATCGTCTAGGTAAGAATGATCATAACTATTCATTGAGGGTGAGAAGTTTGGGTCTAAAATTGAGGAAGGAGATCTCAACCTGAAACATTAACTCTGATTTCTCTCCAGATGGTGCCAGACCTACTGAGCTTTTTCAGCTGTTTCTGTTTTTGATTTACAGCATCCACAGTTCTTTTGGTTTTTATTGTGTCTAAAACTATTGTCTTAAACTTAAATGATGCTGGGAGAATGTTTCCTTGTGGAGAAATCTAGAACTGGGGCATATTTTAAAGATAATTTAAGATGGAGATGAGGAATTTCTTCTGAGGATCACTAACTTTTGTAATTCTCTTTAATACAGAGCATTGGAATCAGGGTCATTGAGTATATTCAAAGATGAATTGCCGAATTTTGATCTAGATGAAAGTTGTAGGATTTGAGGACAAGCAGAAAAGTAAATGAAGGCCAGGATCAGATATGCTAGAGTTGTATCAAGCAGCCAAACAGGCCTTGTTGTGTTCCTATTTCTTAAGAACTTGCAGTAAGCTTCAAATGTATAATGTAGGCTGAGATTAAGGCCAATTACCTTTTGCTTGAGATACTATTTCAGATAGGAGGAGGAAAGGGAAAGTAGTGCAGTAACTTGCTTCAAAAGATTAAGCGTAATCCTTTGTACAACTTCTTTTGAATAGTCTGTGCTTGGTTCCAAGGTAAAACTGGAAGTGTGTTATTGTGTCATAGTGCTCTCAAATGAATTGGTGATGGTGTAAGGTCTTCCTTCTGAGCTTTTAGGGTCTGTCAGGGTTCAGAAGAAAAAGGGTGGTGGCTGTCAGTTACATCTAGTGAAGCTCCTAATTTGCGAAATTTATAGAAATATCTTCAGGTGATATTGTTTACAAAGAATAAATGTTACCCCAACAGGTCAGCACTGGCTTTTGATCTGCATTGTTACTGGTGTTGGCCTTGAAAATCAGTAGCTCTGGAATTCGCCAGTTGCTTTAAACATATATGGAACATAACCATTCAGCTGAAGATAAACTTAGTCTGGGTACTGTAAATTCTCTTGTTATATTGCATATTATTTATAACTTTAAAAGGTGAGACTTGTGCAGATACATTTGTTTTGGGATGGAATAAAAGTTGACCTCCAGATAAACTAGTTCCTCCTATTCTAACTTGATATGAATGCCCAGTGATTGTAATAGCTCTGTGCTCAGAGGCAGGCAAGTGTTTTTAATAATGCATACTTTCAAATACTGAGTATTTAATCTTTTTGATATGTTTGAGCATTATAGCAGGTGCTTAAAATTTGTGCAGAAGTTTAAATTTGAGGTTGTTCCAAAACCCTTGAGTTGCATTTCCTGGAACTTTGTAATAACTGGGAAAAAATAAACTCTGAATTAAAAAAAAATCTTGCTGTGCTTAAAGCACATTAAGTTGGTGTTTTGAAGGTTCCAGTTTCAAGAAGGTGGGCAGATAACTTTGGGAGTGGTGGGTGGGGGCAGTCACCTTGTGTTGCTGCATTGCTTTGACGGTTTCATCTTTGTCTTATTACAGGCCAGTGCATGAGATTCTGTTTCTCCACTTGTAAAGATTTTCACTATTTGCTTCTGCAGCAATTACATAGAGCTTCTAAAGTCTCAAAATATCCCAGGGTGTGAAGGAATCAGATACTGACTAGGAAGATTGAAGAAATGTTGGGGAAATGACAAGAAGTTTCCATGATTCACAACTTTTTCATCAAATTTGAGATTGGAATTATTATTTCACTGTATGGAGGAGATTCAACATCAGTAATGCTTAAAAGAACTATAGTGGCAATGATTTAAGATGTGGAAGCTGAATAACATCAGGAATTCGTAGTTCAGGTGTTAAATGATTTGATCAGTCGTGCGAATCTTCTGTCAGTTATAGAGACAAGATGTACAGAGTTCTGTAAACTGTTTCAAATTCCACAACCTGTTAGGCTATAAATGGCTGTGTAATCATTTTTTTGCAAGTTGTTTCTTTATTAATACTAATTTATATATATCAAAGCACAGCTCTTTTTATAGAATGCAAGTTTCATGTTTATGGAGGAGGTATCTGAATGAAAATTGAGTCTCTTGGTTTTGTTGATCAGAACTTTCAGGAGGACGTGAATCTTTTTGACTTGGAATTTGTATTTCAAATTGTGCCACGAAAAGGAATTCTCTGTAAGCATATTTCAAGTGTTGTTTCTTGAATCTTGCTTTATCTTGTCCTGTCTTACATTTGCTATGAAATGGCAGATATGTTTGGAAATGTCGGTATTTAAATTTTATGTTCTTTTATTTGTAGATCCCAATGTTCCAAATGTTCAAGTAACTCGACTAACACTGGTGTGTGCAGCTGCACCTCAGTCCTTAGTGTTGGATTTAACAGGTCAGTAAAGCTACCTGATTGAGAGTCTGTGATCACAATGTGCATTTCTGATGTCATTTTCAAAATAGCGTTAAAATCAATTTATAGTTTGAACCTTTTGCCCCCCCCCCTTTCTCATGGTCACTGTTTAATTTGAAATAATGTTTCAAATTGATATCTTCTGTACAATTTGCTGTTTTTGTACCATCACTTCAGTTTATAATGGCTGAAAATGGTGAATTCCTTCTCCAAATGTCTGTGGGCAAGGATCACTCTCATCCCATTCAGGTTTTGAACATCTCCCTTGTGTCATGATGACGAAGGGTCTATGTCAATGTGTGGTCTAATCAGAACACTGTGCCATTATTCAGAAGATTTTCTCTGGTTTGTTTCCACCTCAGTAACATTGCTTGATCTGGTCTCTGTATCAGCTTCCTTGTTAAAACTTTGATGCCTTTCATTTGGCTATTCCAACATGTTTCTGATTGGCCTCTAGCATTCTGTTCTCTGTAGAAAATGCTGCTACCTGTCCTAACTTACATAACATCTGTTCACCTATGCTTATGCTTGGTGACCTATATTAGTTATGTTGGTTGATATCGGATAAACGTTTCTCACCCTCCTTCAGATTTCTCTAGAGACTTGCTCTTCCCAGTGTCTGTAATCTCTTCCACCCATTATCTTTGGAGATATTCATGTAACTCTGGCCTCAAGTACTCTAATTTTAATTGCTTTACGTTGGTGCTCAGGCCTTCAGATGCATAAGTTAGAAACTCTGGAATTACTTATTATTATCCCCCCACCCCAAATAATCCCTCCCACCCCCCCTTGAACATGTTCCTTAAATTTTCTTAAACCAAGCTTTTATATGGCTTGTATTTCATTATGTGACTTGCACCTAGTTTTGCTTATAGCCCTCCTGTGAAGTATTTTGAAGATTTTTGTGTTAAACACACTTTACAACATACTGTTCTGCCTTTACAAACACACAACTAGTTATAACGTGGATGCTAGAAATTTGAAATAAAAGCAAATTACTGGAGAAATTCAGGTCTGGCAGCATCTGTGGAGAGAGAAATAAGAGTTGACATTTTGAGTTCAGTGTGATGATTCTTCCTAAGAGGAGTCATACTGGACTCAAAACATTAACTGTTTTTCTCTCTCCGTTGATGCTGCTAAACCTGCTGAATATCCCCGGCAATGTTTGTTTTTATTATCCATTCTGTTGATGTCATTTATATCTCTGCAGTGTTTGGACATGTTGACTATATAAAAAAAATCTAGTTGAACCCCTAGATCTTTTTGACCATCTATTTGAATATTTAGTGAACAAATAGCACTTGTTCATACTACATCTTTTCATTTTTATTTGATCTAATTTATTTTCAATTCCTGGATTACCTCATCAAATTCAATAAAATCTTGTAACTGAATGCCTGAATTTAAACCACTAAATGGATGTTCAAGACAGAAGGTTGCCTGGGTTCATTTCAAGTTATATCTGATTTAAATTAGCTCTCTATAGAGTCATAGAGATGTACAGCACAGAAACAGACCCTTCAGTCCAATCCGTCCATGCCGACCAGCTATCCCAACCTAATCTAGTCCCACCTGCCAGTACCCGGCCCATATCCCTCCAAACCTTTCCTATTCATATACCCATCCAAATGCCCCTTAAATGTTGCAATTGTACCAGCCTCTATCACTTCCTCTGGCAGTTCATTCCATACATGTATCAACCTATGCGTGCAAAAGTTGTCCCTTGGGTCTCTTTTATATCTTTTCCCTCTCACCCTAAACCTATGTCCTCTAGTTCTGGACTCCCCGACCCCAGGGAAAAGACTTTGTCTATTTCTCCTATCCATGTCCCTCATGATTTTATAAACCTCTATCAGATCACCCCTCAGCCTCCGATGCTCCAGGGAAAACAGCCCCCACCTATTCAGCCTTTCCCTGTAGCGCAAATCCTCCGACCCTGGCAACATCCTTGTAAATCTTTTCTGAACTCTTTCAAGTTTCACAACATCTTTCCGATAGGAAGGAGACCAGAATTGCATGCAATATTTCAAAAGTGGCCTAACTAAAGTCCTGTACAGCCACAGCATGACCTCCCAACTCCTGTACTCAATACTCTGACCAATAAAGGAAAGCATACCAAACGCCGCCTTCACTGTCCTATCTATCTATGACTGCACTTTCAAGGAACTATGAACCTGCATTCCAAGGTCTTTGTTCAGTAACACTCCTTTGGACTTTACCATTAAGTGTAGAGGTCCTGCTAAGATTGCTTTCCCAAAATGCAGCATCTCACGTTTATCTAAATTAAACTCCACCTGCCACTCCTTGGCCATTGGTCCATCTGGTCAAGTTCCTGTTGTAATCTGAGGTAACCTCCTTCACTGTCCACTCCACCTCCAATTTTGCATTCTGCAAACTTGTTAACTATACCTCTTTTGCTCGCATCCAAATTATTTATATAAATGATGAAAAATAGTGGACCCAGCACCGATCCATGTGGCACTCCACTGGTCACAGGCCTCCAAACTGAAAAGCAGCCCTCCACCACCACCCTCTGTCTTCCACCTTTGAGCCAATTCTGTTTCCAAATGGCTAGTTCCCCATGTATTCTGTGAGATCTAACCTTGCTAACCAGCCTCCCATGGGGAGCCTTGTCAAACGCTTTACTGAAGTCCATATAGATCACGTCTACCGCTCTGCCCTCATCAATCCTCTTTGTTACTTCCTCAAAAAACTCAATCAAGTTTGTGAGACATGATTTCCCACACACAAAACCATGTTGACTATCCCTAATCAGTCCTTGCCTTTCCAAATACATGCACATCTGTTTGCTCTGAAGCTGAAAGAGAAGAACTGTTAAATGCTAGAACCGGGTCCTTTTTATTCTGTGGTGTATTGTAGGACAGTTCAATAAACTATGCTTCAAGTGATCATTCAATAGTTCTAGAATCAGAATCATATAGCTCGAAAACAGGCCCTTCAGCCCAACTCGCTCATGCTGACCAGGTTTCCTAAACTGAAGTAGTCGCATTTTTCTGAAGCTTTTTTCGTTTGGTTTATTATTGCCACGTACTGAGAAAAGTATTGTTTTGTGCGCTGCCCAGGCAAATCATACTTTATATAAGTACATCAGGGTTATAGAACAAAATACAGAATTATAGTGTTACAGCAACAGAGAAGGTGCAGAGAAAGATCAATTCTAAGATGAGAGCTCCATTCAAAAATCTGATAACAGCAGGGGAGAAGCTGTTCTTAAATCTGTTGTTATTTGTTTTCAAACTTTGGAAGAGAGTATAACGAGGGTAGGAGGGGTTTTTGTTATGTTGGCT
Organism: Chiloscyllium plagiosum; assembly: GCF_004010195.1. Classification (NCBI taxonomy): domain Eukaryota; kingdom Metazoa; phylum Chordata; class Chondrichthyes; order Orectolobiformes; family Hemiscylliidae; genus Chiloscyllium; species Chiloscyllium plagiosum. Next base: position 47,779,538 of record NC_057733.1, on the reverse strand, counting down.
GCTTTCCTGAGGTAGCTGGAAGTGTAGATGGAGTCAATAGAAGCAAAATTGCTTTGTGATGAACTGGGCTGCACTCTAATTTCTTGTGGTCTTGGGCAGAGCAGTTGCCATACCACGCTGTGGTGAATCTGGATAGGCTGCTTTGTATGGTGCATCTATAAAATTTGGTAAGAATCATTGTGGACATGTCAAACTTGCATCACCTTATGAGGAAGTAGAGGTGTTGGTGTGCTTTCCTGACTATAGTGTTGACGTGAATAGACCACGACAGATTGCTTGGTGATATTTTACTCCAACTTGAAGCTCTGACTGTCTCTACCTTGATAGAGAGTCAATGACCAGCTCCTTCATTTAGTCCATATCCTTCTCATCCTTTCATGTGAATTGGATGGTCAAAGAGTTTGCAATGTCATAACATGTGAGATGTTTAGAGTATAGCTCTTTTGTACATAGGCCGTAGTACTGAACTTCAAAGATAACTCCCCAAGCTATCTTAACGTTGTCGTACTACCTGTGCTAATCCCACTGGCATTCATAATCCACATTCTTAACAATATCACCAGTTCTGTTTTAGTTACACTGTCTTTTCTGTTTACTGATTCCTTGTCCTCCCCTCTACTCATTTACCTTGTCTTCAGTAGCATGCCCTAATGGGTACTCCCTGTTGGGCTCTGGCAGGACACGCATCTTCTACTTTGCAAAATTTTCTCAAAACTTTTTCCAATTGTGCTTTCCACGATTTAACCACTTAGTTTCTGAAACCTTTTCTTTAAAGCAGCCTTGGATTCTTTACAATCTGTAATTTTGTGTATGCACCTATTGAAACTGCTCAAATTTCTAAATAATTTAAACCTGTGTTTGACAAAATGTTTTTATTTTCAGGTGACGTTGAAAAATTTAAAAAACATTGTTTTGTGCTGAAAGAGGGTGTTGAATACAAGATAAAAATCAACTTCAAGGTTTGTTTCTATTCTTGTAATCACGTATTGAGATTGCTTGGGTAGTTATTGTTTGTGGTCTTCCTGACTCTGGATTTGGGCAATTGCTTACCTCCTATAGCCTCCAAATTCATACCCTTCCAGCTCTTGTGTATTTAGCTGAAAAGCAGGAATGCTGTTAGCAACCTGAACTCTGGAACAGTGAGAGTGCAGACTTGCATATTGATCAGTTTTACAGATGGTCCCATTGTTATGTTTGTGGGGCTCCCTCCACTTTGTGCTATAGCTTAAAATTCAGAATTATGATTGCTTGGGTCTATTTTTAGAGTTGTTTCTGTTGCTATTTCTTTTCTGTATGACAAGAATCTTAAAATCTTGTCAGTAAAAATAGGAAGTCTTTATAATTAAACTCTTCTAGTTATCTACAGGCATGGAGGTTATTTTATTATCTGGTGGTCTTGGAACCGTAGCCACTTCCTAGCTGTGGCTGAGACAACAAAGTGCCTCACAATTTTAATGCTAAACACTAGTAGGCATTTTTGACTAAGGACAGGCTCACCGAGGAAGCATGGTGTTGGCTGACACCCAGAAGGCAACACTGGATAGTATATATAACAGTCAGGGATAGAGGTCCCTCTCCGTGAATGCTGACTGTTGGGAGTGTTCTTAGTTTAGATTAGATTAGATTCCCTACAGTGTGGAAACAGGCCCTTCAGTTCAACCAGTCCAAACCGACCCTCTGATGTGTAACCCACCCAGACCCATTTTCCTCTGACTAATGCATCTAGCACTATGGGCAATTTCCCATGGCCAATTCACCTGACCTGCACATCTTTGGACTGTGGGAGGAAACCAGAGCACCCAGAAGAAACCCATGCAGACACTGGGAGAATGTGCAAACTCCACACAGACGGTCGCCCGAGGGTGGAATCGAACCTGGGACCCTGGTGCCGTGAGGCAGCAGTGCTAACCACTGAGCCCCACCGTGCCACCCTTTTACACCATCTTACACCACCATGAATGTCAGCATTGTCAAAACTCTGCCTGTATCATGTCACCAAGATTTTTTCACCCATTGTCTCTGTGCATGCCAACTTAAATCGGCTCCCACTCCTAAATTTGATAAAATTTAAACCCTTGTCAAAATCCTTTTTAGACCCTCTACATATCTCTCATCCCAGCATCATGAACGTCCTTTCCTCTTCCAATTCTGGCTGCATGAGTATTCTGATTTCTAATTGTTCCATTGTGGTGGTTGTGTCTTGAGCTGCTGGGGCCTTAAACTCTAAAGTTCCCTCACTTAGTTTCTCCTCTTCAAGATGCTCTTTAAAACTTACCACTTCCCTGTCCAATTATTGCCTTGTGCAGCTGTCAAATTTTGTTATTGCTCCTCTGAAGCATTTTGTGGCACTTTGCTACATGGAAACATTCTATCAATACACATTGTTGCTGATGTATGTGGAAGTCCCATTTGGGAAAGTACCAATTCTGAGTGCCATTGTGCTGCAGCTCTAGTCTCCAATCTCATGGTGAGAAGAGGGGAGATTTGTTTCTACTTTGCAATCCATCCTTTTATCTAGTATGCCTATACAGTTAAGTTTATGGGGATGTGATGACCTAGTGAGATTATTGCTAAATTATTAAGCCAGTGATCCAGATATAATATTTCCTGGAGTGGGGTTTAGAATCCCAGTACAGTAGATGGTGAAGTTTGAATCAATAAAAATCTGGAACTAAGGATCTAATAATGACCATGAAACCATCATCAATTGTCAGGAAAACCCATCTGGTTTACTAATGGATTTAGAGAAGGAAATTACTGGCCCTGCTTGGGCTGTCCTACGTGTGTTTCCAGGCCCAAAGCCTGGAAACTGCCCTCTCAGCAATTAGAGAAGGGCATGGATGCTGGCCTAGCCAGTGAAGCTCATAACAGAATTTTTAAAACAGCTTTGAGAGTCCATTCTTACACCAGGATCATGGTGTTTGCAAAGCTAACTACAGACCTGCTTGAAGGCAATGAATAATGAAACTTACAATGTCTGTCTGTTCTCTAGAATGAGCATGTTTTATATCAAACTCCTTACAAATTAATCCACAATAAGGGTTAACATTGATTGTATCAATAGCTGAAAGGCCATGTGTTTATTTAATCTCCCTCTCCCTCCCCCTCTCTCTCTCTCTCTCTCTCTCTTTTCAGGTTAATAAGGAAATAGTCTCTGGACTGAAGTATGTTCAAACAACGATAAGGAAAGGAATCACAAGTGAGTACAAGTGTGTTTTGTGCACTGAATGTGAAGTTAAATTTCTCTTTCTGAAATACTTGGAATGAAAACCAATTTTTAAAAAAAGTCGACGTTTCCTCCATATACCACGTTCCCAAGAGCAGGTTTTTCTTCCCTGCCCATCCCCAGCTAAATAGAAACACTCCAGTTTCCTTGTTATTCAGATTTCAAATACAATAACTTTGTTACTCCAGATAAATAGAGTTTGATGCAATTTTTGTTAAATTCAGAATTCATAGCTAATGTTGCTTTGGTTTGATTTTTGTGCTGATGACATAGATATTAGCTCTAGTTGCAGGAATTAAGTTAATCAAATAATAAAAATTGAATTTGCAGTTACTTGAAGGATCAATTTCAACATTCTGATATCTGATTTGGACTTAAACACATGGAGACTGAGGGCAGTGTCAGAATAGAAAAAGCTTACTGTGTTGCCCAAAGTGTCCTAAGAGGATTGGGAACGTGTTGGAAATCCTTAAATGTTGATCAGAAAAGTGATGAGGAGGGCTAAATAAAACTAATAAGATATATGAAAGCCAGTTATAAAGGCTACTGTTTTTGAAAGGAAGAAACTGGCAAAAGTGTAGATCCTGCAGAGAGTAGAAGCAGAAAAGAAATTATAGTGGAAATAAGAAAATGGCAGAAATGCTAATCAAATGTTTTATCTGAGTTTGTATGGCAAACACTATTGATGTGTTGGGGATTAAAAGTAATGCAAATGAGGAATTTATGGATATTATTGTTAGGCTAGAAAAAATACTGGAAAATCTAATCATCAAATCCCTGGTCATGCTGACCTACAGCCTAAGATTTTGGGAAGTCGTTGGAGTGATAGATATATATTTTAATTTTTGCATAATTCTCTTGATTCTGGAACAGTTCTGTACACTAGAAAATAGCAAAAGCAAGCTAACTGGTTTAAAAAGGGGAAGGAGGGAGGAAACTGGAATGACAGCCTGGCATCAATAGTGAGATAACTAGATTGTAGTAGCATTTGGTAACATCACTATAGGCATTTCAGAATGCTAGGCTGACATCACTGTTATGAAAGGGAATTAAAAGTTGGATACATCTGACTGTTTTGAGGGTGTAGCATAGATAGGGCAAGCACAAGATGAAATGTATTTGACTTTTCAATGTATTTGAGATATAGTAAGTTGTATGGTTAGGAGTAATACATTAGCGCGGGTTGAGGGCTGGTGAATACACTGCATCAGAGAAACCGGTCATTTTCTGGATGGCTGGATGTAAGATGTTCTGCCACTTCCAGCAGGATACCTTGATCCCCAAACACATCATCATCCTTTTCCCTTTCACTGTTAGCATTCCACAGGGCCTGCAATGCCCGGTCCATCACTGTTAAGGCACTTTCACTCTCTGCACATTCTGTGCTCTTTTCTCTTTGACACGCACGCCATTCAGAGCATGATGCCTGTGCTTCGTGTTGATTACATACCCCTGTCTCTGCTGTGGTTTGTTGGCTCAGAGGAGATTTTTTGTTGTCCTGTTTAACGTACACCTATTTCACATCTAAATCTTCTCACGGGTGTCACCAACAGGAGATTCACCTTTTCTGTTCCATTTGCTGCTGCTCTCTCTCCTCCTGTCTCAACAACAAATAAAACCCAGCATTTTCCAGTATCTTTCAGCTCTGAAGAAGAGTCATACTGGACTCAATATGAATTCCATTTCTCTCTCCACAGATGCTGCCAAACCTGCTGAGTTTTTATAGCATTTTGTGTGTTTTGTAACAAGTGAAGTGCTGGTTATTTGCTATCTATATCGGTGTCTTTAAATGAAGAGACCAGGTGTAATATATTCAAATTTGTTAATACAAAACCAAGTGGGGCAGTAAGTCACAAAGAAATACCTTGAGTTAGGAGGATAGCGAAAGATGGAATATAATGTTGGATAAGTGAAAGTATTCACTGTGGTAGGAAAACACAAGTGGAGTTTGCACATTCTCTCTGTATCTGCCTTGGTTTCCTCCGAGTGCTCTGGTTTCCTTCCACAATTCAAAGATGTGCAGGTCAGGTAAATTGGCTGTGCAAAACTGTCCACAGTGTTCAGGGATATGTAGGTTAGGTGCATTAGTCAGGGGTAAACGTAGAGTAGTAGGGGAATGAGTCTGGGTGGGTTACGCTACAGAGGGTCAGTGTGGATTTGTTAGGCCAAATGACCTATTTCCACACTGTACGGATTCTGTGAATCTATGAATTATCTAAATAGTGAGTACCTGCGAAATGTAAATGTTTAAAGGGTTCAGGCAACCTACATAAAATATAGTTAACATGCACTAGAAAGGATACAAATAGGAATATTGTATCCAGTTCTGGTTGCCCAGTTATAGGAAAAATATTAAGTTGGAGAGGGTTTAGAAGAGACTTACCAGGATGTTGGACATTTTGAGTTATAAAAGGCTGAATAGGCTGGGACTTTTGTCAATGGAGTATTGGGGGTTGCAAGTACACCTGATAGAGACATGTATAGAGTAATGAGAGGCAGAGATAGAGTTAATAGTTGATTTTTCCCTAGGTTGGGGCATTTTAAGACCGGGGGTACATTTTTTTTAGGTTAGAGGAGAGCATTTTTAAAAAAGACATGGGCAAATGTTTTACACAGAAGGTGGTTTGCATGTGGAATAAACATCCTGAAGAAGTGGTGGATGTGGGTACAATTCCAACGCTGAAAAAAAACTTCAAATAGGTACATGAATAGGAATGGTTTGGAGGGAAATCAGCCAAGCGCAGGCAGGTGGGACTAGTTTAGTTTGGTATTATGCTCGGCAAGCACTGGTTGGACTGAAGGGTTTGTTTCTGTGCTTTATGATTCTATGAAGGCAAATGTTGGCCTTAAGAGTTGGAGGGTAGGAGTGAGAAAATCTTCAGTTGTGGCCATATTTAAAATACTGTGCGCAGTTTTGCTTTTCATATCCAAGTAAAGATAGTGTTACAAGTTACAGTTAAATGTTCACTAGAGTGATGCCTGGGCTGACACTGTCCTCTGAGGAGAAACTTGGTGGGATGACATTGTATTCCCCAGAGTTTAGAAGAATGAGAACTGATCTTGATGAAATGCTGACAACTCTGAAAGGGCTTAACCAGTAAGATGCTGAGAGACTGTTTTCCATGGCTGGAGACTCTAGAACTGGAGCTCATAAGGGGCTGACTGTTTAGGATTGAGATGTGAAGTTTCTTCATTTAGAGTTGTGAATCATTAAAATTCTTCTCCAAAATGCTACAGGTACTCCACTGAGGACTGAGATCGCTAGAGCTTTGGAACAAAAGTATTCAAGGACTGAGAGGCTAGACCAGGAAAGAGGAGTTGATTTAGAGATTCAGCTGTGATTTTACTGATGAGCAAACCAAGCTTGAGAAGCTGTAGAACATACTGCTGTAAGGTTGTGGGTGGTTAAGTTGAAAAATTAAAATGTACTAGTTTTTGTTTCGGAAAGGATATTAAGGACTACAGAACCGAGACAAGGTTACGATAATCCATCATCTAATGGTATGTAGGCTTAAGATGCCAAGTGGCTGTCTCCTAGGGTGATGGAGATGATGACAGATGGTGAGCATTTTGAGAACTTACTCATCAGTAAGCACACCCCCCCCTGCCCCCCCCAATAAGCTCAGACAGATGATTGCACCAAGTTCAGCACCCATTTGTGACCCCTCTAATAATGCAACAAGCCCTGAACAATCAGGCTTAGGGTGAAAGTGGCAATTAACATTTGTGCCACACAGGTGCCAGATAAGGAAGAATCTAACCATCTCCCTTTGACATTCCATAAAAGAAGAGCAACATAGGTTGGAAATTCTGTGGTGAGGTAATTCATCACCTGTCTTCCCCAAAGTCTACTAACTATAATGCTGGAGGGTGCTAGATTACCCTCCACTTGCCTGACTGAGTACAGCTTTAACAACACTCAAGAAACCTGGCACTATTCAGGACAAAACAGTCCACCTGATTAGCATCCCATTCACAAACATTCATCATTCCCTCCTTCCCCTCATTTTCTACTTGGGGGTCCTGCAACCTTCAGGATTCCATATTGAGTTGAATAATATTAGGGCCTGAGCACCTTCTCCTATGTCCTTGCCCTAAACCCCACTCCAGGTCTTATCATATGGGCTGTTACCACAAACTTACATCCAGAGTTGGAGTTCCACAATAATCCATTGTCAGCCACTAATTAGCAGATATTGTTTCCCCCAGGCCGACGATTACCCATTCCCTTTACCCAATTGTTTTTCTTTCTCTAGGCTCCATGACCACCTATTGTTTACTCTTCCCCTACCCAATCTTCAGCATATATGCCAGCCTTTTCCTAGCTACAGTCACTTCTGAAGAAAGGTCACCGGACTCAAAACATTATCTCTGCCTCCTTTCCATAGATGCTGCCAGACCAGCAATTTCTGTTCTTGTGTCTGATGATCCTCAATTCCATTTCCTGTCTTTTCCCCCTAACCCAAGAGCTCTCCCACCTGGGCTGGAGTGCATGGCAACCCCTCTTGCAAGTTCCCTCCCATGGCCCACACCATTCTGCCATGGAACTATAATCAGGAGATCGATATGCTGGAGCTCCCTTCTTGATGGTGCTGTGGTATATCAACATCAAATGGATTGCAGCAATTCAAAAAGGTGACTGACCTGGGGAAGCTTATCAAAGGGCAATTAATGCGCGCCTAATCAGCTACTCCCACATCCTGTGAAAGAATGTAAGCAGGGCGAGCAGGTTATGGAACGTTTTAAATAAGCGTGTATTGTGCTCGGAATGTCAGAAGCATAAATGTGCAGCTTGAATGAAGACCTAGTGAGAAATTAAATGGATGATTCATTAAAATTCCTTTTTCTTGTACCCTTTGAACAGTTGATAAAGCTGAATACATGGTGGGGAGCTATGGTCCACGTGACACCGAATATGAGTTCCTTACAACACAGGAAGATGCACCCAAAGGAATGTTCGTGAGGGGCACCTATACTATCAAATCCTTATTCACAGATGATGACAAGCATAACCACCTCACCTGGGAGTGGCAGCTCAACATAAAGAAGGAATGGAAAGATTAATCAACACAAGACCAGCTGTAGTCCATCTGACAGAGGAAACATAAAAATACACCACCTGTACCAAAGTAATCTTTTTTTGAAAAGGAACAAAAAAATGCGAGATTTATACTGCACAGTGAGATCATTGGCAAAAGAAAATCAAATCCTTTTTTTGTAAGGCACAGGTCAGAGGCACGGCTACATGTTTCATTCCCCAGTCTCATTTTAGTTTGCTTTTTTTCCTTCCAGCAGCTGCCTTTTGTGGGGGATGGGGAGGGTGGGACTGCAGTATGTTGCTTTAAAAGAGGAAGCAATGAGTCATATAGACTTGGCTTGAGGTCTTGACATTCTGCAGTGGAGCTTTGACCACTTCTTATCTATTACTTAAGCGCAATGCTAAGCTTGGAAATTTAGATGATCATGATGTTTCAACCAGGCAAAAGAATATAATGTAAATTTGTTAGAGGCAGTTCTTTCTCTGAATTTAAAAAAAAACTTGTAATTTTTATTGTGTAACCATGTTGCCTTATATATGCTAAAATTGTTTTTGAAAAAAATCATAGAATTTCCTAGTCAAGGTCTTTATACTAGTAGCATGAATCCAGAAACCATTTTGTCTTACTAGGTGCTTGTGGTTGTGATCACATTGCACTGCAGCTAGTCTGATCAATGCTGGCATTTCTGATGTGAATGCACATCTATTAAAAGTAGTATTTCAGATGTACACAATTGAGTATTGAAGGCCTATGGTTTAGAGAGAATTTTGTGCTGTGTCTAGGCATGTTACAGCAGACGGAATCATGTATAGTTTTTCAAGTTACAGGTGCTAAGTGGAACTGCCTGACCATGAAATGTCAGCAGTGGATGAAGTGTCAACCAAAAAGATAAAGGAGCATTGCTTCAAAGTGTTGGAAAGAGATGGTGGAACTCGTGTTATGCCTCTTTGTATTTTGTGCCTCATATCAATCTGTGTCAGTATTCCATTTCTGGATTCTCTACACTACCATCCGGCTAATTTTAGTTGAATAGTTTCATTTTTAAAATGTGGCATATTCAATAAAGTGTTCTAAGCAGCCAGCATATATCATTGGAAGCTTTTAGCCATTGAGGTTAGAACTGGGACCAAATGTGATTTTACCTGTCTGTCTTGCCATATCCCCTGCTCTTCCCCATATACAATAATGGATTTTTTTTTATGTTCTCTTGTGACTCCTGTGTAGACTGGATATTAACAGGTTAAAAAACCATACCCACGTTTTCACTGCAAATATAATAAAATATTCCGACTAAATACTTGTCGTCTTTTCTCTGTCAGCAACTTGCATAATCTCTAAATTTGAAGACAACATCCTAAAGCATTTTGCATACATTATCTGAGTTTCACACCAATCCACGTGAGAAATTAGGACAGGTGGCCCAACGCAGCAGTAAGTTTCATGGACAATTGCTGGAAATCTAAAATATGAAAGGAAAATTTCAGGAAATCTTGCAGCATCTGTGAGGAGAGGAGTGGTTAACATTTGAGATTGACCTTTGAACTTGACAAGGTGGCTGTTGAGAGGCTTGTTTTCCGTCACACTGACCTCTAGAAATGAGGAATTGCTTCACTGGAGGAGTTTTGTTGGCAGCAGAGGGTATAATGCAGTAAAGTGGGGTTAAGAGACAATATTGGGCATGTTCTTTTTGAATGGTGTAATTGGCTTGAGCGGGTTGTACTGATTCATTGGGGTGGTGACAAAGGGAATTTGATTCCTTTACCAAAAAAGATCAATTTTCCAGCAAATGTAGAAGTGAAAGAGGATCTTTCTGTTCCTTCTCCCACAAAAAGTAAACTCGAAATTTTCAACATTTTAGCATCAGCTTATGGCAAATTTAATATCATGACTCACAGTTTTTCAGTTCCTAACCTAAAACCCCAAAGCTAAACTTCTTGAATGCCAATTGCAAGACACTACACACTGGAAAGGAGTCGGGCTTGACATACCTTTAGGCACCAAGTACTCACCCTGCGTTAATACCATCAAGTGTATCAAGCAATTGTCTATTGAAAGAACTGCTGAATTGGAGCCCAATTCTGGAAATTGGGACTTTCATTAATCAGATGAAGATTATCAAAGTCCCAAGAGTTGTTGGAGTTACTGAGTTTTAAGAAGATTTGTAGCTCAGGTTGAGGTTCTGGATGTAGGTTTGCTCACTGAGCGGGAAGGTTTGTTTTCAGACGTTTCATCACCATACTAGATAACATCATCAGTGAGCCTCTGAATGAAGCACTAGTGGTATAGCCTGCTTTCCATTTGTGTTTAGGTTTCCTTGGGTTGGTGATGCCATTTCTTGTACTTTTTTTCAGGGGATGGCTAATGGGATCCAAGGCAATGTGTTTGTTGATAAGAGTTCCAGTTGGAATGCCATGCTTTGAGGAATTCTTGTGTGTCTCTCTGTTTGGCTTGTCCTAGGATGGATGTGTTGTCCCAGTCGAAGTGGTGTCCTTCATCTGTATGTAAGGATACAAGTGAGAGTGGGTCATGTTTTTTTGTGGCTAGTTTTCTGCCTGTTTGTCCAATGTAGTGTTACAGTTCTTGCAAGGTATTTTGTAAATGACATTAGTTTTGCTTGTCGTCTGTATAGGATCTTTAAAGTTCATTAGCTGCTGTTTTAGTGTGTTGGTGGATTTGTGGGCTACCATAATGCCAAGGGGTCAGAGTAGTCTGGCAGACATTTCCGAGATGTCTTTGATGTAGGGGAGAGTGGCTAGGGTTTCTGGACATGTTTTGTCTGCTTGTTTGTTGCTGAGAAATCGGTGGACTGTCTTCACTGTGTACTCGTTCTTTTTGAATACACTGTATAGGTGATTTTCCTCTGCTCTGCGTAGTTCCTCTGTGCTGCAATGTGTGTTGGCTCGTTGAAATAATGCTCTAATGCAGCTTCATTTGTGGATGTTAGGATGATTGCTTCTGTAGCTCGATATTTGGTCCGTATGTGTTGTTTTCCCATCGACACTAGTTTGAAGTTCCCCGTTGGCTATTCACTCTCTACTGCAACATCTAGGAATGGCAGTTTGTTGTTTTCCTCCTCTTTAGTGAATTTTATGCCAGTAAGGGTATTATTGATAGTCTTGAAGGTTTCCCCTGATTTGTTTTATTTACTGATGACAAAGGTGTCATCCATGTAGGGGACCCAGAGTTTGGGTTGGATGGTTGGCAGAGCTGTTTGTTTGAGTCTCTGCATTATTGCCTCTGCTAAGAACCCTGACATCGGAGATCCCATGGGTGTTCTGTTGGTTTGTCTGTAGGTTTTGTTGAAAGTGAAGTGGGTGGTAAGGCATAGGTCCACTAGCTTGACAATATTGTCTTTGCTGATGAAGTTGTTGTTTGGTGTATGTGTCTTTGGTTCTTAATGTGGTCAGTGTTTCCTTGGCCAGGTTGATGTTGATGGATTTGAGCAGAGCTTTTGCATCAAAGGAGACCATTATTTCATCCTCTTCTATCTTGGTGTCTTTGGTCTTCAGGAATTCTTGGGTGGAGTGCCTTGAGTCTTCTCCACTCTCACTAGTATCGTTACATACAGATGAGGAAGGACACCACTTCGACTGAGACAATGCATCAGTCCTGGGACAAGCCAAACAGACACAGATGAGAATTCCTGGAAGCATGGCATTCTAACTGGAACTCTCAACAAAGATATTGACTTGGATCCCAGTTACCACCCTTGAGAAAAAGAACAGGAAATGATGTCACCACATGAAATGACATCACCAACCTCAAGGAAGCCCAATCATATCAATAGAAAGGGGCCATACCACCAGTGCTTCTTCCAGAGGCTCACTGATGTTACCTAGTATGGTAATGTAACATTTGAAAACGAACCTTCCAGTTCAGCACACAAACTTACATCCAGAGTTAGAGTTCCATCAAAAGCCTTGTAACATGGTGGCCCTGCCTTACATTCCAATTTCTGAGAGGTTTGCAGTGTTTGCGAGCAGCTGAGGATTCCACAGCATCCTCATCGCTCAGATCTTTAAGTAAAGGAGTTAGGAAGTCTTGTTGAAGTTGTACAGGATGTAGGTGAGGCCTCTTCTGAAGTACAGTTCTGGTTGCCTTGTTACAGGAAGGATATTATTAAACTGGAGAGGGTTCAGAAAAGGCTTACCAGAGTGTTGCAGGAATGGAGGGTTTGAGTTATATAGATAGGCTGAGACTTCAGTGGACCATTGGAGATGATGGGGTGACCTTAGTTTATAAAATCATGAGGGGTATAGATAAGATGAATAGCAAAAGTCTCTTCCCTAAGATAGGGAAGTTCAAAATTAGGGGGCATATTTTTAAGGTGAGAGGAGAAAGATGTGAGGGGCAACTTTTTTAAAAACCGTTTGTATGTGGGGTGAACTTCCAGAGGAAGTGATGGATATAGGTATAGTTCCAACATTTAAAAGGCATTTGAATAAATTTATGAATAGGGGTGGTTTTGTGGGATATGGGCTAAACACAGGCAGGTGGGAAACTTGGTCAGCATGGACTAATTGGATTAAAGGGTCTGTTTCCATGCTCTATGACTATCTTTGTTGCTTTCATCACCTCATACAAAACCAAAGGGGTACGGTCAGATTACTCCAATGGTTGTGGGATCCTGTGGTGTTTTTTATTGATGGGAAGATCATGTCTTGTACCATTGTACCTTGGTTCAATGTTCAATGGCCTGTGCTTCTCATTGGTGATTGTTGATAGTGATAGTGTTTATAAGGAGACTTCAGGGAGTCCTCAGTGTTTGAGTGGGCCCCGTCTGTTCAGATTACCAGCGGGCAGCTCTCTGTAGGACACTGTTGGGCCCGTTGACTGTCGCCCGTTGACTGTCACCCGTTTAGGCAATGTAACTTGTCTAATGTATTCATAAGTGCTTTGCTTTGGCTTATTGCTGATGTTTTATCCCAAGCCATTTTTGTTGTCGTTCTGTCATTTCCTTCCAGTCTTGGGGCCTGCCTCCTCACCTTGTACAAGTGCACCTCAGCTAGAATGGGAATCAAACCCTGTTGGAGGTATTCTGAGCCACACACTAGCCTCCTGTTAATCAGTGACCCTGGTACTGGAGGTTAGTTTGGTTCCTTAATCCTCCAGTGTACAAGTGCACCTCAGCTAGAATGGGAATCAAACCCTGTTGGAGGTATTCTGAGCCACACACTAGCCTCCTGTTAATCAGTGACCTGTACACATTGCCCAATATCTCCTTTAATTGTTGTACAGGATGTTGAATACTGTGTTCAATTTTAGTCAACTTGCTATAGGAAGGATGTTACTGAACTGGAAAGACGGCAGTAGAAATTTACAAGGATGCTGCCAGGATTTAAGGGACTGGGTTATAGAGAAAGGTTGGACAGGCTAGGACTTTTTACAGTGTAGGAGACTGGGGGAATCTGATAGAAGTGTATAAGATCATGAGATGTATGGATAGAGTGAATGCACTCAGTCTTTTTCCCCAGAGTTGGGGGAATTGAGGACTAGAGGGCATCAGTTTAAAGCTAGAGGGGAAAGAATAAAAGGAAACCTGAGGGGCAACTTCTTTTTACACAGAGGGTGGTACACTTATGGAATGAGCTGACAGCAGCAGTGGTTGAGCCAGGTGCATTTAACATTTAAAAGGCATTTAAACAAATACACTGATTAGAAGGATGTGGGTCAAAGTGTATGGTGCTGGAAAAGCACAGCCAGTTAGGCAGCATCCAATGAGCAGGAGAATTGACATTTCAGGCATAAACTCTTAAATCCTACTGCTGCTTGACCGGTTGTGCATTTCCAGCACCACACTCTTCGACTCTGATCTCCAGCATCTGCAGTTCTCACTTTCTCCCACCTGATTAGAAGGCGATGGGCCAAGTGCAGGGAAATGGTGTTAGCATAGATGGACATTTTGGGTGGGGTGGACTAGTTTGGGTTAAAGGGTCTGTCTCCGTGCTGTAGGACTCTATAACTCACCAATATCATCAAAACTCAGCCAGTTAGGACAATTCTCCATTTACAATTGGTTGTAATTTGTTTAAAAAAAACTCTAATTGTCTCTTGCTGAAATAAAATTCCTCTGTTAACCATGCACTTATTGTAGAAAGGGAAATTCTTTTGCAACTTTGTGCTAGTTCTGTCCAGAGCTAGTTCCAGGCCTTTTCTCCACATTGTCTTTTCCTCTTCATGATCATTCACTGTTTGTACCAGTCTCAGTCTGATGGGAGTGAGATCTAGGGTGTGATCAATTACAATGACAAATGGAATGAGGACATTGACCCTGGTACTGGAGGTTAGTTTGGTTCCTTAATCCTCCAGTCTCCTTCCAGCTTGATTATCAGTGCTAGAGACTAAGGTGCTAACTAGCATTGTGTGCTGATCAGATTTGCAATTTTAGATAGTTAATTATGACACCCCCTCCACACTTCTGGGCTCATCTTAGACCTAACTCTCACTAAGTGGCCACATTGAGAGTGTAATGTGGAAGCTGTCTGATATAGTCATTGGGAAAGCAGATCTACCAGCCTGGGTTTTTCACTTATATTTTTTTCCAAAGGCTTTAGTCACTGGCTGCAGCAACAACTTGAATTTGTGTAGTTGCTTTAATGTCACAAAGCAATTAAGTCATCGTCGATCATTAACTTCAGAATCTTTGGGGAATTGGTGCAGAAACTGAAATAAGTTGCAAATTAAAACCTTAGAATCCAAGTGTGGATTTGAAAATGTTATTGCACACCTTCCTGGTTTGGAAACCGGCCCTTTGGCTCAACAAATCCACACCAACCCTCCGAAGAGTAACCCACCCAGACCCATTCCCCTCTGACTAATGCACCTAACACTATGGGCATTTTGGCATCCAATTCACCTGACCTGCACATCTTTGGACTGTGGAAGGAAACCGGTCCGAAGAGTAACCCACCCAGACCCATTCCCCTCTGACTAATGCACCTAACACTATGGGCATTTTGGCATCCAATTCACCTGACTGTGGAAGGAAACCGGAGCACCCGGAGGAAAGCCAAGCAGACACGGAGAATGTGCAAACTCAACATAGACAGTCGCCAGAGGCTGGAATTGAACCTGGGACCCTGGTGCTGTGAGGCAGCAGTGCTAACCACTGAGCCATCGTGCAAGCATGGGTTACATTTATCTGGTTCATTTTTGTTAATTGGCTTAGACTTATTCATCTGTGGAGTATGGGCTATGCTCAGAGGGTAGTTAAGAGTCAGTCACATTACTGTAGGTCTGGAATCTCACACTGCACCATGTAGGGATAGCCGATTTCCTTCCCTAAAGGACATTAGTGAAGTAGATGGGTTTGCACAATAAGGTTCTAAGTTAGCTTTTTATTCCAGACTTTGACTTCAAATTTCACCACCTGCCATAGGGCAGGTAATGAAGAAGTAGAAATGAAGCTTCAGAAGTGCCAGTGGGGAATGAACGATTTAAACAATTGCCAGTTATCAGTAAAATCTGAGATTTAGGGATTGTGGGAACCTTTTCTCTCTCTCCTCTGCCCATAACTGCATTCCCAAGTGAAATGGTTCCTTTAGCTTGTCAAGTGAAATGGATTTCGTTTTAAAAAAAAGATTCAATTTTCCAACTGCGTTGGCCTTGTTGACATTTTTCTTCCCCCACCCCAAACCTCCGAGTTTGTTCCGAAAGTCAGAATGGATGAGGCAAGTCTGCAGTCCAAGTGTGTGCTATTTGCAAAATTTCAAAGTTTGTCAGGTTTCTTGTCGTTGACTCCCTTCTGCAATTGGAAACCAGCGGGAAATTGAAATCATGACATTTTGTTCAGGTCAACTTTGTACTTCTGGTCTGAATACCAATTAATGCCACCTGGGGCAGCTTTTTAATATTTTTAAAAATATTGTTTATGGGCAATGTATCCTTTTCAAAGGAAACATCAAGTAGTACTGAATCTAGTGCCCTAGTGCCTTAAATTTGTCTGAATTTGAATTCATAAGTTTGACTTCTATGTGAATTAAAGAATGAGGTGGTTAGTACCAGCCTGACAGAGGAGAGGAGGGGAGCGGGCAACAATAATGCTAATTCAACTTAATGGAGAGGAACACGCAATGACATACTTTGGTTTGGAAGAATGAGAAGAGGCACAGTGATTAGATTTCTGAGTTTTTATTCAGGAACAGAGCAGGCGTTACATGTAAACTGAAAGGTGACAGGATAATTTGAGAAGTTTTGAGGGAAGGAAAAGGGATGTGAGATCTGTAGCTTATTGAGGTACAGAGAAGGAACACAAAGGTGTGATAGACCTTAAGAAACACTAGTTAGGACCAGTTGCAATTAGTTCTGGGATGTCAAGGTTTTGGAGAATGTTAGAAACAGATTTAGCAGAATGACACCAGCAACAAAGGATTTCAGACACCTGGAGAAGCTGAAATTGTTCTCCAGAGATAGTTGAGATTTTAGTCAAGGAGTTCAACCAAAATTAGTGCTTGAAAGATCAGTAACCAGTGGATAAAGGTTTAAGAACTTTGGCTGAAATAACCTCGGACAATGAGCTGCTTGAAAATGAAGTGGAAGCAGATTAATAAAGACAAACATTGCAGGGCAATGGGGAAAGAGTCGGGAGTGGGGTTTCTTTGATAGCTCCACCAGTGAAGTATAATGGGCTGAGCAGCCTCTTACGGTGTGGTTTCATTGCGTGATTTCATGAATTGCAATCCTCAGCCCATTCCAATTGTGCTGGGTCTGAAAGAGCTGTCCATTTAATCTTGGCCTCTATTTCCATCTAAATATCCGGTGCCCAGGAAGCCTTTCAGTTGAGAACACCGAACATTGCTTGTTTGTGTCCATCTGTTGCGTTCACGTGTTACATTTTGTTATAGATACAGAGTCATTGTTGAAAGGAATATTGCCATTGACCCCAGTCCGGAATTCATAAACCGTGACAGTGACCCTCTGGTTAGAGAAAATCCAAGGTAATGTCCATTGCTTTGACTTTGGATGAATGAGCTTCAAGGATCAGGCCAGCCTTGTACCGAGCCATCACCAATGAATCTCATTGCTAATGCTAACTAATTAGCAATGTTATCGCAGATTGGTTAAAATGGGAACCTGAAATGTAAACACCACTGGGGCAGACTGAACTGTACAGCTGTGATATTTTGTTACCCTCGAACAGAAGATTATTAAATATTGACCCCATTCTTTTATGATTAAACATTTGATGTTTCTATAATCATAATGAACCATCAGGTCTCTTGTTTTTTAATCCCTGGTCTGTCCTATTTTCCTGACCCTTCCTGCTGGCTGTTGTGTCCCGTCAACACTGATAACTAGAAGTTCAGATTTCTCTTTAAAA
Organism: Chiloscyllium plagiosum; assembly: GCF_004010195.1. Classification (NCBI taxonomy): domain Eukaryota; kingdom Metazoa; phylum Chordata; class Chondrichthyes; order Orectolobiformes; family Hemiscylliidae; genus Chiloscyllium; species Chiloscyllium plagiosum. The sequence continues at coordinate 47,761,954 of NC_057733.1, read as the reverse complement.
GTTAACAACTGAAAGAAAAATGCATAAAGTTTTCACACGTTAAAACTTGTATAATGTCAAATAATTAAAAGTGCTATTGGCCAAACGTTTTTCTTTTAAAGGTGACTTCTACTTTAAGCTAACTTATACTTGATGGAAATTGAAATAACTCCACAGAGGCCGGTATCCTGTCACCAAGTCACCCTTTATTTATACACTGAGAGTCCTTGACACTGATCCAGCTCCCTCAGAGCCAGCTCACAGAATGAACAGAACCTCTGACACCTGTTTATTTCTTTTTTTTTGATTGCCCCCACACTACCGCCTAACTGCAGTAGTCCTTATTTATTCCCCGCACCCATGTTGTGTGTGTGCAGGTGTGAGACACAGTGAACGATACAAGATGCATGAATCTTTATTGAAATTTCCACCACCAGGAAGAAAGGAAACACCCAAGTGGCCTGTGACAAGCAGTGCCCTTCACATTAAAGGGCGATGCTGTGTGATCAAACAGTGAAGGGCAGGGCAGGGGTTAAATCAAAATAGAATTGGACGGGGAGATACTCCTGTTTATATCTGTCAGCCAGAGCTCCTTGATTGGGGCTATTTACCTGGTCCAATCAGGGAACTCATACTCTGAGGTCCACCTGGCTGACCTTGTTACAATCACTCCAGAATAATTGTTGTTTTAAGTCTGTCCAAGAGAAAGGCTGTATGAGTGAGTACAGTTGGTTCTTTCTTGATTATATGTTTTGGAGATAAGTCTCTTGATTAAACTTAAAATATAAGCCATAGCTATTAATCTGGTGCAGTATTTTGTCGAGGAATAAAATGGTGTTATTTTCTGGGTCTGTAGATTGTGAAGGAGCAAAAATGTCCTTTACAGTGAGATGTACTTCTTGTCAGATGTAGGAGTTTAAGTTACTGCAGATTATTTCTGCCATAAATGCTGTTGGATGCGAATCTTATCAGATCGAGTGGATCGGTTGGAGAGACGGACAGAAGCGATGAGGAATTTGCAATAGCAACAGTATGTGATGGATGGCAGTTATAGGACGGGGGGAAAGTCTCAGATACAGTCATATAGATGGGTTAACTCCAGGAAGGGTAAGAGAGGTCGGCATCGAGGGCAGGAGTCTTTTGTGGATATACCCATTTCAAACAGGTATGCTGTTTTGGAAAATGTATGGGGTGATGGATTCACAGGGGAACGTAGCACAAACAGCCAAGTTTCTGGTCTTGAGACTGGCTCTAATGCAATGAGGGGTATGTCGGCTTCCAGGAGATCAATTGTGTTAGGGGATTCTGTAGTCCGAGGTACAGACATGTCTCTGTGGCCAGCGGAGAAAAAGCAGAATGGTGTGTTGTTTCCCTGGTGCCAGGATCAAAGATGTCTCAGAGAGGGTGCAGAATGTTCTCACGGGGAGAGGGGCCAGCAGGAGGTCATTGTCCACATTGGAACCAATGACATAGGAAGGGAAAAGGTTGAGATTCTGAAGGGAGATTACAGAGAGTTAGGCAGAAATTTAAAAAGGAGGTCCTCAAGGGTAGTAATATCTGGATTACTCCTAGTGCTATGAGCTAGTGAGGGCAGAAATAGGTGGATAGAGCAGATGAATGCATGGCTGAGGAGCTGGTGCATGGGAGAAGGAGAGACATTTTTGGATCATTGGAATCCCTTTTGGGGTAGAAGTGACCTGTACAAGAAGGACGGATTGTACCTAAATTGGAAGGGGACTAATATACTGGCAGGGAGATTTGCTAGAACTGCTTGGGAGGATTTAAACTAGTAAGGTGGGGGGGGGGAAGGTTGGGACGAGTGAATCAAACAGTCAGGGCAGGCAGGGACAAGGTAGGACTAATAAATTAAACTGCATTTATTTCAATGCAAGAGGCCTAACAGGGAAGGCAGATGAACTCAGGGCATGGTTAGGAACATGGGACTGGGATATCATAACAATTATGCAAACATGGCTCAGGGATGGGCAGGACTGGCAGCTTAATGTTCCAGGATACAAATGATATAGAAAGGATAGAAAGGGAGGCAAAAGAGGAGGGGGAGTGGCATTTTTGATAAGGGATAGCATTACAGCTGTGCTGAGGGAGGATATACCCGGAAATACATCCAGGGAAGTTATTTGGGCGGAACTGAGAAATTAAAAAGGGATGATCATCTTATTGGGATTGTATTATAGACCCCCCAATAGTCAGAGGGAAATTGAGAAACAAACTTGTAAGGAGATCTCAGCTATCTGTAAGAATAATAGGGTAGTTATGGTAGGGGATTTTAACTTTCCAAACATCGACTGGGACTGCCATAATGTTAAAGGTTT
>NC_057733.1:47735641-47757330 GCF_004010195.1 Chiloscyllium plagiosum | reverse complement strand
TATAGAAATTTACAAAATTATCGGGGGCTTGGATAGGATAAATAGACAAAGTCTTTTCCCTAGGGCCGGGGAGTCCAGAACTAGAGGGCATAGGTTTAGGGTGAGAGGGGAAAGATATAAAAGAGACCTAAGGGGCAACCTTTTCACGTGTATGGAATGAGCTGCCAGAGGATGTGATGGAGGCTGGTACAATTGCAACATTTAAGAGGCATTTGGATGGGTATATGAATAGGAAGGGTTTGGAGGGATGTGGGCCGGGTGCTGGCAGGTGGGACTAGATTGGGTTGGGATATCTGGTCAGCATGGACAGGTTGGACCAAAGGGTCTGTTTCTATGCTGTACATCTCTATGACTCTATGACTCTAAATAACTCATTACTTACTGCTCTTTATGTTCCATGTTATTACAGTGTCTTACTACAGTTACAGATGTACTCAGTTTCTAATGGGTTCCTTTGTTTGTACATCCCCAACTAACTAGCTCGTAATCCTAGACTAATCTCGCACTAATGAATGTGTGCTAGATTTCTTCACCTAACTCCAATCTGGATAAACCGTCCAGTATCCTTTAGCTTCTGATTAACTCTGCCTTCAGTCGCAGTGTGAGTTCATCCCACATTCTGTGTGGTGAATGATGGAAACAGTGTTTTTTTTGTCCTTAAGGCACAGGCTGCTTTTATATTCTGCTCACAAAGACCGAGATGCAACCTGCTGTGCTCTGGGTTAGAGGATGCCTGATGTCAAAATGGCATCCTCTACCATTTCCCATTTACCATCATCTGCCCTCTTTCCCAAGCAACAGAAAACACATTACCTTTACAACACAAAACTAAAGTCGTTCACCAACCTAATAGTCTCCCAAGTCCATAGAGCTGCTCTCAATATCAATTAAATACAGGTCATACTCCTGTATGGTTGTGTTCTTGTGCAACCCCACGTTACAGAGAAATCCCACTTTGGAAACCGCGCTTAAAGTGTTGGCGATGTAATCGCGTCACAGCCAACAAATGTTTTAAAATTTTGTGCTTTAGAAGCAGTGTCCCAAATTCATCAATCACGTTATAACGGAATGCGCGTTATAGCAGAACGACTTGGAGTTTCCTCTCATATTGGAAGTGGATAATTTAAACTGCACCTTTTCACAATTAGATTCATGTAAGACCTTGCTGAGACTGAGGCTCTGCATATTGTAGACTTAAAAACTGTTGGATTGTCTCCAGATATAAATACCTTCAGATCACCATCAATAAACCAATCAAAGTTCTGTAGATCTCTAATATAAAGCCAAGAACTGTGGATGCTGACAAAATTGCTGGAGAAACTCTGAAGTCCTTTTCATATATAATAATAAAATAGCTCTGACAGACAGTCAGGCAAACTCCACAGGCTACATGAACATTGCCCTAGATTTAAACAGATGTACAATAATTTTATGAAGCAAAATATATAAGCAAACAACAACAATGTTATAAACCTCATGCTTGTAACAAACGTGGGACCAGTGGGGGGGAGGGAGAGTGGGCCCAGAGTGGAGGGGGGAGTGGACCCTGAGCAGAGGAGGGAGTGGACCCTGAGTGAGCCCAGAGTGGGGGAGAGTGAGCCCAGAACAGGAGGAGAGTAAGCCCAGTGCAGGGGGAGTGTGAGTGAGTCCAGAGCAGTGGGAGAGTGTGCTCAGAGTGAGGGAAAGTGAGCCCAGAGTAGGGGGGGAGAGTGGACCCAGAGTGGGGTGGAGGGGAGAGTGGACCCAGAGTGGAGGGAAGAATGTGCTCAGAGTGAGGGAAAGTGAGCCCAGAGTTGGGGGAGTGTGGGCCCAGAGTGGTGGGAGTGTGGACCCTTACTCGTTTTCCTGGGGTGACCACGGGAGCTGGTGTCAGAATGGCTGGCAGCAAGGTAGGCCGGGCAGTGACAGACGGCCCCTGAGTATCAGCGACTTCACTGTTGGTCGGGCCTGGAGCTGATTGTGGGGGAACGACGGTGGCAGGGCATCACAGTAACATCATCGAGGTGGGCCCAGCGGTGAGAGACATGACTCCGATGTTGGCTGGTCCAGCACAGGCAGTGGCGGAGAGATGGTGCTGTCAGCATCATTGACGATGTGCTAGATCAGGACTGATAGACTCTCTTTAAGCTACATCCTGTTTGTTTCTTGGTTTTGGCCGGATCATGGAGGCAGTGGAAAGCCTTTCACTGTATTTTACTGTTTTTCTCTGTAAGTTACACATGACAATAAAATCATTCATTTACAGGACAGGGGGTTGAATGATGTTAAGCTAAAGCATACTGCTCACAGGAAAACCTTTATTTATGTAGTACCTTTAACGCAGGAAAATATCTTCAAATACAATTGGATGCTGAGCCACGGGTTAGTAGAGTGACCGCAAGCTTGGACATTATGTAGATTTTAATGAGCATTTTAAAAATGGCTTGAGACCTTCAGGCATTAGTCAGGTACAGAATTAGAGGCAAGCTTTTGTCCCAGAGGATGTTAAAGACATGGGCAAGAGCATGGTCACGGATTGAAAGCAAAGGTGAGAATTTTAAACTGGAGGTGTTGCTGGACTGGGATCTAATGGAAAGTCCACACACTCAAGGGTGTTTGGGGCATTGGATTTGGTGTAAGGTAACAGCAGAGCTGTAGATGAACTGAGGTTTATAGAGTTAGGTGACTGACCTGAAAGAATAGGAAGAGATGATCCCTAAAGTACTGAGACATGGAGAAGGGGTTAACACAAAAGCTGGTGACTGAGGGGTCATTTCATTGCTTTGAAATTGACAAATGAACTGGGAAATCATTCCGATGTCTGGCAGACAATAGCAAAGAACTTATGCAAGAACGTGTTTATGCTCCTCATTGACATTCCTTTGTGTACCAATCCAGTCGAACATGATTCCAAGCACCGAGCCCCTGATTTGTAAAGCTTTGTAGAGTGGTATGTGACATATAGTCGTCAAATAATTGGAAAGTATTTGCTTGTGTTCCTAGTTTGAGCGGTCATAAGTGAGGGTTCTGAATGCTGTAATATTTACACACATTTACAATGAGGCTAACAGTTCCATAGCATGGCTGGTACCTGAAACAAAGTCATAAACGTCAGGAAAAATAAACAATCCTGATCAACATAATTTCACCACAGGAAATACATGATGAATGATAGGAAATAGGATATTATTAAACTAGGAAGAGTGCAGGAAAGATTTACCAGAATGCTGCCTGGACTGGAAGGCTTGTGTTATAAGGAGAGGTTGGATAGGTCTTTTTTCCCTGGGACCATAGGAGACTGAGGGGTGACCTTATAGAGGTCTATAAAATCATGAGACATATAGATAAGGCAGATAGCCAACAGCTTTTCCCCAGGGTAGGGGAGTCTCAAACTGGAGGGCACAGGTTTAAGATGATAAGGAAGCGGGTCCAAAGGGGGAATTGTTTCACACAGAGGGTGGTGAGTGTCTGAAACAGGCTGCCAGAGGGAATGGTGGATGCGAATACAACTTTATCATTTAAGAAATATTTGGATATGTACATGGATAGGATAGGTACGGAGGGATATGGACCATATGCAGGCAAATGGGACTAGATTAAATTGTGAAAACTGGGCGGCAGGGACAAATCGGGCCAAAAGGTCTGTTTCCGTGCTGTACATCTCTATGAAAGATGGAGGATCAGAGATGTGCATGTCCACAATCCCTTAAGGTATCAGAACATGTGTATAAAGTGGTTACGGCAGCATATGGGATACTTGCCTTTATTAGCCAAGGCATAGATTTAAAGAACAGGAAAGAGATGCTGGAATTGTATTAAACACTGATGAGGCCGCAGCTCATGGAATCCACACGACAGGAGGGATGTGACTGAAATGGAGAGGATACTTAGGAGGTTTACCAGGATGTTGCCTGGGCTGGAGAGTTTCAGTGATGGAGAGAAATGGGTCAGACTGGAGGTATGTTCCTTGCAGCAGAGGAGACATGATTGAGATGTATAACATTACGGGGGATATAGACATGGTTGATGGGAAGGAACATGTCCGCTGGGTGGGAGAATCCAATGACCAGGAGCATAGATTTAAGGTGAGGGCCACAGGGTTACAGGGATGTGAGGAAAATCATTTTCACTCTGAAGGTGATGGGAATCTGGAACTCACAGCCTATAAGGGTGGGAGAGGCAGGAACCGTTATAACAAACCTTTAAAACATCTAAGGGGTAATTAGATGTGCACTGATGATGCCAAGGGACACAGGGCTTTCGACTAATTGCTGGGAAATGGGATTAGAATGGTCAGGAGATTGTTTCTGACTGGCACATACTCCAATGGGTTGAAGGGTCTTTTTCTGTGTTGTAGATCGCTCAGATTCCATTAGCACGATTTGCTTATTTAGAGTCATAGAGTCGTAGAGACGTACAGCACAGAAACAGACCCTTCGGTCCAACCCGTCCATGCCAACCAGATATCCCAACCCAATCTAGTCCCACCTGCCAGCACCTGACCCATATCCCTCCAAACCCTTCCTATTCATATACCCATCCAAATGCCTTTTAAGTGTTGTAATTGTACCAGCCTCCACCATTTCCTCTGGCAGCTCATTCTGTACACGTACCACCCTCTGTGTGAAAATATTGCCCCTTAGATCTCTTTTATATCTTTCCCCTCTCATCCTAATCCTATGCCCTCTATTCTGGACTCCCCCAACCCAGGGAAAAGACTTTGTCTAATTACCCTACCCAATGCCCCTCATGATTTTATAAACCTCTATAAGGTCACCCCTCAGCCTCCGACGCTCCAGGGAAAACAGCCCCAGCCTGTTCAGCCTCTCCCTGTAGCTCAAATCCTCCAACCCTGGCAACATCTTTTTAAATCTTTTCTGAACCCTTTCAAGTTTCATAACATCCTTCCAATAGAATTTTTTGACTGAGTTTATTGAGTTGTAACCAGGGCAAACTAAAGTGTTCTAGATCCACCTAGTGGTGTGGAGTAGCTACTCCAATCTCTAAAACACCTTTCACAACCTCAGTGCATCTCAATGCATTTTTATAACCAATTCAATCTTTTTGAATTGTGATCACTCTGATATTGCAACCAATTTGTATGGAGTATATACTTTCATTAAAAAGAAACAATGTGATCATGACAGGATCACTCTTTGCAGTGTTGTTGTTTGAGGCTGGGACATTCACTAGGACACCAGTGTCACCTTCCTAGACTGCCTGATAGTTAGCCATTCTGTCTGTACCTGCATGCTCTCTGACATAAAACATACTGTCGTGAACCACAATGCTGAGGACTGTGCGAATTCCAACGTCCACTAGAGCTCCACTAGAGCTTTGACACAGTGGCTTAGTGCTTAAAGATGTGTTGCTGGAAAAGCGCAGCAGGTCAGGCAGCATCAAAGGAGAAGGAGAATCGACGTTTCGGGCATAAGCCCTTCTTCAGGAAGATTAGCACTGCTGCCTTACAGCGCCAGGGACTCGGGTTCAATTCCCGCCTCAGGCAACTGTCTGTGTGGAGTTTGCACATTCTCCCCGTGTCTGCGTGGGTTTCCTCCAGGTGCTCCGGTTGTTTCCCACAGTCCAAAGATGTGCAGGTCAGGTGGATTGGCCATGCTAAATTGCCCGTAGCATTAGGTGGATTGGACAGGGGTAAATATAGGGGGTTGGGTTTCTCTTCGGAGGGTCGGTGTGGACTTGTTGGGCCGAAGGGCCTGTCTCCACACTAAAAAACACAGAAAATCCGGAGCTCGTGGTTTGAAGCTGGAGACACATCCCATGCACGTGTCTGTCTCGGCCATGTGAAGCTCCCCATGTGACACATGATGGGCTTCCACACAGCCAGGCTGTCCTGCTGTACCGCAGTTGCTTTCAGGTAATATTGACTTTAAACTGAAAGCTAGAAAGTAAGTGACTCCCCAGTCAGCTCCAATGAACCCAGCCCTTTACAAACAGGCACTGGATAGCCACCACTCAATCCAGTTATAATTATTGTGACGTCTCTGATTTTTTTCAAAGCTGGACTTGCGCTGATTCCCAGGAGCTGCCTGTGGGAACCTCCCCCAGTCATTGGTAAGTCACCCCTTACCATCCTTTGGATCAGTTATTGATGAAGGGCTTTTGCCCAAAACAGCGATTTTCATGCTCCTCAGATGCTGCCTGACCTGCTGTGCTTTTCCAGCAACACTGCAACCTATTACAGAATTCGTCAATTTCATCCCTAAAGTCAGGTATCACCCCATTGATTACTGATTGCCCCAGTGATCGGATATCACCCCACTGATCAGTGACTGAAGCTGTAACATTCACCTAGCTTTCTCTCAGCCAGTTTATCCAGCAATGTCTGCTCTTGTTGCTGATTTCCAGCATCCATAGTTCCTTGGGTATTTCGATCAGCTATCACACACTGGCTCAGTCACACATTGCCCATTATCCATTATTAGCCTCGAATACATCTACTACTCTATCATTTAGTCACCTCAATCACAAAATCATCTCATTGTAGAATATTTTAAATCAAACTGTTCAGAGATTTTATTGCACGACTATGCAGCTGCCTGACCTGCTGTTCTTTCTACAGCACCCCACTTTATCAACTCTGTCCAGCGCCTGCAGTCCTCACTATCTCTGGGATTGAAACTCAGGTGTACTTGCCCAGAAGTAGGGACACTGCCACTGCACCACAAAAGCCCTCGACCTGTCCTGGAACATTAGAAGTGACGTGATTGAAAGTAGAGAAGCCCAGATTGTGGAGTTATGATGATATTAACTCCTCTGAGGGGTTTGATTAGAGAGAATGTGTTATGGCAATGCCACAGGTCAGCACCAGTGGGAGCTGCTGTCCTCCCAGTTTAAACACAGCATCAGGCTGGGAGATTAGATTAGATTAGATTCCCTACAGTGTGGAAACAGGCCCTTCGGCCCAACAGGTCGACACCGACTCTCCGAAGAGTAACCCACCCAAACCTATTTCCCTCTGATTAATGCACCTCACACTATGGGTAATTTAACATGGCCAATTCACCTGACCTGCACATCTTTGGACTGTGGGAGGAAACTGGAGCACACGGAGAAAACCCACACAGACATGAGGAGAATGTGCAAACTCATCACAGACAGTCACCCGAGGCTGGAATTGAACCTGGGACCCTGGTGCCGTGAGGCAGCAGTGCTAACCACTGAGCCACCATGCCACCCACTTCAGAGGTTCCTGTTATATATAACATTCTAATGTTATATTTTAAAAAATCATAAACCCCACATTACACACAACTTTATTTTTACATTCATACCAGTTATATAATTAAGAAAGTGAAAATTTATTGTTCTTGTATATTTCATGCCTTGGTAATGAGATGGCTGTAGAATTGGTACAGAAGAATCATCGATCCCCTACAGTGTAGACACAGGCCATTTGGCTCATCGACTCCACACTGACCCTCTAAAGGTCAGCACACCCAGACCCACCCCCTACAACCCTGTATTTCCCATGGCCAATCCACCTAGCCTGCACATCTTTGGACTGTGTATCCACGCAGACACAGAGAGAATGTGCAAACTCCACACAGGCAGTCACCTGAGGCTGGAATCAAACCCAGGTCTCTGGCGCTGTGAGGCAGCAGTGCTAACCATTGAGCCACTGTATCATCTTAAAGGTTTATTGTACGATTCATTGCAAAATATGTGTTCACAAATTACACACTGCAACAAAATTTACTTCCAGCATGCACACAGATAAAATCTAAATCAATATCTTTATGTTTTCCTCATTTTGTGGCTGCTTTCTGTGTTGTTCACTCACAGTCCAACCTCTGGCTGATCTCTCTCGTTTACTTTCTAACTTGATGAAGAATATTCTGTATCGTTTCTCTGGGGTTTTTTATTAAGCTTTTGAAGATCTAGCTGAATGAAAACATTATCCACATCCTGTTACTTACTGTGCACCTTTAGGCAAATGCTTTTGCAGTTTGTAAGTTAACCTGCTGCAGTTGAAATAACTCTACCCCTTACATGATGTGACACTGTCTATTATAAGCTGTGAATGTACTAACTTCAGAAGATCAGAAACCCGCCCTACACAGGTCAACAGATCTGCCACAGGGAAAAGCAAAACACTGGATACCCAAGGTGAAAGGATCAGAATGCATTGAGTACAGGAGTTGGGAGATCATGTTGCAGTTGTACAGGACATTGGTTAGGCCACCTTTGGAATATTTTGTGCAATTCTGGCCTCCCTCCTTCAGAAGGATGTTGTGAAACTTGAAAGGGTTCAGAAAAGATCTACAAGGATGTTGCCAGGGTTGGAGGGTTTGAGCTTTAGGGAGAGGCTGAACAGGCTGGGGGTGTTTACCCTGGAGCTTCGGAGGCTGAGGGCTGACCTTATAGAGGTTTACAAAATCATGAGGGGCATGGATAGGATTAATAGACAAGGTCTCTTATGTGGGTTGGTGGAGTCCAGAAGTAGAGGACATAGGATTAGGGTGAGAGGGGAAAGATATAAAAGAGACCTAAGGGGCAACTTTTTCACACAGAGGGTGGTATGTGTATGGAATGAGCTGCCAGAGGAAATGGTGGAGGCTGGTACAATTGCAACATTTAAAAGGCATCTGGATGGGAATATGAATAGGAAGGGTTTGGAGGGATGTGGGCCGGGTGCCTGCAGGTGGGACTAGATTGAGTTGGGATATCTGGTTGGCATGGACGGGTTGGACCGAAGGGTCTGTTTCCGTGCTGTACATCTCTATGACTCTATGAGGTACTTTAACTCCTTGTGAAAAAACCTTCCTGTAGCTGTAAACTGACCAGTATAGAGGCTGTTGCAGTCTGAAATAACTCCCCAGAGGCCGGTATCCTATCACCCGGTCACCCTTTATTTACACACGGAGGGTCCTTAACACTGTTCCAGCTCCCTCAGAGTGAACAGAACCTCAGACATTCCTGTTTATATCTGTCAAGACCTGGGGACTTGTCCACCTTAATATCCTTTAGTATACCCAACACCTCCTTCCTCCTTATGCCGATATGACTGAGAGTAATTAAACATCTATCTCTAACCTCAACATCCGTCATGTCCCTCTCCTCAGTGAATACCGACGCAAAGTACTCATTAAGAATCTCACCCATTTTCTCTGACTCCAGCATAACTTTCTTCATTTGTCCTTGAGTGGGTCAACCCTTTCTCTAATTACCCTCTTGCTCCTTATATATGAATAAAAGGCTTTGGGATTTTCATTAACCTTGTTTGCTAATGATATTTCATGACTCTTTTAGCCCTCTTAATTCCTCGTTTCAGATTGATCCGACTTTCCCAATATTTTTCCAAAACTTCGTCTGTGTTCAGTCGCCTAGACCTTACGTATGCTTCCTTTTTCCTCTTAGCTAGTCTCACAATTTCACCTGTCATCTATAATCTTGCCATTTCTATCCCTCATTTTCATAGGGATATGTCTGTCCCCTCTTTAAAACCCTCTCACATATCAAATGTGGATTTACCTTCAAACAGTTGGACCCAATCCACATTCCCCAGCTCCTGCCAAATTTTGCTATAGTTGGCCTTATCCCACTTTTGCACTCTTCCTTTAGGACCACTCTCCTCTTTATCCTTGAGTATTCTAAAACGTATGGAATTTAGATCACTGTTCCCAAAGCAATCCCCTACTGAAACTTCAGACACCTGGCCGGGCTGGTTCCCCAGCACCAGATCCAGTTTGGCCCCTTCCTGAGTTGGACTATTTACATACTACTCCAGAAAACCCACCTGGAGGCTTCTTACAAATTCTGCTCCATCTAGACCTCTAACTCTAAGTGAATCCCAGCCAATGTTGGGAAAATGAAATCTCCTATTACCACCACCATGTTGCTCCTCCAACTTTCCATAATCTGTTTACATAATCTGTCTCACGCTCGCTGTTGGGGGGGCCTGTAGTCCAGCCCCAACATTGTAACCGCACCCTTCCCTAATTCTGAGCTCTGCCATTTGCCTCACTACTCGAGTCTTCCATAGTGCCCTCCCTCAGCTCAACGGTGATATCCTCTCTGACCAGTAAAGCAACTTCTCCACCCCTTTTACCTCCCTCTCCATTCTGTCTGAAGCATCAGTATCTTGGGATATTCAATTGCCAATGATGCCCTTCCCTCAACCGAGTCTCAGTAATAGTAATAATATCATACTCCCAGGTACTAATCCAGGCCCCAAGTTCATCTGCCTTACCTTCTACACTTCTCACATTAAAACAGATGCACCTCAGACCACCTGGCCCTTTGTGTTCATCATCTACTCCCTGCCTTCTCTTCCCCTTAGTCACGCTGACTACAGTATCTAGTTCCTTACAGTTACTACCTCCTTACTGTCCATTAACCCCTTCATTTGGTTTCCATCCCCCTTCCACATTAGTTTAAATCCTCTCCAACAGCATTAGCAAAAGCACCCACAAAGACATTGATTCCAGTCCAGCCCAGGTGTAGACTGTCCAATTTGTAATAGTTTCACCTCTCCCAGAACCAGTCCCAATGTCTCAGAAATTTGAAACACTCCCTCCTGCACCATCTCTCAAGTCACACATTCATCCTGCTTATTCTTTCATTCTTACTCTGACTAGCACATGGCACTGGTAGCAATCCTGAGATTGCTACCTCTGAGGTCCTACTTTATAACTTGACTCCTAACTCCCTCAATTCTGCTTGTAGGACCTCATCCCCTTTTTTACCTACGTCATTGGTGCCTATATGCACCACAACAGCTGGCTGTTCACCCTCCCACTTCAGAATGTTCTGTAGCCAGTCTGAGACATTCCTGACCCGTGCACCTGGAAGGTAACATACCATTTGGAAGTCTTGTTTTCGACGACAAAACCGCCTATCAACTCTCCTTACAATTGAATCCCCTATTGCTGTAGCCCTTCCACTCTTTCTGTTGCCCTTCTATACAGCAGAGTCAGCCACAGTGCTATGAACTTGGCTACTACTGCCTTCCCCTGGTGAGCCATCTTCCCCCAACAGTATCCAAAATGGTATACCTATTTTGGATGGCGATGACTGCAAGGGACACCTGCACTGTCTTCCTCCTCTTTTTCTGCCTTTTGGTCACCCATTCCCTTTCTCCCTCAGCAAACCTAATCTGTGGTGTGTCCAGTTCACGAAACGTACTATCCACAACCACCTCAGCATCGTGTATGCTCAAAAGTGAGTCCATCCGCAGCTCCAGAGCCGTCATGCGGTCTAACAAGAGCTGCAGCTGCACACATTTCCTGCATGTGAAGGAGTCAGGGACATCATCAGCCACGTCCCTAACTCCCACACTGAGCAAGAGGAGCATAGTATGGGTCTGAGATCTCCTGCCATTTTTACTCTTAAGCTTAACTTAGTTTAACTACAATATCAAGTAATAGATAAATGAAAAAAGAAAATTATTTTTTTACCAATCACACAATAAAAAATAAATAGAAAACCCTTACTTTATCAACGCACCACAGTTTTTTTTTGCTTAGAGGAGGACGACGAGTGGGAGACACGTGTAGTGTCTCTGGTTCAGCCACTACCGAAATATATCAGTTCATTCAGCTTCTTAGAGTGCAATTCGATCACTCCCACTGTTGGAGGCATTCATAAACTTTTGAGTGAAGAAATCTCTCCTCATCCCAGTTCTCTGACCTCTTAGTCTAAGATTTTGGCCCCATTTCTAGACTTTCAGATTGAGGAAAATGGCAGTGACACATACATTTCATTGTGAAAAATTTTAAATGATCAAGGTCTACGGAAACATTTTCACCACACAAGTACCAGGCAATAGTCATTACCAAAAATCAAGAATCTAGCCACGTCACTTGACATTCAAAATCCCTCACAATCAACATTCTACGGGTTATCAGTGAGCATAAACTGAACTGGACCAGCCATTTAAATAATCAAGTGTGTGCTGCTGGAAAATCACAGTAGGTCAGGATGCAGCAGAGGAGAAGAATCGACGTTTCGGGCATAAGCCCTTCGTCAGGAATGGCTGTTGAAGGGCTTATGCCCAAAACATCGATTCTCCTGCTCCTTGGATGCTGCCTGACCTACTGTGCTTTTCCACCACCATACTCTTGACATCTGCAGTCCTCCCTTTCTCCCAGCGATTTAAGTACTCTGGCGATAAGAACAGATCAGAAACTGGGAATTCTACAGTGAGTAACTTACTTCATGTCTCATCAAAGCCTATCCCCAGTCTACAAAGCACAAGTCAGAAGTGTGATGGAATACTCATCACCTGTATGGACAAATGTAGATCCACTGACACTCAAGAAGCTTGACACCATTTGAAATGAAGCATCCTACTTGATTGGCATCCCTTACCCCATTTAACATTCTTACCCTCCACTGCAAATATATAATGGTAGCAGGGTGTGGCATTTATGAAATGTTCTGCAGTAACTCACCAAGGCTCCTTTGACAGCGCTTTCCAAACCTAAAGGGATAAGGGTAGAAGATGCGTGGAGGCAAGTTACAAGGTGATTTTAAGCATAGTTTCCTTCCTTGGAAGCATATTGTTCTTTCACTGTCACTGGGGCAAAACCCTGGACTCCCTTCCTTTCCAACAGTACTATGGATGTTGATTGCCACAGTTTAGGGTAGCAGCTCACCATCATTTTCTCCAAGACCGTTTAGGGATGGGCTGTGATGGCTATCTGAGCCAGCGAAATCCACCTCACCAGAACAAATTGTTTTAAAAATTCAATTTAATCTTTCTTCAGAACCCTATTTATGATGCCCTCTAGTGTTGATCATTGTACAGCTACTCCTACTAGAAGTTGTGTGTTCGGTAATTGCAGGGCAATCTTAGGACAACACTGTCAACTTAAGTTCTATGTAGCCTGCTCTAACAAGGCTGATGAGTCATACTGCTTGAGCAAGTTAAGGCAGCTGACTCAGTAAGACATCCAAGGCTCCCACTCAGCTCCTCACTCTCCCCACTCCCACTCAGCCCCTCACTCTCCCCTCTCCCACTCAGCCCCTCACTCTCCCCCCTCCTGCTGCCGCTGAAAAAAGGGAGCCACTGATGCTCGAGGTAGGTGCCTTTTAAGTGGGTAAGTTTACCTTCCCGGCAGCTCCCTGGTCCTTTCTCTCTCTCACTCTTCCTGATAATGGCACAGCATACTCGAGGGGCCGAATGGCCTTCTCCTGTTCTTGTTTCTTATTGTGTGGAGGAACTGGGGGAGATCTCTGTACTGGGTCCAGATTTAGCTACAATGTGGCCTTGGTCTTGAGGAAGATTCTCATTCTCCAGTGAACACCTGCAGAGGGCTATCATCATGAGCAAAAATGGCCATATTTTGGAAATTGACACAAAAACAGGAAAGGCTGGAAGTCTAGCAGCATCTACGGTGAGAGAAACAGAGTTATCATTTCGGATCCAGTGATCCTTCCTCAGAACGTTAACTCTGTTCTCTCTCCACAGATGCTGCCAGACCTGCTGAGTTTCTCCAGCACTTTCTGCTTTAGTTTCAGATCTCCAGCATCTGCAGTTCTTTCAGTTATTTTGGAAATTTGGATCGGGGGCTGTGAAGCCGGTTCTGGTCTGGGCCTCAAGATAGCAACAGGAATCAGCCCTGACCATTGCTTATTGTGTTTATTCGTGTCCCTGGAATTTAAGACAGTTTGAAAGCAGGAGAGTGACAGTCTCCCCACCAATTGTATCCTTGTCATGCTGTACAGTCCTGCCCTCTGCTCTGACCAACCACGGGGCAGCTCAGAGTCCAATGGTCGTTCAACCTCTCCTCATAACACAATCCACTCATTCCAGGTATCAGGCTGGTAAACTCCCTCTGAACCACCTCCAATGTGTTTACATCCTTCCTCAAATAAGGAGACCAAAACTGCAAACTGCCTTCAAAACATGGTCTCACCAAAGTCCCGTATAACTGAAGCATAATGACTTTAACATTAAGGTGGCTCAGGGGTTAGCACTGTTACCTCATGGCGGCAGGGACCCAGGTTTGATTCAAGCCTCGGGTGACTGTCTGTGTGGAGTTTGCACATTCTCCCCGTGTCTGCGTGGGTTTCCTCCGGGTGCTCCGGTTTCCTCCCACAGTCCAAAGATGTGCAGGTCAGGTGCATTGGCCATGGGAAATTACCCATTGTTTGGAGGTTAGAGGGATAAGCCATGAGAAATGCAGGGATGGGGGTGTTCTGGGTGGGACTGAAAGTGAGTTCTGCAGATGCTGGAGATTATAGTTGAGATTAGAGTGGTGCTGGAAAAGCACAGCAGGTCAGGCAGCTTCCGAGGAGCAGGAAAATCAATGCTTCGAGCAAAAACCATTCATCAGGAATCAAGATACCCTGTTCTGCGGGGGTCCTGTTTAGAAGATCAGCGTGAATGGGCAGAATGATCTGCTTCCAAACTGCAGAGATTCTATGTTCCTTACTTTCTTCACATGAGGATATTTGCCTTCTTAGTTACTTGCTGTATCTGCACGCTAACTTGTGGAATTTCTAGATTTTTCCCCTGCACCTCAACATGCTACAGATATTCCTTGTAGTAGGTAATACTCTTCTGTCTTTGCGATTGGAGCCAAAGTGAACAACATCACATTTTCTCACATTATGCTCCATCTGACAGATTTTGGCCCTCTCACTTAACCTTCCAAGTCCATTCTCCACAGCACTAGTCCATTGGAGTCTCTAGCATTGTTATCCATAGCTCCAAGCTACAGCATTTAGAATTCAAATGGGATTGTATTGTCAAGTACAGGAATACCGGAGTACAGCGAGAACTGTAGGGAGCTGGTCAGTGGCTCCTGTGGCTGGTGTGGACTTGACTGGTGCCAACAACGATTTGCATTTATGTAGCACCTTTAACACGGTGAAGCGTTTTAGAACTCTTTGCAGGGAAATTATGAAACAAAATTTGGTACTGAGTCTGCAAATGACAAGCTAAAATTTGCTCAGAGTGGGGGAGGATCTCCAATAGGTAGCTCTGATGAGGTGTCACTGGACCCAAAGCCATTAACTCCGCTTTCTTCTCACAGATGCTGCCATACCTGCTGAGTTTCACCAGCAATTTCTGGTATTGTTGATGTGTGAGGTAGAGAGGGAGTGAGGCAGAGAACTCCAGAGTCAGCAGTGTACATTGGCCTAATTACAGCCAATGGTACAGGAGGCTAGAATGAGGGTCCACACTCACCCTCCAAAGAGCATCCCATCCTGACCAACCCTATATTTCCCATGGCCACCCCATCTAGCCTGAACATCCCTGGGCAATTTAGCATGGCCAATCCACCTGACCTGCACATCTTTGGACTGTGGGAAGAAATCAGAGCACCCGGAGGAAACCCACGCAGACATGGGGAGAATGTGCAAACTCCACACAGACAGTCACCCGAGACTGGAATCAAATCTGGTTCCTTGGCACTGCAGTGCTAACCACTGAGCCGCCTTATTTCAGAGTTGGTGTTTCAAAAAGTGAAAGAGAACATTAATAAGGTTTTTACTGCTAAACAGGAGACCTACTCACACAACCTTCACTTCAATAACGTAACACCTCAATGGTTTATTTATTTGGGAGGGTTCCAGTGATTAATCCACCTGGACTGAGATTGTTATCAGGCAGTTCCAGTTTACAATTCGCTTACTGAAAGGATTGTGGAGATTGATAGGAGCTGAAGTTAAATGACCAAATATAATCTGTGTTCACATGAAAGTATCACGAGGTGCAAGCACATTAATTACATCAGTTTTCGAGGTCAGGTCACTCTTGGAGTTAAATACAGGGTGTGCAGGAGAACTCAGCAGGCCTGGCAGCATCTGTGGAGAAAAAAACAGAGTTAAGGTTCTGAGGAGGGGTCACTGGACCTGAAACATTAACCCTGTTTCTCCCTCCACAGATGCTGCCAGACCTGCTGAGTTTCTCCCGCAATTTTTGTTTTTGTTACAATCTTTCTGTTCATTGGAGAAGTTAATTTCATTAGCTCTCCCTCACGATTCAAGGGCCACAGGAGTTTACAATTCGAGCCAAAATGAATTTTCCCACATGATGCTCCATCATGCGGAGACTTTTGCCCCCTCACTCAACTTTCAACATCCTCATGGCTTCTCAATGAAAGCAGGTGGGAGCCTTTAGCATTGTCCACCCATTGACAAGCTACATGTGAGTTGCCTCAGTTTTGGAACCCTGTTTGTCTGTGCCTTCCCTCTCCCCTTCCTCAGTTCTCCAGCGTTATCTGACCCCTTCCACATCTCAGAGTTTCATTGCTTCACCATTGGAGGCCATTCCCTCATCTGTCCAATCCTAGATGAATTCTCATACTTTAGGATAGAATAGATTCGCTTTAATACCTTTAACATGGTGAAGCGTTAGTGTGGAACAGGCCCTTTGGCCCAACAAGTCCACACTAACCCTCTGAAGGGTAACCCACCCAGATCCATTCCTTTACCTTTCCCCTGACTAATGCACCAAACCTATACATCCTTAAACACTAAGGGCAATTTAGCATGGCCAATCCACCTAGCCTGCACATTGTTGGACTGTGGGAGGAAACCGAGCACTCAGAGGAAACCCACTCTGACACAGAGTGCAAACTCCATATAGACAGTCGCCTGAGGCCGGATTCAAACCCGGGTCCCTGCAGCTATGAGGCAGCAGTGCTAACCACTGAGCCACTGTGCTGATCCTATTATATTCAATTCCCATTGCAATGTTCCATTTTCCCAATCGCTTGCTGTATGGGGAGGCCAAGCTGAGTGGGATGGGCCCCTGGTCCAACTCTATCACCTGCAAAGCCATCAGCAGGGTGTGGGGAATGGGGTTAACTCTGTGCCCCTCCAGATGCTGCCAGGTTGGTCCAGAACTTGCCTTTTTCATTCCAGTATCAGCTGCAGTTTTCTCTTGTTGTAACTTTCTCCCCAATGAAAGAGCTGTTTAACTGAGCAACACTCAGTTCCAGGAGCTTCAGTGTTTGCCTGGGACAGATAGGGTCATAGAGATGATCAGCACGGAAACAGACCCTTCAGTCCATGCTGACCCGCTATCCTAAATTAATCTAGACACATTTTCCAGCATTTGACCCATATCCCTCCAAACCCTTCCTATTCATGCACCCATCCAAATGCCCGTTATTTGATTTGTGTGAATATTTTTATTGAAAAAAAGATTTTGAATTTTTTACAAAAATATAAAATTACTCCAAAATAGTATAACAATCTTATGATATAACAACAATAACAATAAACAAACTACTACCCGCCTCCACAAACAGTTTAAAAGAAAAAAAATTCAAATGCCTGTTAAATGTTGTAATTGTAGTGGTACATGAGGCAAAGATCACGGCGAAATTAGATCGCAGATTTTTTAAAAAAAAGTCTTGGTGTTCTTCTTACCCCTCAAACAAAAGAAACACAATAAGATTTAGCCAAGGTCATTTTGTTTCACAATGTATCCTTTCAGTCAGTGCCTCTCTGCAGGGGGTTATAATTACAGTCCTTTAGTCCATGAGGAAGCTGGGTGTAAATATATTACAGGACATATGTTCCCACTTTGTTCTGTGTGTCCTTTGAGATGCAGGGATTCGGGAAATCTCAGTACTTTCTACACCCAGGTATGGTTAGAAACCACTCACATGATCGAGGGTAAACTTACATTTGGCTGATCCTTTGTCTGAAAGATCACTTAAGGACACATCAAAGTGCTTTACTGCTGATGATGTGCTTTTGGGATCATAGTCACTCTTACAGATATTTTCTAATAACAGATGTTATTACACACCACTAGAAGCAAGTGGGACTTGAATTCAGGCCACCTGGTTCAAAGGTGGGGACACTATCGCTGCACCACAGGAAACCCTATCGTGGTTACTGTGATAATGTAGGGAGAAAGGTGGCAGACAGATTATGCAATTCCCCAAAGTGAGATGATCAGAGTCTGTTTTACTGAAGTTTATTGACAGGTATGCTTTACCCAGGGCAGAAGGTACCCCTAGAAGGGGCAGGGCTCTGAAAGCTTGTGATTTCAATTAAACCTGTTGGACTATAACCTGGTGTTGTGTGATTTCTGACTTTGTCCCACCCCAGTCTAACACCAGCTCCTCCACATCACAAAGTGGTAACTGTGGAATCTTTTCCATCTACCTGACAGGGTAGGCAGTTTAAAGACCTCTTAGAAAGAATTAGCATCTCTGACAGTGCAGTGCTCCCACAATACTGCATGGGAGCATCATTGACTCATAGAGGTGTACAGCTTCGGTCCAACTCGTCCATGCCGACCAGATATCCTAAACTAATCTAATCCCATTTGCCAGCACTTAAACCATAAGACCATAATGCATAGAAGTGAAAGTAAGGCTATTGAGTCCACTCCATTATTCAATTATGGCTGATAGGCATTTCACTTACCTGTACTCTCCCTGTATCCCTTAATTCCTTGCAAGATTAAATGGCACATATCCCTCCAAACCCTTCCTAATCATATACCCATCCAGATGCCTTTTAAATGCTGTAATTGTACCAGCTTCCACCACTTCCTCTGGCAGCTCATTCTAAACACGTACCACCCTCTGCGTGAAAAAGTTGCCTCTTGGGTCCCTTTTATATCTTTCCCCTCTCACCCTAAACCTATGCCCTCTCGTTCTGGACTCCCCCACCCCAGGGAAAAGACCTTGTCTATTTATCCTATCCATGCCCTAAATAAAGTTTCTGTACGAGGACCTGAACCCAGGCCTCCTGGTTCATTAACTGTGTCACCTTCCCAAACTTTGTAAGTGGCAGGACCTTGCCTTGTGTAAACCTCGCCTCACACCCATACAGGGCCATTTCCATGGTTCCGGCATCAAACTTCTCCACTGAATTGAATCGTCTCTTTCACTTAGAGGAGCTGTTTGGCCAGCATTGGCGTTCCTGCTGCTGTTCCCCCCACTCCCAGATCTGGAAATATCACTTTATCCTGGTGCAGAGTTTTCTCCCCATCAGCAACTCTCCTGGAGCTATCCCTGTTGTTGTGTGTAGGATGGTCCAATAATTGAAGAGAAATCGGGACAGTTTGGTATCCAGTGAAGCTGCAGGCTGTTTCTTTAAGCCTACCGTCAATGTTTTGACAGGTCTTTCTGCCAGACCATTGGACGATGAATGGTATGGAGCTGTCCTTTTTTGCCAAGTGCCATTTGATTTCAGGAAATATTCGAATACCCTGCTGGCAAATCACATCCCATTGTCTGTAGTCAATAATTCTGGGAGTCCATGTCCCACAAACGATGCTCGCAGCTTCTCAATCATCATCCTGGAGTTTGCTGCACGTCCAACAGCTTTGAATGGGCATCCACAATGACCAGGACCATTTTGAGCCCATGAAAGGACAAGCATGGTTGACATGCAATCAAGTGCAGGGTTTACCCGGCCATCCCCACAAATGTGGGGGTGCTATTGGTGGCAATGTTTGTCCTTGTTGGTACTCTGGGCACTGCTCCACCAAAGCAGCTATGTTGGCATCCAACCCTGGTTTCCTGAAGAAGGGCTTATGCCCGAAACGTCGATTCTCGTGTTCCCTGGATGCTGCCTGACCTGCTGCGCTTTTCCAGCAACACATTTTCAGATCCAACCCTGGCCACCAGACATAGCTTCTTGCTAGCATCTTCATCTTGGAAATCCCTGTGACCTTTACTCAGGGCAATCACCCTTGCTCCCCACAGTAATATGCCATCCTCTACAGTGACCTGGTCCAGAAAGGCTTCAATCCTGGTTGCGATGGCTCTTCTGTTTCCCCCATTACCACCAGATGTTTCAGTTTTTCTGCGACAGGATTGTTTTGTATCCACAGTTAGATATTGTCCACGGTGACTGGAGGGGTGTCCAGAAGGTTTAAACCCAAAAAGGACTCTTCCAGGGAAGGTACCACTGGTGGGGATATCTGCTGGTGACAGGCAGCTAAAGGCATTAGCTACTTGGCTTCCCGAACAGGGGGTTCTAATTTAAAATTGTAAAATTGACAATAAGGGCCCAATGCTAGATTCTGTCAGAAGCTATGGGCGGTACCAGCTTGTGTTCCTTTAGTAGCCCTAGCAAGGGTTTGTGATCTGTTACTATGACAAGTTCCTGTCCATAAAGGTACTGGTGGAATTTCCTCACACCAGAGATGACAGCCAAACCTTCCTTCTCTATCTGGACACATTTGTGTTCAGCATCAGCCAAACTCTGAGAAGCATACGTTATTCAGCATTCCTCTCCGTTGGGCCACCAGTGAGCCAACAGATCAATTCCGTACTCAGATACCGTACAGGGAGGCATGGTGTGTCAGTACCACCTCTTGCTTCGGATCATAGTGGGCCAACACCTTAGATGACAATAACTGCTTTTTCACTTCCTTAAAGGCTACTTCTTGGCCAAGTGACCATTTCCAAGGCTGACCCTTTCTCAATAGCAGGTGTAAGGGTGCCAAATTGGAGACCAGGTTACGTATGAGTTTTCCGTAATAATTCACCAATCCAAGGAAAGATCTAAGTTCTGGTACAGATGTGGGAGCTGGGGCTCCTTTGATTGGCCTTAGTTTCTCTAACGGGTGTAACCTGGTTTTGTCGACTCTGTAACCCACCTGGTGCCAGAAGCACATTTTTCACATCTAAAGCTTATGCCCGCCTGGGAGAAATGTTTAAGGACTATGTCCAAGTTTTCCAAATGCTCTTTCTTGTTGGTCTTCTTTGTTATTAGTACGTCATCCAGATAAATGTAAACCTGGGGTAGCCCTTGTAAAATATTCTCCATGGTCTGTTGGAAAAGGTCACAGGCTGACAATGCCCCAACTGGCAGTGTTGTGTATTGGGATGTTAAGAGGGGTGTTAATAATGGCGTACATCTGGGACTCCTCATCCAGTCGCAATTGCAGGGAGGCATAGCTCATGCCCAGCTTCATAAAGGATAGCCACCTCCCTGCTTCACCCCCCACCCCGCCCCCAGCCAGCTTTCTGTACAAGTTCTGTCTACGAGGGATTGGATATTTATCTAGCTCCGAGGAGCAGTTTACCGTTTGCTTAAACTCCTCACAAAGGCCAACTGAGCCATCAGGCTTCACAGTTGGTATGCCGATGCTGCCCATCCCTCAAACTGCACTGGTTTATAGAGTCATAGAGATGTACAGCATGGAAACAGACCCTTCGGTCCAACCTGTCCATGCCGACTAGTTATCCTACCCTAATCTAGTCCCACCTGCCA
Organism: Chiloscyllium plagiosum; assembly: GCF_004010195.1. Lineage (NCBI taxonomy): Eukaryota > Metazoa > Chordata > Chondrichthyes > Orectolobiformes > Hemiscylliidae > Chiloscyllium > Chiloscyllium plagiosum. The sequence goes on along the minus strand of NC_057733.1, from coordinate 47,736,186 downwards.
GCACCCGGCCCACATCCCTCCAAACCCTTCCTATTCATATACCCATCCAAATGCCTCCACCACATCCTCTGGCAGCTCATTCCATACACGTACCACCCTCTGCGTGAAAATGTTGCCCCTTAGGTCTTTTTTATATCTTTCCCCTCTCACCCTAAACCTATGCCCTTTAGTTCTGGATTCCCTTAACCCAGGGAAAAGACTTTGTCTATTTACCCTATCCAGGCCCCTCATAATTTTATAAACCTCTATAAGGTCACCCCTCAGCCTCCGACGCTCCAGGGAAAACAGCCACAGCCTATTCAGCCTCTCCACATAGCACAAATCCTCCAACCCTGAGAAACGTCCTTGTAAATCTTTTCTGAACCCTTTCAAGTTTCACAATATCCTTCCGATAGGAAGGAGACCAGATCTGCAGGCAATATTCCAACAGTGGCCTCACCAATGTCCTATACAGCCGCAACATGACCTCCCAACTCCTGTACTCAATACTCTGACCAATAAAGGAAAGCATACCAAACACCTTCTTCACTATCCTATCTACCTGC